>NC_137815.1:68930798-69223298 GCF_963921795.1 Nannobrachium achirus | reverse complement strand
CCAACATTTGCCGCTCCACAGTCCTATAAGCCCGAGATGTACTTCCCTGTACAGCGCAGCGGGTCTTGCTTCAAAAGCAGCAGATCTACAAGCTCATGGCACGTCACGTCCGCAACAAGTTGTGAACTTGCAGAACTGTGCAGTGGGAGTGTTTTGCTGTTTCTATGTGTCATCTTTTCGACACCCAAACCTAACCCTTACCCTAACCTTAACCTCCGTGGGGTGAGTCGCTAACCCTCCCGACGCTCCGTTGTCGAAATGATGGTCTTTCGAAAGAGCGAGATTTCCCCCTGTGCAGTGTCTTGTTTACTATCGTAACGTGACTGGGGCTTCTTCTCAGACACGCTGTGAATGTGAACGAAACCAGATGAGACGGCACGATTTCTGCTGTCGGAGTTGCACCAATCCCACTAAAGTGTCGTGTCACTGGCCAAATCAACAAAGAATGAATTGCAATACATCACTTCCATTCCATAGGATATTATTTTAGGAATATTAAAGCTAAATCACAAGTGCAGACATGCAGTAGCCTACCTCGGTTTCAGCAACGATGTCAGATAAACGTTAGCCTGATAAGCGAAACATACCCATTCAAGTTGACTTTTTTTATATTCTGACAATTGTATTGTGTCGCTGTGGGATGCCCTCCCTTGTAGCTAAAGGGACTTGCAGCACGCTACTGTGAACTTGCGTCTCAAATCGCATTGATTGGATGGTGATATAATATTGCAAAAGTTACCAGAATTGACACTCACAATGTGTTTTTATTGATCTCTTTATGAGCTCATCTAACAATTGAATTGAATTCCCTCTGGGATCAATAAAGTACCTACCTCCCTCCCTACCTACCTACCTACCTACCTACCTACCTACCTAATTCACTCACTAGTTCTGCAAGTTCTGCAGCCATTACTTGTGTTTACACACATTGATTTACTTGTGTCTGCTTGAAATCAGTGGTGGAAAAAGTACTCATATTTCTGACTATCTAAAATGTTTGAGTGAATCTTCCCAATGGTCAACTATATACATCAGTCAGGCATTGACACTTAAGCCTGTATCATATTCCAAGGTGAAGAGCTATCCAATCAATGTGATTTGTTCTTGTGTAGTTTTCTAGCTATCACCTAGGCTTTGTTATATATTTTTAGGTGATAGCTAGAAAACAACAACGCGGTGAGGTGATAGCTCTTCACCTTGGACTATGATAGAGGCTTAAGACTTGCCCACCTGCCAAACTTTAGGGCAGGTGAAGTTTGCTTTCAGGTTGCCCGACCGGGCAAGTGCTTGTTTGAGAGGGGACGCAACCGTCTATAAACACAACACCAAATATCTGTCTAAACACCTGAACGTGGCCAGCGTGCCCTGTCTTCTGGTCTGTGGAATGTAAAATAAGAGCATTGTTTATCTATAACGTGCTGGTTTCACTTTCGCTAGAACTAAAAATATAAAATAAGTGTGAACCCATAGACACATTAAATCTTAGTAGGTATTTGGATTTGGAGGAGTTGAGGTATGACATGTTTTATCGCATAGCCCCAGAAAGAAAGACATAAGTGTTAAATTGTGCTGTAATTAAAAATGTACCTATCATTTTATAATGGACAATTTACTTTCTGGGCAAGTGGGCATGAGCTTTGGGCAAGTAGAACATGACCTGTACTTGCGTGCCTCTGAGACCTTAGTGTCAACTGTCAACCCCTGTACACCAGTGTTGTATCAGGGAACGTCCATTTGCTTTCTCAATGTCTTTTTCTCTAATCTCGTTCTACGTATTATTTCCCCCCAGCTTGCCTGCTGCTGTGAATGTACCGGAGGGCTTGGCATCCCGAGTGCTACCACGGGCCTGCCCTGAACCGAGCGGAGCAAAGCCCAAACTTGGTTGCACCAAGGACAACTGGCATGGGTAAGTCAGTGTCTTTTTAAAACAAGCCAAAGGATAAACTAGAGCAGGGGTTTTCAAACTTTTTTGACTCGGGGCACCCCTGTAAATAACTTTATCATCCACGGCACCCCTGAATTAACTTTTTAGAATCTTACATCATATTACGCTATGTAAATATTCACATCTTTCCAGCTGAGATACGGGATGTAACAGAGAAATATCTGTTTCTATCAGCACTGACTGAACATAACTTTATACGTTTAACCACTTGAAACCCCAGCATCCCAATTCTGGGGGGAAGGTTCACCAAAAATAGCCGATCTACAAGCTCGCAGCGCTTCACGTTGTGACACGTTGTGAGCTTGTAGATCGGCTATTTTTGGTGAAGAGTTGGCTGTAGAAAGAACATGTCAAGTGCAGTGCAAATCAGCTCTGTTTTATTAATCATAGTGAAGTGATATTGAAGAATTCCAAATACTATCAAATTATTCTGTGGCACCCCTGGACTGGCATCACGGCACCCACTTTGGGAAACCCTGAACTAGAGATCCTGCCATCCAGGAGAATTGGGATGGGCAATATAATCGAAATGGCAATATTTTATTTCCCAATACTGTATCGATACTTCAGGCTGTAGTATTGCAGTATAATATAATAATAATAATAATATCTCAAAGAAATCAATGGTAGAAGTCCAGTCCTGACACTGTTCAGTAACGTTTTAATGAAACCGAATTATTGAAATGGTTTTCAGTTTTCGATATAATGTGATGTAGTACATGGACTACCCAGGTGGTACATGGCAAGTTGTATGTTCCGCTCTACAAACAAATATGTAAATTCTGTTGAATATCGTGATTCGTAATACGTATCACATCGCAATATATGGTGACACAATCGTATGGTGATGCGTATCGTATCGCGAGGTTCTTGACAATACGCATCCCTACAGGAGACGTGCCTCACTCCTGAGTCCCTGCGTCAACTTGGAACATTTCAGTGTAGGGAGTGAATGAGGGCCTCGACTTCTTTATAGCCCCAATAGAAACCACTTCACCTGTGAAACAGGTGCAGTTAGGGGCGTCACAAGGGGCGGGGGAGTGGGACTGAGTTACTAGGGCCCAAGGTGGAGGGGCCTTCATTATTTTATACTTTAGCTATTGAAAAATAGCAGATCTACAAGCTCACTGCGAGCTTGTAGATCTGCTATTTTTTTAAAGTCGTGAAAATGTGTGAGCAGGCTGACACATTGATTATATGGGCACATTTCCTAATAACGGTGACTCAAACCAGGAAATCCAGTACACTTTGCTTTGAGATTCCAACTCTTGACAGTTCTTGACACCAGACTTCTCAGTAACTGACAACATTGATGTGTCATCATACATCATCAGGTGATTTAGTTTCAAATAATTTTGGGGGGTCCCCATATGATTAGGTTAATGTGCAACATTGTTTTCTTACTCAACAGTAAACAAACCAACCTAAAGTTCAAGTGTACAGAGGATATCTGCACATTTCTAAAGTGACAGTTTAAGGGATTTTTATTACCTCTAAAATGACAAATTAAACATTGGCCAAATTCTCAAATATTAGGGGCAGAAATTGTAAAAAGAAAATAGCAGATCTACATGCTCACAACGCCTCGAGGCATTGTGAGCAAAATGCATTCGGGTCCCCATCCGGAAGCAACGGGGGTAAATTTACTATTAATCACATTTTCGTCTTAGGAATGCGACTAAAAAACTAAAAATATTATTCAACTCAAGTCTCCATGGGATGAGTAATCAATAGAAAAAAAGCCATTTTGGGGGTGAACTGCTCCTTTAAAGCAAATTACAATATTGAGTGCCAGCTAAACCCATAGAAGCCAATTGTATCCCTGCAGAGTGAAAAGCTTTCAGAACTTAATTTTCATATTCTGAACATATTGTTTGCCAGTGTAATCGGCCAAGCAGTTGTAACAAGTTTGAAAGAACTATAGCATGAACACATTGACATGTTCCCTGGGGACGAATTGGGGTATGCTATTTCATAAGACCACTGTAGTAGTTATTACAATAGCTTTCAGTTGTTTATTACACACATTGTGTCAACTGAAGTAGCATAGCTAAGGCGTAGTCTGTGTGACAGTGAAGCAGTCAAAATATCTGATGAAGTTACTCTTTCAGTGGTTGGACACTTGTGTTGTTACTTATTAAGTCCACTAGGTGGAGCAAAAAGACCACAACATCATACAAAGGGCTGTTTGATTGTTAATACAATTTAGGATTTGGTATTAGTACTCTGAGGTATTCGTACAACCGTAGCTTAAATATACAAAGAAATTACTGACATATTTGACAATTAAAAAAAAAAGAACATTGATAGTGGAACTAGCCGATCTGCAAGCTATGTGAGCTTGTAGATCAGCTATTTCCACTACTTATTGAAAGTGTTTGTAACTATATTAACATTTCTCAACATGGAAACGATCATGACGATTATGCAAAATAATTGCGATTAGACGATTATGTAATAATTGCGACAGCCCTATCAATCAATATAATCAATCAAAACAATCTATCTCTCTCTCTCCCCCTCCTCAGCTGCGTCAGAAAGACGTCGTCATCCAGAGGCGCCTCGCGGAGCCAGCGGCGCCGCAGGTCCAAGTCCCCCATCCTTCACCCGCCCAAGTTCACCTACTGCAGCGGCGGCGGCGCGGCCCCCACGCTGGCGCCCCCTAGCGGCTGCCCAAAACACCAGCGCCTGACTGTGCCCGACGCGTCCACGGAGCTGCTGGATGGAAACACCGCCTCCGCCTTAGCTGTCACCGCTCTCAAAGAGCTGCCCTCCTCAGGTAGGCCTTAGCTGTCACCGCTCTCAAAGAGCTGCCCTCCTCAGGTAGGCCTTAGCTGTCACCGCTCTCAAAGAGCTGCCCTCCTCAGGTAGGCCTTAGCTGTCACCGCTCTCAAAGAGCTGCCCTCCTCAGGTAGGCCTTAGCTGTCACTGCTCTTAAAGAGCTGCCCTCCTCAGGTAGGCCTTAGCTGTCACCGCTCTCAAAGAGCTGCCCCCCTCAGGTAGGCCTTAGCTGTCACTGCTCTCAAAGAGCTGCCCTCCTCAGGTAGGCCTTAGCTGTCACCGCTCTCAAAGAGCTGCCCTCCTCAGGTAGGCCTTAGCTGTCACCGCTCTCAAAGAGCTGCCCTCCTCAGGTAGGGCTGCTCCCATTATTTTCCTAATCGATTAATCGGCCGATTATTTAAACCAGGGGTTCCCAAACTTTTTTGGCTTAGGGCACCCCTATGAATATCTTTTTTCACCTGAGGGTCCCCTACATTATATTCATAATTTTCACTTCCAGCACCTTATGTTTATAACATATTTTAGCAATTATGTTGCGAGGAAAATGTTGAGATAATAGCCAATTTGGTTAGAACTGACTGAAAATAACGTAATAATGTTCAAGTATAAAATGATGCAAAATCGTTTTTTAAGTGTCCCAATAAATTCCAAATATAATCTAATTATCTTGTGGCACCCCTGGACTGCCGTCATGGCACCCGAGGGTGCCCCGTCACCCACACACCAAAATACCAAGAGTGGAATCCGCCAATGCATTTCAATGAGAATGGAGCGGTTTCATGCAGGTAGAGGATTTCTGCAAAAAAACGCTCCATTCTCATTGAAATGCATTGGCGGATTCCACTCTAGGTATTTTGGTGTGGCTGCAGCCTAAGGGTGCCCTCACACCAAAGTACCTATGAGAGTGGAATCCGCGTTCTGCCAATGCATTTCAATGATAAAGGGAGCGTTTTTTGCAGAAATCCTCTGCTGGCATGAAACCGCTTCACTCTCATTGAAATGCATTGGCGGAATGCGGATTCCACTCTCATAGGTACTTTGGTGTGAGGGCACCCTAACAGAGTATTTCTACATTGCAGTGTTGATACTTTTACTTAAGTGTAAAATGTGAGTACTTTTTCCACCACTGGAAATATGTAATTTAAAAATGAATATTCAAGTCATATGTTTTGTTCTTGACCCAATATCAGACCTGCCAACCTGTACGCATTTTGCGTATTTAGCACGCATTTTAGGTCTCTGTACGCAGGTACGCAAACTCCTCTAACGGCTACGCATTTTTGGTTCGGGGGATGGTAACCGATGGTAACACATAACACATTCTGCGTTGTGTTGTGTCTCTGGCCAACATTTTTGCTCCATGCCGTGTAGTTCTCCCAGGCACCACATGAATGGTGTGTGAATGGGGTGCATGGCGCTGCGGAGCACTAGAACGGAAGCGATGCTCATTTTGTCGGTAGAAGAAGAATTTAACCGAATGGCCGCGGACGGAGTTTGTTTTGTTTTGGTCATAGACGAGTTATAAGAAGAAGGTTTTGGTTTAGTTTCAGCATGCACACATCTCACAGCGACGCGTTATCGCTCGGATTTCACATAGCGGCGATATTAATCAGATTAATTTATAAAGAAGATACTACGGAGAATGGCCGTGGTGTGCTGCCAACGAGTCTTAACAGGTAGGCTAATAATAAACTTTTAAAACCCTCCTCTGAGGTGAATTCACATGTCATAGCAGCCACGAGGGTGAGAATTGGTGAAATCTCGTACTATGCCTAACCTAAACCTATCTTGCGACGCTGGTGAAACAAAACAACGAGCGGCTGCAGTCCGCCTGGAGCTGTGGTGTTGTGTATGAAGCCCGTGTTGTAATTCGTCATACGACGGTGTTGCAGCGAGCAACCAGTCAAAACGTGTGACCCAGGGCTTAGTAGTACAATGAACTGAAGCATACATTGGCCATGATTGGATAACATACTGGGCTGCCTGTTCCACTTTATCTCTAGATGAGTATGAATGAATGAATTAGGTCCATGTGTATTGTCAAACACATTAACAGTGAACAAATTATTTATCACCTTTGAATATATGAAGACGTTAATGGTCTATCAACAATGAGTAGCCTGCAGCCTATAAAGAATATACAGACTAGGCTGTATGTGATCTATACACAATGTAGGCCTATATATCAATTAATGAATGCAATAGAAACCTACATGAGTTGAATACCTTCAACTTCATGCAAATCATGCACAGAAGTATGGTTTTATTTAGGCTGCTCAATTAACAAAGACACAGGTTTATGTAAATAGCCTACAATGAAAAGCTATTTTGCAATTTGAATAACAGGATTATATTGATGTATGTTCATTCCTGAAGTCACTGGTGACTGTTTTGCGAGTCTATTGTTAACTAGTCTGGTAGGATTCACCTTGAAACATGGGCTGCATATTGTTGTAGTGTTTTTGGTTGGTTTCTATTCTGAATGTTTTGAAGGTTTGCACAGGGCTCTACTTCCTGTTTTGTCCAGGCTCAGATTCTGAGCCTGGGACAACTTCCTGGCCAGGAATATCATAGTTTTGGCCCAGAGGAGCCCCCCTAGTGGCGAAAAAAAAGAACCTCTGGGAACTCAGATTGATTGTTAACTAACTCTGAGCAAGTGCAGTTAGTATATTTTATTAAAGATTTGTCAACAATATTGCCAAAGCAACATTACTGTATTGCCTGGTAATACTAGCCTACTTTTTCTCCAGACCAAATGGCATTTTTATTTAAAAGGTTGTTCTAACATCTTGCCTCCTCCTATTAGTGTAAGTCAAGACATGCAATGTACTACATTTCTGGTGTGAAATTTTGTTAACATAACTGTAAAGGTCCCACCCAAAAAGGTGCATGGAACCCCCCAAAATATACGCTGTTTTGTGCGGGAAAACAACAAAAATTGCACCACGGGCGCTGCGCGGGCGCTGCGGGTGCCGCGCGTGCCCGCGCATGAGTACTCAAAAAAATTTGCCAGGGTTGGCAGGTCTGCAATATTCCTGCACGGTATTAATAAAAAATGCCAGCGATTAGTTGCCGATTCAATTACGATACTGAATTAGTTGGCAGCTAATTTAATAATCAATTCGATTAGGATTAATCGTTGCACCCCCATCCTCATTCCTCAGGCCACATCTCTCCTGTTTTCGGCGCTTCTGCAGGCTACGAATCCAGCGTCGTCGTCTCCTCTTCGCCGCCGCAACAAGAGATCCCTACGATCATCACCACCACTATCACTACAACCACTTCCACACAGGACGGTAGGTCCCTACGATCATCACCACCACTATCACTACAACCACTTCCACACAGGACGGTAGGTCCCTACGATCATCACCACCACTATCACTACAACCACTTCCACACAGGACGGTAGGTCCCTACGATCATCACCACCACTATCACTACAACCACTTCCACACAGGACGGTAGGTCCCTACGATCATCACCACCACTATCACTACAACCACTAACACACAGGATGGTAGGGCAATTATTACATAATCGTCTAATCGCAATTATTTGACATAAATGTGATTATTTTTCATAATCGTCATAATCGTTTCCATGATGAAAAATGTTCAGATTTAAGTAAAACATTGTGGAAATAGCAGATCTACAATGCGAAGTGTTGTGAGCTTGTAGATCGGCTATTTCCACTATCAATGTTCTTTTTTTTAAGTATAAAGTTGTCAAATATGTCAGTAATTTCTTTGTGTATTTAGGTTACTAGCCCTTACCCGTTCAAAGATATGAGCTCCAAAATGATGTGCAGTGTGTGGGTTATGGGATGTGCACTGTGCACACAGTATATGAGGGATGGAAAGTAACTTTAACTGGTGCTTGCATGATGTAGGAGCATCAATGTAAGAAACCCGTTACGTTTAATGGCTACAGAGATACTGTCGTCGTCGTCCCCCCCCCCCCCCCCCAGCCCGCCCGCCCACCCGCCTGCACACACACCCGCCTGCCTGCACACACACACACACACACACACACACACACACACACACACACACACAGACAGAGCTGGTTAAACATTTTGCCTCAAGCTAGATGCAGAATAGATGCGCCTCATGCTAGATGCAGAATAGATAGTAGATACACCATTAAAATGCGAATATACAGCATACGATTTGTGTAAGTGACAAACGGCCTTCACAGTTATGTCAGGTGTGTTCATATGCTGATAGTGATGCGATTTCAGGTCAATTGCTCCAGCCACCGAGGAGAAACGCTGGGACAGACAGACACTCACTCACTCACTCACTCAGTCAGACATTCGCAAAATTATAGTATAGATGTGTCATATCTGCCATGTGCAACTTCAAAGCCTACAAGCCAAACAGAAATGTAATTGTCAACGACAAAAACACAATTAAATCGTTAATCGCGATTATTTGAGTAACAATTAACTGTCATGTAAAATGTCATAATCAGCCCTTCAGGACGGTGTTAGCAGCACGGTCCAGGTCGTCTCCGCCGGCCCAGAGAAGGGCGTCCGTGACGAGTCCAGACCCGTAGCCACAGAGGCCTCTGACTTCCAGGCTCTGTCCAAGCTCCACAGCGGCGGTGGCTCCGCAGGGCCGTCC
The DNA here is from genome assembly GCF_963921795.1 of Nannobrachium achirus. Taxonomy (NCBI): domain Eukaryota; kingdom Metazoa; phylum Chordata; class Actinopteri; order Myctophiformes; family Myctophidae; genus Nannobrachium; species Nannobrachium achirus. The sequence continues at coordinate 69,213,944 of NC_137815.1, read as the reverse complement.
TCCTGCCTCCAGCCTCCCTGTTGCACCTGCACCGCCCCAGGGGAGAGCCCTGGTCCCGAGCAGAGCCAGGAGGGAGATGCAGAACACGGGGCAGCAGAGGTAGGGATGAGTAGCCTGACACTCAGCCTGAATTGACATTTCGTTTCACTCCATTATTCAGTCTGAAAGTGCTTCTCTCCAGAGCTGTTTCTGGGATGGGCGTTGCCAAAGAGGCAGTCTTCTGCGATTGGTTCACCGTCTGACCAACACAACAGTTGCAAAGCAGATTACGTAGTGTTGTTATGTGTGGCTGGCTAGTGGCGACGATGTGTGCGGTTCCGTCCGGCGGCGGCGAATCGCACATGAGTTCTGGGAAAACCCCACCCACGCTGATCACGAGACGCTGATTCACAACGCTGATTCGCCGTACAGATTTCCAAACGAGGAAAACCTCTCCAGTGAGAGCAACACCAGACTCCCTGAATCGCCAAAACAACATTTTAAAGGGGTGTGGCTAGCGATTCAGGGTCTGAACCAGGCTAAGGGATGGGTACAATAATCGATATTATCGTGATAAAAAAAACACTTACCCTACTTCTTCCCGGCATGGAAAGACTTATATTGCTTGGTTTTGAGTTCTACCCATGCAGTTTGGGCACAGATATGTGCCTGGAAAAGCTCACATGCAGGTTTCAAACATGAATATGTAGGTAGAGTCTCGTAGACTACCCTCGTATAACTTTATGGAGACAGTGTATGGAATTGTGGAGATTTAATTTATTGTGATATCGTCCTCTGTCATGCACTGGGATCAATTCACCTTTTATTTGCCGGGCTGCATATCCGCTACCACTTAAACCCTCTTCGTACTTATAATATACGTAATTGTCTTTTTTTTTTTTTTTTTTTTCACTTCATCAAATGTCTTTTGCCCCAAAAATAGCAGATCTACAAGCTCACAACGCTGTGAGCTTATAGAGGGTATGCGCGTGGCATCACTGTTGCTGGAAGTTATGTGGGAACACCTACTGAGTGGCAAAAAACGAATTTCTGCCATTGACAGCCCATACATCCAAACTGATTGTATTAAACAAAGTTAACTCACCAACATTGCGGCTGTACTGAAAGCTTGAATTATCCTCTTTCTATCTGCAAAGTTTTTCTTTCATAAAAGTCCACCATAGGCATATGTTATGAGCTACTTTCTGTCAAGACACGTGTCAAGACACGTGCAGGGTATTATTTTTTCAAGTCAGAGTTTGGAAGCGTTCGTTTTCAACAACATAACATCCTGCTGCCTCCTGCACTATGTGCAATTTAGAAACGGGTGGTATGCAGGACCATTGAGATATTTGCAACTAGCACTTCCAAACTCCAATGCTCCATGCTGCTCAATGTTTTGACACTCAGTCGGGTCCCAGTGGACGTGCATACCCTCTATAGATCGGCAATTCTTTTGGCATGTTCTACCCCAGCTTAATGGATTTCGGTTATCGCGTTAACTAATTTGCTGCGATTTTAAACATAGCTGAACTCAGCAACTGCCAAATTGTCGTTACCTTTTAACGTGGGCACGTGCGCGCATCGTGCACGATCTGTGCATGTATCGTGTAGGTGGCGTGTAGACCTGACCACAGCTTTCGAATAAAACAATCCCATTGGAAAAAGACATATCCGTTGTCAGGCTGTATCTGCCACTGTTTACATAAAAACTACTGTAAAAGGCCGAGCTGTGCGCTATGGTCCTGCGTGGCACGTTCGCGCACATAGCAGACGATCTGTGCGCAGATCATATGCCAGGCGGGTAAAAGACTCATAACAGTTTCCAAATAAAAAAAATCATGTGGAAAAAAGACCATTCTATGACCGTGCTGCTCCTTCCTTTGTTTACATGCAAACCTATGGAAGCGGAGCTATGACGCAGCCTCAGACCGGATACGGAAACCTAGATCCGGTCAAAACAGGAAATGCGTCCGGATACAGTTAGGAGGCGGGCATAAAGAGTTTGAATCGGCGATAAACAGCGATCATACTTTTAATGTTAATGTTTTATAATGATTAACACTTTAGATATTGTCATTATTTATTTATTTATTTATTTGTTTATCTAGTAAGTAGACGGGATTTTCGGTTCCTTTCTACTCCTACATACTTAGTGAGAAAATGAAAATAAAAACATCAATGTGTTCAGTTTACAGTGGGGAAGTGTGCTATTACTTTTTACAGCAATCGGCCAAATGGTGGCGCTGTAGGAAGCCTTCGAAAGTGCGAACTTTGAACAGGTATAGCTCATGCTGTGTTTGAGGTACAGGCATGAAACCTGTATACACGTATGCGTCTCCTCATGCCGAACAACTTTTAGCCTCTGACTTTTGACCTCTGACCTTTAGATCTCCCACAATTCGGAATTATATGAAAAACAGTAAAAATCTATCTCCTCCTGGGTTTTTTTCGATACGCGCACAAAACTTTTTTCACATGAACTTTGGACCAATACGGTCAAACTAATCTCGGCGGATTTCTTTTAAAGTGAAATATAATTTTTTAATAATTCAATAAATATTGCAGTTTTATGCAAATTATTCTTCGGCCTCTAAATCATACATGCAAAGTTACACGTTCATGGCATTTGGCAAAGATGTAGAGGGTTAGTCAAAGTATCACTGAAACCAATTTTATTCCAATCGGCCAAAGGGGGGCGCTATACGAAGCGTCTGAAAATTCAAACTTCAAACGGGCATAAGTCATGACTCGTTTCGTTTGAAGACATGCAACTTGTTACACGCGTGCTTTGACTCAAGCGGAAGACATCTGTGTCGTTGTTAAGTAAGCTCCGCCCTTCGATTTTCCGCCACTTTGAGCAGTTTGTAAAACGCGTAAACCCGCTTTTATTCTGGAATTTTCGCGTCACGTGCACAAAACTTTTTTTACGTGAACTTTGGACCGATATCTAAAGATCTGTCAGATCGGATTTCTTTAACATTGAAACATGCTTTTTTAAATAATTCAAACAATATTGCATTTTTATGCAAATTATTCTTCTGCCTCTAAAACATACAAGCAAAGTCACATTTTCATGACAAAATAGTGTAGAGGGTTAGTTCAAATATCACTGAAACCAATCTTACCCCAAATGGCCAAAGGGGGGCGCTATATAATTTTGAGCAGTTTGTAAAACGCTTAAACCCGTTTTTATTCTAGGATTTTTTTTTGCAATTTGCATGAAACATTCTACACGCAATCTAAGGACCTTTATCTAACATGCCTATGAAGTGCACACAAAAAAATTATAAAATAATAATAATAAATATAGCTGCAAGCAGCGATAAAGTGTCCAAAGCCAAAAACACCTCAAATCATGAACACAGCCTGGGATGTGCGTGAAATCTTGCAAGCACATTCCCAATAGGTCAAGGAACAGATACCAACCTTCTCACATTGGCCTGTTATAGCGCCACCAGCGGGTCAACTTTTGCACAACACATTTTTGGAACAAAATGGACCAATCTTTGACGTCAGTAACGTCAAAGAGAGCACTGCCTGCGATCTTGACATTTTGTGCTTTTATAGCCATTGTTTTCTGGCTTGAAGCGAGCCCACAATTGTTTCGAAGGAACAATATTTTTCTAGTTAAATCTTCGGGTTGCTCGGGCATGGTAGGGGCGGTACAGCGGGAAATCTTCGGTTTCGCCGGGGATTGCGGCAAATTAGTTAATATCGTAAATATTTCTTTTGTCACAATAATCGTGCTCATGAAATGTTCATGTCATCCCATCCCTAGGCAGAGGGAGCTTCAGGAGGTGGGTCATCGTCGTGCCAGTGCCCGTCCAGACCGCAGCAGCAGCAGCAGGGCTGTCTCCTCCATCAGACAGCAGGCTGCTGGCAGGGCGTGGAGGTGTACTCCTTCACGGGGCTCCGCGACGTCATCTCCGAGTGCGAGAGGAGCCTGCCGGCCTCCGCCGCCACCGACCACAGAACTCTGGCTGCTGCTAGCGGCGGCAACAACAACGCTACGCCCTCACCCTCCGCGTCAGGCTCTCCCCGCTCGTGCTCGGAGCAGGCGCGGGTGTACGTGGACGACATCACGATAGAGGACCTTTCAGGCTACATGGAGTATTACCTCTACATCCCCAAGAAGATGTCACACATGGCTGAGATGATGTATACTTAGAGCAAAATAAATAAAAAAAAATAAAAAATAGGAAAAAAGATAATAAGAACCTAATAATTATATTATCATATGCAGATAATAATAAAGAGGAATTTTGTTTTTGTCAGAGAGAAAAAAAACAAGAGAATGTGAAAGGAGGTTTGGAGGAGGGCCACCAAAATGGTTGGGGCATGAAAGGTAATTTAAATATTCTGATTTAACCCAGGTTAAAGGTTTTGTTTTTTCTTTATTTTCTCCTGTTTTAACCCGTGCCTCCATCCCATCATTCTTGTAGAACTGAAAGGACTACATGTTGAATCATTTCGAATTAGTTTGACAGTCTTCTTGTCCCTGCCCACTTTCTTTGCATTTTGTTCACATTTAAAAATAATTAAATTCATTACTTCAGGTTTACAAATGAAGTTGCCAAAGCTCGATTTAGCAAAATCGGGGAGGCAGTGGTAAAAATGCGGACTTGTAATGCCAAGCGTGATTCTTTTTGTTTGTGGTTTTGTTTTGTGACCTTGAAAGTCTGGACGTTTCATTTCAGTCAATAAAAAAAAGGCGAATTCTTACGTTGAACGTTTACTTTTCTTGTGTCTTTTTGAGTCGTATGCAGAATTGGATGGTATACATATCGATTGAGCACGGGTACACATTATTGTGTATCATTATTTTATGCTTTAACTATTGAAAAATAGCTCACAGCGCCGCACTGCGAGCTGGTAGATCTGCTATTTTTGAAAAATCGTGAAAATTATAATTTTGACCCGATTCTATGAGTCTTTTGAATCCTTCTAAGGTTTTTTGAAAAATCCTATGTTTCTATGTCAGCGATCTGGCTATAGCCATCGTCAAAGAAAAGGTCCCTTTCACTTAAATAGAGCTCAGTTAGTCTGTTCTTGTGAGACTACTATGTCAGTGGTTCTCAAACCTTTTCATGTGAAGGACCCCCAAAATGATATTTATTTGGCCACGGACCCCCATCTCAAAATATTTAGTTCCAGGGACCCCCCCCCAGAAGCAAAATTTTAGTTACAAACGTTCGCTTTGAAAATACATATATTCAAAGATTTGCACACATTTTCTCGCAGCGCGGCAATCGGTGCCGCGCTGCGAGCTTGTATATCTGCTATTTTTCACTGGTTAAAGCACTCAATAGTTCTAGGCCTAAATGGAATAACATGAACCCTGGTGCCCCTATTCTGGGCTCATCGTAGGTGAACATGTTGTGAAAATGGATCTACAAGCCCCCAATGCTTGAGCCTGCAAGATTTTCCGTGAAGAGTTTGTGTTGAGGGAAAAAGGGATGGGGAAAGTATAGAGCCATGGGCCTGGGCAACCAAGTAAAAGAAAAAGGTGTGGCCATATAGCTTCTGCTGTGTGGACATATTATGTTGTACAAAGGTTAGAAATCCGGACACTTTATTTAAATGTTATAACCAAGGCTTCGTTTAGAGGCTCTCTTGACCCATGCAGGGCCTATTAGGATTCTAAAAAGAATTTGACCCACTCCACTCTTTACACCTGTAAATTTGTGATTTGATTAAGTTGATCCTCATTCAAACTTCTCACCCATTCTGCCTTGTAAGTTAAACATTTTTTGCTCAATATATATACAGTATACTGTATATACAGGGGTTTGACACTGAGGTCTCAGAGGCACTTGCCTGTCGGGCAAGTACAGATCATGTTCTACTTGCCCAAAGGTCATGCCCACTTGCCCGAAAAGTAAATCGTCCATTATAAGATGATGGGATTGATTTGAATTTGAATTACCGCTCAATTCATTATTATTTCTTTACTTTCTGGGGCTGTGCATTAAAAAAAGATTCAGAATTCCTCAATACCTCAAAATACCAAATACCTACATACTGTAGCTATGATTGAATATGTCTATGGTAAAAACGGCCCATTGGTAAACCTTGCTCTTATTTTACATTCCACAGACCAGAGGACAGAGCGTGCTGGCCATGTTCAGGTGTTTAGACAGATATCTGGTGTCGTGTTTATAGACGGTATATATAGATGAAAAAGAATAGATTATAATAGTTATTAACAGAGCTAAGCGCCTATAGGCTACCGTAAGTTACAAAACAACAGCTGAGTTTTGTGCCTGGAGCGTACAGTAGCTATAAAAGCTGGGGGTTTCACGTGTGGCTTGTGGGTTTTTCATTCTTGTCTAGTCACCAGAAAAAGGCACCGTCTTTGGCTTCTATTCTTGTGCAGCACGAGGATAAAAGAACGGAACTGATACAAAGAAAGGCCTCTGAAAGTCCCCCGCTTCACTTCCAGTATGAGTGGCGTGTTTGTGCTGTCTGTGATGGGAGACGTTCAGTTGGACATCCCCTCCTGTTCGCGCTCAGTGAGCCAGGTTTTGTAGAAGTCACTAAAGATTACCGGTTAGCAGGCTTGTAGGCTCTCAAGAACAGACTCTCTGCATACCAACATAGTGGGCGCTGTTTTTCCCTTTTATTTGACGATAGCTAGCCAGATTGGTAGGCTAGGCTTGTAACAAGACGCATGTTTTGAACAAAAGTGGAACAGAAGCAGGGACGTGCAGAGAATGTTAGAGAGGCAGGGACTGACATCTCTAAAAGGGCCTTTTGGTGAAAATATTGAAAATAGCAGACCTCCAAGCTCACAACGCGTCGCAGCTTGGATAGACATGTGAGCTTGGATAGACATGTTATGAATTATATCTGTCAATAAATCCGAGCAGACATGTTTTCTTTTTTTGTCCCACTGCCTCCTGCAGGCTATGTGACATTTAGAACCAGCTGGTACGCAGGACGACTGAGTGACTTCCCACGAGCGCTTCCAAACTCCAGCACTTAGAATGTTTTGGAGCTGTGTGGAACACAAGCTCCCTATACGTGGCCGTGTGTGTGGGTATGTCTGCGTGTCTGTCTGTCTGTCTGTCTGTAGCCTACAGGACCTTTTGTGACCACACGAGGGCGCTGTTGTTCAGGCCAGGCCAGACACCCACACACACACACACACACACACACACACACACACACAGCTCCACTTCGAACAGAGGTTCGATTTTTTAATTAACTGAATTTCTTGATAGAAAGTAGCTCATAACATGTCTACGCTGGGTTTTTATGAAACAAACACTTTGCAGATAGAAAGAGGATAATCCAAGCTTTCCATACAGCCCCGATATTGGTGAGTTTGACGTCGTTTAATACAATCACATAGCAAAAAAACTGTTTTGATGCATTGGCTGCCTATGGGAGGTATTGCAACCCTAGATTCATCCGATTAAAAAGAAATCTAGTGTTGCAATTTGTGGCTATACCTACCCTAGGAGATAGAGGGAGAACATGCAAACTCCACAAAGAAAGTCCCTTTTGCCAACACCACCTAGGGCAGGGGTCTGCAACCCAAAATGTTCAAAGAGCCATATTGGACCAAAAAAAAACAAAACAAATCTGTCTGGAGCCGCAAAAAAATATAAAAGCCTTATATATCGTCGTTGTTGGGTAGAAGCCTTGTATATCCAAAACTTCGTTTTGTATTTATCATTTACAAAAATGAACTAAACTAGTGAAAACAGCCGATCTACAAGCACACAACGCCTCGCGGTGCGAGGCGTTGTGTGCTTGTAGATCGGCTGTTTTCACTACCTTTGTGCGTCAGTCTTGTATGATGAAGCAGGGCTTTAGGCCTACTTTGCAAAAAAAAAAAAAAAAAAGAAATACAAATTTGACACTTGGAGATACAAGGTTTCTGCCCGACAGTGACGATAAAAAAATAGTTGAAACAAAAAATACATTTTTCCCCCCATCTTTTTCCATTTTCATAGATTTTTGAAAAAGCTCCAGGGAGCCACTAGGGTGGCGCTAAAGAGCCGCATGCGGCTCTAGAGCCGCGGGTTGCTGACCCCCGACCTAGGGTATGGGCGCTGAGCTGCTGATGACGCGGAGGAGAGAACACGCCCACAGCGCCCCCGCTGTGGCGACAGCACTACCGACTGTGCCACCGTGCCCGGTGTTGTGCTACTTGTTGAGGATTATTGCGCATAGTGGAATTTCCCTGCTCCTTCTGCTAATATGGTACATTTGTTCTAGGTACTTTAGAACAGTGGTTCTCAACCTTCTCAGACCGCGACCCCCAAAATAATCATATTTTAACTGGAGGCATTGAGGCATTACATTTGGTATAACACGGTTCTATTGTGAAAATAGCAGATCTACGAGCATGTAGATCGGCTATTTTCACAATTTCTGTCTCTAATATTTTGCCAATATGACCAACGTTTAATTTGCCATTTTAGAGGTATTAAAAAAGTCCTTAAATTGTCACTTTAGAAATGTGCAGATACACTCAAACCTAATGATGGTTTGTTTACTGTTGAGTGAGAAAACAATGTTGCACATTAAGTTAACCTTATGGGGACCCCCCAAAACTATTTGGGGAACCCCCCCCCCAGGTGTCCCGACCCACAGGTTGAGAACCACTGCTTTAGAAGAAAATAATCTTCCAAAATGAAATAAAACAAAAAGTTGCATCTGTGTCATTTGCTATTAAATAAATGTGTAACACATTCAACTCAAAGTCTACACTGTGCACACAAGGTACTCTAGTGTTTCTGCAAGATCTGCAATTATTCTCATATGGGTATGCAATATGCATACTTGAACTTAAGCCTACTTCTTCCCGGCATGGAAAGACTTCTATTGCTTGGTTTTGAGTTCTACCCTTGCAGTTTGGGCACAGATATGTTCCTGGGAAAGCTCACATGCAGGTTTCAAACCCATGAATATGTACGTAGAGTCTCTACTAGTCCAGGCGTTTCGGGCAGTATTTTGATGGAATCATGCACTTTACGATAGAAGCATGGAATTTGGCACACAGAACATGCCATATGGAACATGTTTGGCTATAGGGGCATCGCAGATTTGTCTTGGGAAACTTGTGGGAGCCAATCAAAGCTGGGCTCTCATAGACTTCACTATAGAGTAAAATAAGTAGTATGTAAGGGGTCAAACTAGGTGTTTTTTGGGATTCTGAATCCAATGCAAACATTTGTTTTGCAGGAAAAACATTCCTTGGGCTAAAAAACTGACCCCATAAAACTATGGTTTAGTGATGAGTCATCACTTTTCACAGTTTTGTGGTGGCCGTTTCTCGGAAAGGAATGTTTTTTTTGTGCAAAACAAATGTTTGCATTGGATTCAGAATCCCGAACAACAACTAGTTTGACCCCTTACATGCTACATAAAGCATATTTATTTTTTGTATTATTTTACTGTATAGCAAAGTCTATGAGAGCTCAGCTTTGATTGGCTCCCACAAGTTTCCCAAGACAAATTTGCGATGGCCCTATAGCCAAAATATTTCCATATGGCATGTTCTAACTGTGCCAAATTTCATGCTTCTTTCATAAAGTGCACGATTTTTGCCTGAAACGCTCTGACTATACCTTTATGGAAAGGTATAGTCCCAGGCATTTACCTTTGTGAATGCCTGGGATTTTTCAAGCTATTGTTTCCACGAAGGCTAATATTGCATTTGAAAAAAACAAAACAATTTACTGGAAGATATTGTATAGGCTTCAGACACACAATGCTCCCCCTTGATGCATTACTGTTATGCAAGCAGGAAGACTTCAGTACAGTATGTCTAGGAAAACCACACGAGCAGACACCTTTCATGTCTACTCTATAATGCGCCTGGGGGAACCTTTTGAAGTGCTGCTGGTTTCTTACAGGGGAAATTTCCGAGTGCTGAGCCAACGAGAAATTATGTTGATTAAGGTGGTTGAACAAAACCCACTCTAGTTGTCAGAAACCACATTACTATAATATGATCTGCCAGCTTTTGCATGTATAGCTCTTCTCTTCTCTTCTCTTCTCTTCTCTTCTCTTCTCTTCTCTTCTTGTGTAGTCTACTTCCACCTAATTCCATCTAGTTGCGACCGTAGGTTGCAGTTAACTATGAAAACCAGCACATCTTGTCCGCGTATCTCTGTAGTCACGCCTGACACTGTGGTTCCCCTGACACATCACTGTGACATCACAGGTCCATGGGTTTGTCGCTCTGACATCATGCTCTGACATCACTGTGATGATAATGGGTACCATAACTGGTCTGATATACATCAATGGCTTGTCGCCCTGAGGCTTCTTACTAGTTTAGTATTCATGCAACGAGTTGTTGTTTAAAGCCTTTAGGTATGGTTCCATAGGTAGAGGCTCGGAAACCCAGCCTTTATTTGGCGATCGGTAGGAAAAAAAGTACTACTACCATCTAAAAAGTACTACTACCATCACTTGCATTATCCATTCCCCGCTGGTCTATAGCAAATGCAATGTTCTACTACAGGGGTCGGCAACCTTTTTGACATGTTTTTATTTTCTTGCTAGTCAGTGTGCCATATCAACATTTTTTGATTATTTTATTAGACAAAAATGGAGAACAGTATGCTACAAGTATAGTCAATACAATTGAAATGTAGTACAGTTTAATGATGACACCACATCAAAATGTATTATATTTCCAACTGATTTTGATTGTCCATAGATTTACATCAGGATGTAATGATCATTAAACTAGAGCAGTGTTTTGTCGGGTACATGAGAAAAAAATTAAAATGGGAATATGTATTTTAGTGTTATGGTCAATGATAAAACATTGACAGTGTTTGTGTGAACCTGCTCATCTGTAAATTGTTAAACCAAATTACATCAATACCTTGACTAGTAGAACTGTTATTGAATAGAAAGCAATGTGTATTTGCCATTATGCTGTTTTATTTTGAAAAATATTGGCAATGGGAACTGGACTTTTGATGTAATTTGTTCTAAGCAAAATTCTGTAGTCAGGGGAAGTGGGTACTCGGTTTCAGAAATGCAGTATTACCCCCCCTATCTCCCAGACTCCCTCCCCAAGTTGTCCTTTAACTCTGAGAGTGTACAAAATGGACCATGAACCCAAATGGTCCATTTTGTACACAGTGTAGACTCTGAGTTACAGACATGTTATGGCTCTTTATGTGTTTATGGTAATATTATTGTATGTTTAATGTCCGTGACGCAAATGTCCACTGCAAGGCAGCATGGCGATGACCCCTGGAGCCAACATACCAAGACAAAGTACATGGTCTAATAGTGGGAAACGGCCACCAGAGTGCGGCATTCCCAGCTCTCTTTCCTTGTGCAACACACATCCACACACCATGCTCCACAGCTGAGAAAGGGTTCGAAAGTTGACAAAAGCGTGACCTAGAATAATTCAATAGGGTGTGTCTCCTTTTCCCAGCGCCCAGGGAGAAAGAGATCTGTCTGTTGTGTGCCAAACAGTGTATAGTGAAAAGGTAGTGATCAGACCTGTTCTGGGCTAATGGAGATGTATAGTTCAAACGGAGAGAGGGAGAAAAGAAAGAAATAGAAAGGGGGGAAAAACAGCTGCAGTGAAGTCTTATGAAAGCATATTTGTTTACTGATTTCTCAATCTGTGTAACTCTCTCTCTCTCTCTCTCTCTCTCTCTCTCTCTCTCTCTCTCTCTCTCACACACACACACACACACACACACACACACACACACACACACACACACCTATTTTGCTCTCTCTCTCTCTCTCTCTCTCTCTCTCAACACCAGTTCCAACTTGTCAGCTTTCCTTTGGTTTACTGTGTGCTCCAGGAGTAGAACATGCGATAAGAAAGTCTCCGTTTCATTCCTCCCTAAACAGGGCTTTGTGCCAAGACATCGTATTTTCACTCAACATCATCATAACCTCTGTTTGTAACGCAACTACAGAATGAAAAGCAAAACGATGAGTTACAGCTTAGACATTTAGCAGACACTTATCCAGAGTGTCTTAGTAGTAGTAGGAGTGGATGTAGATATCTTTGATTTGTTTTTCATTTACATGTTTTTCTCCTGGCTCTCCTTCTCTCCTCTTTTTCTTTCTGTCCTTCTGTCCTTGGTACGAATACATGAAAGGTCGTCCTAAAACAAAGTCGACCCAAACTCGTTTCCCAACGGGTCTGTGGCCTTAAGCTAGATGCAGAATAGACCGAAATCTAATCTTTGCTTCTGGGGGTCCCTGGAACAAAATATTTTGCGATAGGGGTCCATCCGTGGAACAAAATATTTTGAGATAGGGGTCCGTGGCCAAAAACACATTTTGAGGGTCCTTAACCACTGAGGGGAAATCCCGCTAAGTCAAACGCCGATAAGGCAAACGCAAATGTACTGCCCGGGTCTCCTACCGCAGTGATCTTCTGCCGTCCCGTTAACGAAACAGAGTAGCCTCCTTATTTTTAGCAATACAATGGTTATATGTCACAGTTATTGTCCACGACATTGCAAGCGGCGCGAAGGCCAGCAGACCTTGGTCCTGCTCTTCGCGCCCGAGCGCCGCAGCCGCAGGCGCGAGTGCCCGCGAAGAGCGGGCCAGGGCTGCGCGGCCGGCGGAGCGCCGCGCGAGTTACGAAGCCGTGGTGAATGCAATCGTTATATTTATGCCCAGGCCATAAGGCCTGGGCAAGCGCACGATAAACGCATGAATGGAATGAAACGCGATGCAGGTGAGCTCACATTTAACCATAACAAAAGGAGGTTAAAAAAAAAAAGGAGTTTGGCTTATCGGCGTTTGGCTTATCAGGACGTGCCCAACCACTGATCATTCTAAAAATGTCTTCTAAATCCTAACAGTTTTCCTGAAAAAAATGTATGTTGCTATCATTGTTTCTCAAACTTTGTCATGTCAAGGACCCCCATAATGAAATGTATTTGGCCACGGACCCCCATCGCAAAATATTTTGTTCCAGGGGCCCCAGAAGCAAAGATTAGATTTTTGTTTATTCTGCATCTAGCTTAAGGCCACGGACCCGTTGGGAAACGAGTTTGGGTCGACTTTGTTTTAGGTCGGCTTTTCCTATTACCCTCGGTACCACCTTGGATACTGTGGAGGAGGTGGCCAATAACAGGATCAGGACTAAACTCCTGGCCATCATGGACAACCCCTCTCACCCCCTACATGATGCTGTGAAAGGGCAGAAAAGCTCCTTTAGCAACAGACTGTTACATCCAAGTTGCAAAAACTAACACTATGGGAGATCTGTTCTGCCCACAGCAATAAGAGTGTACAACTCCTCGTCTGGTTGGCTTGACCAGGCCAGTTAGGATGGGGGATGTGGGATACAAGTTTTATCAGATCTCTATTAGTAATGTTTGGTTTGGTTTGTCAGTTATGTATTAACATTGTAGGTTTAACTTGCTTAGATGTGTTTCTTTTAGATATTTATTTATTATCATGATGTGTTTTCATTAATGTCTTTATGAGCTGCTGCAACGCTTGAATTTCCCCTCGGGGATCAATAAAGTACCTTCCTACCTATCTTTCATTCCTGAAAACTACAAAATGATGAAGCTTGCCCCAAAAATCTAGTTTTAGTTTTAGTTTTTCGTCATAGTTTTAGTCAACAAAATTAACACTACATGACTACTAACACTTTTGACTACTATTTTTAGAGAGTGTTTTGGTGCGCTGGTCACATTCCCAAATATGTGGTACTTGACCCACTGTTACAATGTCACTGACCTCAATGTCATCATGTTTGGTCAAATCCAATCAACAGACACATCTGTTTAGCGTTCTAGTGGAAACACTGTGGCTGCTGATGCTGTGGCCTACTACTGTCTATAGAATGATAATTATGGTACTGTAGCTTACAGAATACAGACAGACACACACACACACACACACACATATTAGATACACACACGGTCACGTATAGGAGACGGTGTGACCACTGCTCAAAAATGTCTAGTGGGCAATATGATTACAACATAAGGGAATTGGAAACAGAGCTGGGAGCCTTTGGTTGGTTGCAGTTCAATGACCGACATTTAACAGTGACCACGAGCAAATGATTCTCAGAAAACTCTCTCTTGCAACAACAACTGCACGACTGGCGTCCTATCCATGTCACTTTATCGTTAAGTCCCAAACAGCTATGGGTTCACCCAGAGTCAACACACAACAACAATTGTTGTCAGTCCATTTCCCAGCACAAATGAACATGACCCAAACAAAGTCATATATCGTCACTGTTGGGCAGAAACCTTGTATCTCCAAGTCTCAAATTTGTATCTATTTTTGGGTAAAGTAAAGCCCTGCTTCATACAAGGCCGTCACACAAAAGTAGTGAAAACAGCAGATCTACAAGCACACAACGCCTCGCAGTGCGAGGCGTTGTGTGCTTGTAGATCGGCTGTTTTCACTAGTTTAAATCATTTTTAAAATGACAAATGCAAAACGAAAGGTTTTGGACATACGAGGTTTTCAGCCGACAACGACGATATGGCCGCTTCTCTTTTCTCTCGCAAACTGGTACTCGAAACGTTCTTTTTAATATATATTTTCTGGCGTGACTAATCAATAGAAAAAAAGTAATTTGGGGGGTGAACTACTCCTTTAATGACAGGAGGCGCTTGTAAAATTATGAGGTTCTAATTATCCAAAGGATTAAAAAAATATTTTACCCCAGTTATCTGCATTAGCCAGACAGGACTTATATAGTGTATACTCAGGTTAGCAAGCTGCAGCTGACTTGCCAACCCTATAATGTTTACATGGCCTCATTTGGCCTTAAGAGGAAAAAAAAACGATGTTAGTTGTGTTACAGCATGCCCCAGAGATGACCTTACTTTGATTAATACGATCCCTATATTTATCCATTTACATGGATATTGTCTCAATCAGATGTGTGCATATAAATACATGCTGTTTTATTTATTTTTTCTTTTCTTTTTCTGAGGAACTGAGATGACCCTTATGGAATTTGCTGATTCTCCATTCCGCATTGCACGGTGGTTTGTTTGTGCACGTCCTACGGCCGCAGAGCTGATTTATAGCAGCAATAGTAATTACGGATAAGCAAATAATGTGTCAGATGTTGTTAGGAAGATGATCAGACAGACTTGACCATAGTAAACCATAGTAAACTCTGGTTGGCACTGGTATGATAATGAAAGTGCTTTTAATCCCAATCTTCTCTTCTCTTCTCTTCTCTTCTCTTCTCTTCTCTTCTCTTCTCTTCTCTTTCTCTTTCTCTTCTCTTGAGGGCCTCTACAACTCTTTTTTCCGGGCCTGATTCAGCCCGGAAAAAAGAGTTGTAGAGGCCCTCATTGCGTGCTATAGAGAGAGAGATCTCTCTCTATAGCACTGCTGCTACTCAAAGATTTGCCATTTCAGATCATGACAAGTGACAAGCCAGTGGGCCAATTACATGAGTTATATTTTGTCGTCGTCGGGTGGAAACCTTGTACGTCCAAAACCGTTTGTTTTGTATTTATCATTTTAAAAATGATTTAAACTAGTGAAAACAGCCGATCTACAAGCACACAACGCCTCGCGGCTGTTTTCACTACTTTTGTGCAACGGCCTTGTATGATGAAGCAGGGCTTTGCTTTGTGAAAAAAAATGTATACATTTGAAACTTACGATGGTTTCTTTCTGCCCGACAGTGACGATTTACTTTGTTGGCCGCCCAGCCCCCAAAATGGAACGAAGGCCGACATTTTTTTATTTTTTTTTCCTAATGGCCGGCCTGGACCTGCTGGGAATGAACCGGCCGTTCGGGAGTTGTCCCGCTTTTCTCAATGGCCAGCACGTCCCTGCTTCTCTTCTCTTCTCTTCTCTTCTCTTCTCTTCTCTTCTCTTCTCTTCTCTTCTCTTCTCTTCTCTTCTCTTTCTCTTCTCTTCCTCTTCTCTTCTCTTCTCTTCTCTTCTCTTCTCTTCTCTTCTCTTCTCTTCTCTTCTCTTCCTCTTCTCTTCTCTTCTCTTCTCTTCTCTTCCCTCTCTTCTTTTCTCTTCTCTTCTCTTCCCTCTCTTCTCTTCTCTTCTCTTCTCTTCTCTTCTCTTCTCTTCTCTTCTCTTCTCTTCTCTTCTCTTCTCTTCTCTTCTCTTCTCTTCCCTCTCTTCTCTTCTCTTCTCTTCTCTTCTCTTCTCTTCTCTTCTCTTCTCTTCTCTTTCTCTTCTCAATCCAAAGCGCTCACCAAGGCATGTAGAAACCACAGTGTTTTGTAATCCTGGAACGTAGGTGAGTCATACGAGGATAACATGGATTAGATGTTTTCATGGTGAAGAATAAGCTGGGGTGCTGAGGTTTCTTATACTGAGGTTTCTTATACGGAACCTTGGCCTTGGACCTGGGCCCACGAAACCCATAAATGATGTGGTTATTCTGTGGGACCCCGTAGTCCATTTTAGATCCTAACTCATTGGCAGCCCCGTTTGTTTGTTCATTTGGATCTCAGTGGTAGAATACTAAGGGGCGTCACAAGGGAGGGGAAAGTGGGACTGAGTTACTTGGGCCCAAGGTGGAGGGGCCTTAATTATTTTATACTTTAGCAGATATACAAGCTCACAGCATGGCACTGAGTGATTACCTTAATGTGCAACATTGTTTTCTCACTCAACAGTACATAAACCAACATACATATAACATACCATATAACATACCAACATATAAAATGACAAATTAAACCATTGTCAAATAGGCAGAAAGTTTGAAAATAGACGCTCACAATGCCATGCGAGGCATTGTGTGCATGTAGATCAGCTATTTTCACAATAGAACCATCTTATGTGGGGCGGCATAGCTCAGGGGTAGAGAAACTGGTATTAGAGCACGAAGGGTATAATCCCGTAGGGTTCCCAGTTCGAATCCGGGCTCCCCCTGAGTCAATGTCGAAGGGTCCTTGGGCAAGACTCTGAACCCCTAATTGCCTCTGGTGAGTAGGTTGGTGCCTTGCATGGCTTCCTCTGCCACCGGTGTATGAATGTGTGTGTGAAAGGGTGAATGTAATGCACAATCTATGTAAAGCGCTTTGGATTAAAAGCGCTATATAAATGCACCATTTACCATTTACCATTTATATATACATTCCTCTAAGAGCCGCATCCCACTTCCAAGCCCATTCACGCCCACTTCACATCCACCTCAACTCATAGCTAGATCAGATGTAGATCAGATGTATGTCGGTAGAACTCACGGAATACCTACTATCATTGGCCCCCCGTTGCCATGGTGACCGGTGACCGCCGTCCATTGGCTCGTATTCCCAGCTATGGGACCGGCGGATCCAATTTCAACCGAGGGGGGCGTAGCCAGAACACACACACACACACACACACACACACACAAAAATAGCTAATAGTTAGCTCACAACTTTCCACTTTTCTCTTTCACCTCAATCGCAGTAACATCCGTATACACCACGTCATCGCATCACCATTTTTTTTTTTTAAACTTTTTTTTTTCCAATTTTTTTTTCTCAATTCTTTTTTCTCAAAAAGATTTTTTTCTCAAAAAATTTTTTTTCTCAAAAAACTTTTCTCAAAAAACTTTTTTTTCTCAAAAACTTTTTTTTTCTCAAACTTTTTCTCAAAAAACTATTTTTTTCTCAAAAAACTATTTTTTTCTCAAAAAACTATTTTTTCTCAAAAAACTATTTTTTTCTCAAAAAACTATTTTTTCTCAAAAAAAACATATTTGGCCATTACACACACCACACTGCCGCAACATGGCGGTGAGGGCCGCGCAGCGGCCTGAACTCTAGACTTTTGCGGCCCAAAGGGCCGCAAACTTCTAGTGTTATACAAAATGTAATGCCTCAACTCTTAGTGCTGGTCAGAGTGGGGGATCCCCAGTTAAAACATGATTATTTTGGGGGTCCCGGGCTGAAAAAGTTGAGAACCACTGCCCTAAACCATCAGGTTTAGTTATTAGGTAGGCATATTTTGAAATAAAAACTCTGGGATGTCTGGGATGTTCTGCATCATGTCTGCATGCAATGTTTTTTAGGGATAAAAGGTCTAGTTTACGTGAGGTTTGACCGTTCAGTGGATGGGCTGTACTGTATGTAGTGTCGAAAAATATCGATTTTGAATATAGTATTGATTTTCAATATTATGACTTTTCCATAGTTTCAATAATATCGATAATATCAATATTATCGGTAATATCGATCAGTTTTTACCTCTCGTTGGTTTACACCAACATTAATTTTATGTGTGTCCTTCCTACTTTGGCTTATTCCTAGTTATTTTAAAAGGCCTATTTGTACTTAGAATGTGAAAAAATCAAAGGCAGGCCTTTAAAAAGTGCACTACCATCTACCTCAAGAAGTTCTGTATTTTTCTTTAAATAAAAATAAACATTTTTGCACTGAAATCGCTTTGGTTGCGTGGTATCGGAAATGGTATCGAGTATCGAAATGTTTCAAAATATCGTATCGAAGTTAGAAATCCAGTATCGTGACAAGCCTAACTGTATGTGTAGGAGGATTAGAGCGAGCCAACAGCTTTCACCCCCCTGGATGGCCGCTCCGCTCTCTGATGCAACTGTACTTCACTGGTTTTACATGGCCTACTGATAAGAAATGATTCACTTTGCCAAATAAGGGTTATGAGCTAATGTCGGAGACTGGAAATTACGCTAGTATTGTGTCAGGAGTGTGCGTCAAATGTTAGTGTGTAGCAAGTTCAGACTGGCCTTGTGTGACCTGTGCTTACATCTATCATGAGATAGAAGGACTGGGAACTGATATGAGTTTTTTTTTTTTTTGGCAGGACACTCCACAAATAAATCGTCACTGTCTGGCCAAGACCTCTTAACTCCATTTCTGAGGTTTTAGATTTTTTGGCATAAATCAGGACTATTGAACACCCTTTATATCTGAGTGTTGGTTAAAATAATATTGAACCAATGGAAAGTAGTAAAAAGCTGTCAAAACCTCCTAACTCCACTTGAGCTCATTTTCCCTAAAATTAACATTTTGGAGTTTGGAGGTTTCGGCCCGACAGCAGAGAAATATAACAAGTCTTACATTAAACACAGAACAACATGCAAATTCTACTTTTTAGGCCAGACATTAACCACACAAGCTCACGGGTCAATAGGACTTTATTGATCCCGAGGGAAATCAACTACACTACAGATCTTGTAGTGTAGTTGATTTCCCCCGTTTTGCCTATATTATAGGCAAATGTATGAGAGCGAGTCTAGTAAAATAGGATAACAAACAATATAATAAAATAATACATCCAACCCGGCATATGACACGTTGCATCGTGAAGTGTTTTGAGCTTGTAAATCCACTATTTTCTGTTTAAAAAATGTAATAACAAAGAAACAACAAACCTTGAACATTTTTCCCCAAAACTAGAATATACACAGTAATGGGAATGGGCCGCATGCACATGCGTGCACGACGGCATGTGCAGAGTTGGCTTATATGTGCCCTGCCCGGGTTTGTATTTACTCTGTAAATCTCTTGGTGACAAAGCCATGGGGGAGCTGACATAAACAACTGATATATATGTACACTAGTAAACATAAACAGAAAGACAGAGACACACGCACACACTCAAATTCATACCAGCACATGCAACACTCGCCTGCGTCACTGGAAAGTCTTTACTGTTCCCCTCCCACTACTAAATCACTCCCCCCCCCCCCCCCCCATACATCTAGAAGTCACCCAGGACACATTTTCCACTTAAGTTGTTGCACACCACACAGCAGGGAGTGGCTCTATACCTCAAAGACCGGGAGAGGGGTTTCTGTCCGCAGGTCCATTTGGTTCAAAACAGTGTTGTTTTTGACAACAAATTTTGATTCAGTTTTAATCATCTTTTGAATAAAATGTCTTAAATTGGTTTTAGTCATAATTTAGTCACCTGAAAAGTTTTAGTTTTAGTCTAATTTTAGTCGACTAAATATCATAAGATTTTAACCGACTAAATCTACAGTTGATTTAGTCGACTGAAATGTATTTTGGCAGGCCTTGATGGCATCGTAATGGCTGATTTTACACTTGGTTGCGTGCTGAAAATAGCAGATCTGCTATTTTCAGCATGCAACACCTGAGAGCAACCAAACATAAAATTACTCTCTTCTCCACTGGTTTTAGTCTAGGTTTCATTTTGTTGGCAAAATCCCTGTACTGGTTAGATCTGGGTAGGGCAAATAAAGAGCCCTCGAGCGGTGGTTTTCAACCCTTGTTCATATCCAGGTACATTGTTTATTTGGGCCACCTGGAAACCCCTCAAGGACCGCTGGTTGAAAACCAGCATGGCCCCACCACTGTTGCCTGACATTGCCAGCCTCTATCACACACTTCGTTTACAACACCACTACCGCCAGGGGGTGTTGTTGTGTTCGGTCTGGTTTATTAACCAGGCAACCACCACCGGCCACCAGCGTGCATTTTGTTGGCAGTCTGTGTTGTACTGCATGTTCCCTGTACAGGGACGTGCAGAGAATGTTGGAGACAGGCCCGGATTTATATGACATGAGGCCCCTGGGCAAGGGGAAATAAAGAGGCCCTCGTGCGCGCGCAAAAATTCCACCTCCGGTCCACCTGACCACACCGTGAACTCACCTCCGGACCGGGCCGTGCATAATCTGACTGTGTAACCTCATTGGATCATTGGAAGGGTCTAAAGCGGATACAGAAGTGGGGTGTGTGTTCATGTGTGTAGCCTATGTGTGTGGAAAGTACCGGATACATAGAATGGGCGGGCTTTAGACTGCACTAAGCTTTCAGAGCAGCTACATATTCCCCCCCCCCCCCCCCCCCCCCCCCCCCCCTGAGGCCCCCGGGCACGTGCCCACCCTTGCCCAATGGTAAGTCCGGCCCTGGTTGGAGAGGCAGGGGCTGAAATTTCTAAAATGGCCTTTTGGTGAAAATATGGAAAATAGCAGACCTCCAAGCTCTGCGACGCGTTGTGAGCTTGGAGGTCGGCTATTTTCAGGTGCTTGATATCACACTGAACTAATCACAAATGAATATTGGAGATGTGGCGTAACGGCATGGTTTACTTCACAGAGAGGGCGATTCTTTCAACATAAGATGCTGCATTCACGTTCAGGAGAGTTTGGACAAGGCAATTCTCTTGAATGCTGCCTTCAGGTATGGCATGGAAAGGAGGGCATTTGCATTTCTTTCACCGTAGTAAAAACGGCATTCATGGTCTGGAGAGAGGGCACTTTTTACAGACGGATAAAAGGGCAGGGGCTCAAGCCCCCTTTGATGTCTATGTGTGCACGTGCCTGTTCCCTGTACAGCATGTACTGTATGCAATGTTGTAACTGTTCTTTAGTTGACAGCGGATACTGCATGTGTCCATAAAAAAAGTCCCCCCTCCAGGCAATAAAGTCTATCTAAACTATGAACACAGAATAAAGCATTCAAAAGTGAAAGGGATGGATGTGTGCCGCTGTGGATCACCTGGTACGGAGTGTACCCGTAATTCAAAAATAAATGCTCTCTCTCTCTCTCTCTCTCTCTCTCTCTCTCTCTCTCTCTCTCTCTCTCTCTCTCTCACACACTATCTCTTTCAGTAGTTAAACCCAGTGGAGCACATTCAGTTCTCTCATAAACAAAGAATGTGTTGTATAAAGAACGTTTATATATTGATTATGTCCAAACATGACTTGTAGTTCAACCAGTTCAATCATCACACTTCATTTGTAAACCACACACAAAATGTAATGTGTTCTTTCTTTCTTTCTGTACTTTTTTTGTTGGTGAATGTTCAATGCTCAAGGGAATAAATCTGTACTAGTTGGTTAACTACAGTGTTTCTACTGGCACAACAAATATTGGTCTATCCTGGACAAATTGTTCATGGAAGGCAAACATGTTGGGTAATTACCAAAGGTAAGCACATCGGAACCATTCTTCACTGAGGTCTGTTTCTGGAAAGACTGGCCTATTTCTCCAATGCTGCTATTACCCCTGTGTAAACAGTCATGTCAACTTTGTTCAAGTAATAACAGCCTATGCTGTGTGTGTGTGTGTGTGTGTGTGTGTGTGTGTGTGTGTGTGTGTGTGTGTGAGTGAGTGAGTGAGTGAGTGTGTGTGTGTGTGTGTGTGTGTGTGTGTGTGTGTGTGTGTGTGTGTGTGTGTGTGTGTGTGTGTGTGTGTGTGTGTGTGTGTGTGTGTGTGTGTGTGCGCGCGTGTGCGCGTGCGTACGTGCGTGCGTGTACATGTGTGTGTGTGGCACACATTACTGAACATTGTTTATTTTGCGTTTTTTTAAACCAGCAATCATTTGTAGATGTCACTCAAGGCTCAGGGCTATCATTTTGTGAGCTATACCCATTACATGTTGTTTGAAAAGAGAACTATTTCACAACGTTCATGTGCAAACTGCACATGAACGTCAGAATAAAATGTCTAAACACAGATTTGGGTGTTTCCCGACACATGCTCAATGGTTACATTCACGAATGACAAATACTGTAATGTTAAAGTGGAGTGAGGCTTTACATGTCTACATGTCTGGATGAATGTCTGAAAAGACAATTCACCTTGTGAGTGCAGACTGTTTCTTAACGACTTGTGATTTTTGCAAGTCGACTTGACTCAGTAAAAAGTTGAGTTGAAGTCGACTTTATCGTTTGACGACGTCATCAAACGATAGAAATTGTGAAAATAGCCGATCTACATGCTCACAACACCTCGCATCGTGAGGCGCTGTGAACATGTAGATCTGCTATTTTCACAATAGAACCGTGTTATACCAAATGTAACGCCTCAACTCTTAGTGCTCGTCAGGGTGGGGGTCCCCAGTTAAAATATGATTATGTTGGGGGTCGCGGCCTGAAAAGGTTGAGAACCACTGTAATATTGGATGTTTGAATGCTGTACAGACACACACATGGAGCAAAAATAATGATAGAAAAAAATATAAAGGAACTTTCGACTTTCTCTGGTAGGAGTCGACTTGTGTAATGAAGTCGACTGAGTCGACTTGTCAAATTTTTCGTTAATGCCCTATTGCCTATTCTATAGACTGAAAACACACATTAACCGGGAACGCAAATACGTGTCACTTTAAATTTGAACCACTTTAACCATTATTTTTGTGCTTTTACTATTCAAAGACGGTAGATCTACAAGCTCGCGCCGCGCTGTGAGCTTGTAGATATGCTGTCTTTGAATATTTGTGACCCGATTCTATAAATGTCCCCTAAATCCTAACAGGTTTCTGAAAAACCTGTTTCTCTATGTCAGTGGTACTCAAACCTTTTCATGTCGAGGACCCCCCAAAATGATATGTATTTGGCCACGGACCCCCATCTCTAAATATTTAGTTCCAGGAACCCCACAGAATCAAAATTTGAGTCACAAATGTTTGCTTTAAAAATACATATTCAAAGATTAGAGCAAATCTTCACGACTTCTCAAACATAGCAGATCTACAAGCTCGCAGCGCGGCACTCGGACAACTCGGTTGCCGCGCTGAGAGCTTGTATATCTGCTATTTTTCAATAGCTAAAGTATAAAATGGGTTCAAATGAATCCAACATGTAGTAGAAAAGATCATGTGTAAAATCAACAAATAATGACACATCATTAATTCATTTACACAAAACTCATTGCTCTAAATGTCTAACGCTAACCTGGACCTTTTCCTAATTCTGATATAGGCCTTTTGGGGACATTTATCCCTCACAAGTATAGTAGGCTAATACACACACACACACACACACACACACACACACACACACACACACACATATCGTCACTGTCAGGCAGAAACCTTGTATCTCCAAGTCTCAAATTTGTATATTTTTTGGTAAAGTAAAGCCCTGCTTCATCATACAAGGCCGTCACACAAAAGTAGTGAAGGTGCGAGGCGTTGTGTGCTTGTAGATCGGCTGTTTTCACTAGTTTAAATCATTTTTAAAATGATACATGCAAAACGAACGGTTTTGGACATACAAGGTTTTCACCCGACAACGACGATATCCATATTATCACTCTCAGACGGCTTCCTGTAATATGATCCCTCAGGTCATGTTGAGACCAGCGAGCTCACCTGTTTTTCTCTTTCTTTTCTATACCTCCCCTCCTCTCTCTCTCTCTCTCTCTCTCTCTCTCTCTCTCTCTCTCTCTCTCTCTCTCTCTCTCTCTCTCTCTCTCTCTCTCTCTCTCTTCTCCCCCACACTTTCCACTCTGCCTTCCATCATGTGCACAGTGTGAACCTTAACTGTAGCAGTGGGTGAGTGTTTCAGTGTGTTGCGATGAAGTAAGTATACGTACATTTTGTTTATGTAGCACCTCTCACAGAGAGATCTCACAAAAGCCCCTTTTCCACTGCAGCTTTATCACCACACACCACACCGCACCACATAAAAATATCTACATTTTCCATTACACAAAAGTAGCCCTATCGGTAAGAAACAAATTGACCCTTTTAACTGTGATTATAACACAATATAAATTTGTAATACAACTATCCTAATTATAATACACTATAATGGATATAATTGTGATTATAATACACCATAGAGTATTAATGTATTAATAACTATAATACACTATAATAGATTATAATAGTGGTTATAACACAATAGAATCTATTATCATGTATTACAGCTATATCCTGGTGGTCTAAATGAAAAGTCATTCAGTGATCAGTCATTATGAAGTGTTTGGCCCTGTTTGGCCAAGCTCAGACCTACTCAGGATTGGATACTTTTTAATACCACATTTAGTACCACTTTCACAAGCACTCTACCCAGGTCCTTGTAGTGGAAAACCTGGCACAAGTGGGCGGTGTGGAGTGGTGTGGTATTGGGCCATGTCAGTGGAAAAGGGAAAAAGTGCTTTACATACAAAACAGAACAAAAACAAAGGCAATGTACCACCAACAACAAACGCTCTCCACAGCTTTCCTCTCTTTACTGGCTCTCTCATCTAATCTGTTGTCTTGACTGTCCTTCCTCTAGTCTGCGACGTTGTACGTCCATATCCATCTCCTTCCTTCACCAGGGGCATGGAGGGGGGGCGTGGGACTGGGTGCCGAGTGCCGCACTGCGAGCTTGTAGATCTGCTATTTTTGAAAAGTCGTGAAAATGTGTGCGAATCTTTGTCTTCGAATATTGTGTCTTTTTAAGTGAACATTTGTAACTCAAATTTTGCTTCTGGGGGGTCCCTGGAACAAATATTTTGAGATGGGCGTCCGTGGCCAAATACATATCATTTTGGGGGTCCTTCACATGTAATAGTTCGAGCACCACTGACATAGAAACATAGGTTTTTCAAAAAACCTTGGAAGGATTTGAAATATTCAAAGACATGCACATTTCACGATTCTTCAAAAATAGCAGATCTACAAGCTTGTATATCTGCTATTTTTCAATAGTTAAGCACAACATGTGAGTGAATCCTTGTACGCAGGGCCCAGAATTTGGTCCTTCACGTCCTGCCTCGCATTCTCTTCAGATATCTCCCTCCCTACCCTGCCCCTGTCATCTTTTAGCTCTCCCCTCATTTTCCCCCTCTCTCCTTTTGTGTCAGAGGAATGCAGATCGGGTTCCTATACCGTCACAGAGGGAGAAAGGTCGATCTATTGTTACCAGGCCGAGAGAGAGAGAGAGAGAGAGAGAGAGAGAGAGAGAGGGAGAGAGAGAGAGAGAGAGAGAGAGGGAGAGAGAGAGAGAGAGAGAGAGAGAGAGAGAGAGAGAGAGAGAGAGAAGAAGAAGACATAAATGAGAGACAATGGGAGCATGAACGAGAGAATGATTGAAAGAGAACCACAGACCTGAGAGCGCAAAAGCTAAAGAGAAGCTGAACAAAGATTTGAGGTATTTTTCTCCTGGCCTTTGTTGACCCCATAGACCAAAGTGCGGCCCGGGGGCCTAATGCGGCCCGATGACACGTTTTATACGGCCCGCGGCTTCATTCCTAAATTGTACCGCCAGCACCGACAAACAAGAATATTTATATATATATATATAATTTGTGAGGATGCCTTGTTCCCTGTTGTCTCATTCTGAAGAGGTTCAAAGAAAGGCTATTTTTGTTGTATTTTTTTACCTTGTACGTCTGGTTACATTTGGTAATGTGAGTTATTAGTGTTTTGTTCAGAGCACACACATGAAAAAAAGACCATTGATATTAAATATTGCTGATGATAGTTAAATAAAATATTGTAATTGCGACGCATATGTATGTGACTTTGTTATGGTCCGGCCGAAAGTCGGCCCTTGGGTGTTTTCATATTTTCTAATGTGGCCCCCTTTGAAAAAAGTTTGGACACCCCAGCCATAGACTGTAAAAAAATCACACGCGTGTGAACTGAGCGGTGGTCGTGGAGGCTGTGCAACAGCACTACTGGGTGGGTGCAGCGGGGTTAGTGTGCTTTACAATGCTGTTTCTTCACACACTCTAATTTATTTTACCCTAAAACATTCAGTTTGTTAATAATAATAATAATACTTGACCACACATGCTGACCCACCCTTCCCCGCTGTGTGTGTGTGTGTGTGTGTGTGTGTGTGTGTGTGTGTGTGTGTGTGTGTGTGTGTGTGTGTGTGTGTGTGTGTGTGTGTGTGTGTGTGTGTGTGAGAGAGAACAACAGCGCCCCTCCCTTAACATGTGTGGTCAGAAAAGGTACTGCAGGCTTGAGGCTACATACACGGACGGACGGACGCATACACACACGGCCACGTATAGGAGACGGTGTGACCACCGCTCAAAAAATATGGGTGGTGGAAAGCCATTGGTTTCTATGCTGCGCAAATGAAGCTTTTTTGGCCGTTGTATGGGTGCTACCCTGAACAGCAGCGCAGCGCGAGGCGTTGTCAGCTTGTAGATCTGCTATTTTTGGCTAATGTTCTCAGAATATGGATGCTAGGGTTCAAGTGGTTAATATAAAAAAGGAGAAAAAAGGTTTCTATCACACAAAGATTTGGAGGACCCCCTGAAGTAACCCACCAGGGACGTGCAGAGAATGTCAGAGAGGCAGGGGCTGAAATTTCTAAAAGGGCCTTTTGGTGAAAATATCGAAAATAGCAGACCTCCAAGCTCACAACGCCTCACGCTGCGACGCATTGTGAGCTTGGAGGTCGGCTATTTTCAGTGCTTGGTACCACACTGAACTTAGCATCATGAAGTGAATACTGGAGATGTGGCGTAACGGCATGGATTTCTACACAGAGAGGACAATTCTTTCCACATAAGATGCTGCATTCAAGTTTGGACAAGGCAATTCTCTTGAACGCTGCCTTCAGGTATGGCATGGAAAGTTTGACATTTCTTTCACCATAGTAAAAACTACATTCATGGTCTGGAGGGGGCACTTTTTTACAGACGGATAAAAGGGCAGGGGCTCAAGCCCCCTTTGATGTCTATGTGTGCACGTGCCTGAGACCCACTGTTCCAGAACCTGAGCCTGAATTTGAGGAGTTGAGCCGTGAAGACCACACATACAGCGGTACATTTTATGACCACACATACAGCGGTACATCTTATGAACAGGCAAAGTAGGCAACAACCTGGGGCAGGGAGCAATAAGGGCTCATTTGAGAATGTCAGAAGGGCCCTATAGGATTCTGCACAGGATTCTCCCAACAGTCTCAATAACCGTAAAGGCTAAGTGTTTAGTTTTACTGTTCTGATTGTCCACAGCTCCTTCTGTATACTCTAGATCAGTGGTTCTCAACCTGTGGGTCGGGACCCCCAGGGGCACATTATAAACATTGGCCAAATTGTCAAACATTAGAGGCAGAAACTTTGAAAATAGCAGATCAACATTTGATCTGCTATTTTCACAATTCATCTTATAGGCCTATATGTATGTATGTATGTATGTATGTATGTATGTATGTATGTATGTATATATATATATATATATATATATATATATATATATATATATATATATATATATATATATATATCTTTTCGAGTGGTAGAACAACGTCTCCAATGCATGACTGTGTGTGTATGTAACTGTGTATGTATTGTGACTTTGTATGTAGCATGAGCTGCAATACCGCTGGGTGACCAGTGGCAGGCCTGAGGGACCAAGTGGCGCTGTTGAGCAGCCCAGACACGCACGCACGCACGCACGCACGCACGCACGCACGCACGCACGCACGCACGCACGCACACACGCACGCACACACACTCAACAACATTGCACACAGGTTTTTACTAATGGAGCCATGCAGGCTAGTGACTTCCTGGAAGCTGGAGGGGGACGAGTAGACCGGAGTCCCCTCTCCTTCCACCTTTAACCTAGAACAGGGTTCATGACCCTCTCAGGGTGGCATGTGTGCGTGTGTGTGTGTGTGTGTGTGTGTGTGTGTGTGTGTGTGCGTGCGTGCGTGCGTGCGTGCGTGCGTGCGTGCGTGCGTGCGTGCGTGCGTGCGTGCATGCGTGTGTGTGTGGTGGAGGGTTGACAGTGGGCAGGGTTGTTGAGTTGGCAGCTCTAAACACTTCCACATGCGTCCCCTCCTCTCACTGTGGCTGCATGACTTCAATGGAAGTGTGGGAACCACCGCCGTCGTGGGAGAGATGATGAAGTTATTATTCGATTATTCTATCCATTACCTTTTGAATCCATCGAATAATCTGGTCAGTGTTTTGTATATATATATACAGTATATATATCCATCCATCCATCCATCTTCAACCGCTTATCCGGAATCGGGTCGCGGGGGTAACAGTTCCAACTGAGACCTCCAGATTTCCTTATCCTCCTGAGCAATATACCACATCCACTTTGAGAATTGTGGTTCTCAAAGTGGATTCCAGGGACTCTGTGGGTTCTAAAAGGGGTCTAAATTGACCCATACAAGTCTGTAACTCTGACAGTGTACAAATGGAACCAAATGAACCTGTTAGGGTCCATTTGGTTCCATTTGTACGCTGGCAGAGTTAAGTGGGGGACCTTGAAATGTGAAAGTTTGAGAAAACACTGTTCTAAAAGTGTTGTTTAAAACAGGCTGAGACAGTGAGTGTGCGGCTGCGTGTTGATGTGATGTGACAGAGTGTGCTGGCAGGGCACTGTGACCTCTGACAGAAGCTCGTTGACCCCTGCCTCCTCCTGCTTGACCTCCCATAGGTCAATATATAGACAGGAAGAGGCTCATTAGCCAGGCCTCTGGCCAATCACAGGCCATTTAGGCGTCAAACATTCGCTGTCCGGTGGAAACCTTGTATCGGGGGGCGGCAGTGGCTCAGGGGTAGAGTTGCCGTCTTATAGAACACGGAGGGTTCCCGAGTTGTTGAGTTGGCGGGGTTCCCAGTTCGATCCCGGGCTCCCCCAGAGTTAAGATGGTTGCACACTGCACTGCGTGTTTTCGTTGCGTTTTGGAAATCCGAAAGCCGTAGGCCAGGGAGAGAGAGAGGAAAGGGAGAGAGAGTAAGGGACGAAAATTGAAACAAAAATCAACCCTGGTCCGAAAATAAATACGAAACTGGCGTTGATTTTTTTATTTATGCGCCCCGAAATTTACTCCGATATTCGCCCCGAAAAACGCAGCAGTGTGCAAAGACCTTTAGTGTCCAAGAGTCCTTGTAGTCAGGGGATATTAATAAAACCTGGGAATAAATTCCTTACCAAACTATTCTTCACCAATGTGTTGGTAAAGGTGTCTAGTAACATATCTAACAAAGATTGAAATTCAACATCTCCAGGAGAATCTTTGACAGCTAGAATCATTCTGGGTCTCATACGACTTTTCGCCTCTCTGTTTCTGTTTGTTTCTGTATCCTCCTCCTCCTCCTCGCTTACACACACACACACACACGCACGCACGCACGCAGACTCACACGCACACGCACACGCACACGCACACACACACACACACACACACACACACACACACACACACACACACACACACACACAGAGAGAGGGAGAGCGAGAGAAAGTTTGATCCAACATTAAGGAATGTGCTGAACTAAAGGGTAAAAGTTATGATCAGAGTTGAAAATTGTATGAAGTCACCCAAATCTCTGGGCCGGTTCCTCTCAACACCTGGGCTGTACTTTCCCCACGGTGCTGGGGCTCCATGAGAGAGAAGAGGGCCTTTGATGGAGCAGAGGGCTTGCGTGCTGGGACTGTGGACTTTAGGGGTTAGCTTAAACCCTGGCCTGGGACTGTGGACTTTAGGGGTTAGCTTAAACCCTGGCCTGGGACTGTGGACTTTAGGGGTTAGCTTAAACCCTGGCCTTGGGTCTAAAGCTCCCCTCTCCAACCAGACACACGCAGGGCTGCAGGAATACAGCGAGGCAGAGCAGACTGATACTCAGTCATAGTACGATACTTCAGGGGTCTTCAACGTTTTCAGGCCAAGGACCCCTTAGTTGAGAGAGAGAGATGAAGCAGGGACCCCCCACAACCTGTTCATAGATTCATTTGGATTTATGTCAATTTGTGTTTTCAGATATTTAAAGGGGAAGACCACCCGTTTTCAATATTGAACTATGTCATTAATATACCTTAGAGGAGTTGTGTGGAAATAGAAAAAAGGTTCCCCCCCTTCTGTGTTGCCTAGAACTGGAGGATTGATTTGGGGGTTTGTATTGTAAAGTACAACTTGATGACATCACCCCAAAATCAATCTTCCAGTTCTAGGCAACACAGAAGGGGGGGAACTTTTTTTCTATTTCCACACAACTCCTCTAAGTTGTATTAATGACAGTTCAATATTCCCAACTACACCAAAGCTCTTTGCTAAAAATAGACGATCTACAAGCTCACAACGCCTCGCGCTGCGAGGCGTTGTGAGCTTGTAGATCTTCTATTTTTGTCTAAAGCTCTCAGAATATGGACGCTAGGGTTCAAATGCTTAATGTATAAAAAAGGACCCCCTAGAGGTCCCGGACCCCCTGTTGAAGACCCCTGTGACACTTCATCTATATCTATATCTATTAATTCAAGAACCCTGAGTGGGTTGGACCCAATGTCTGTCTATAGTAGTGGGTTGGCTTAAAAAATATATCAAAACGAAGCGGATACAAGCGCCAAACTTTTTTTTAGGCTTCTTTAGGACCTAACGATGTATTTTAGCCTTGTGTACCAAACGTTATTTTGAAAATTATCCATAGAATGATCCATACCAAGTTGGTCTCCCAACTCCCATCGACTTTCTATAAAGGAGGAAAATACCCAGAAAAAAAATCTGCTTTAAGTAGGATGTGAGGGGTCTAACTAGGGGTTTGTCCTGATTCTAAATCCATTGCAAGCATTTGTTTTGCACACTAGAAATGGCCCCACAAAACGATGGTTTAGTGATGAGTCATCACTTTTCACAGTTTTGTGGGTGTTTTTGGGGGCCATTTCTAGCCCAAGGGAAGTTTTTTGTGCGTCCTCCTTTTTGTGCTGTATAGAAAGTCAATGGGAGCCCAACTTGATATGGATAATTCTATGGGTAATTTTCAAAATAAAGTTTGGTACCCAAGGCTAAAATCCATCGTTAGGTCCTAAAGAAGCCTCAAAAAAAGTTTGGCGCTTTTATCCGTTTCGTTTGGATAATGTCAATTACCAAGGTTAAGCAACCACAGTACAGTAGCACCTTTCAGACGGGGCGCGGTCACCGCGGTGCTGAGGTGAAATTCGATAGGAATAACGGTTTCTGAGACATGGGTCACTCCCTCCAGTCCTCAGCGACACACGTGTGGAGGTTGAATGAACGACGTGCACAAAGACATGTGACGTCCATTGATATGCATCGTTCCGTCTAAATAAAGAAATGATGTAAAGTAAAAAAAGACACGCAGCCGTTGCACGTGTGAGGATTTCCGGTACATTGACTGTATATGTATGGTCAAAGTACCACGGCTGACCATCTGTTCTGTCTGGTTATCGTGTGCATGCGCATGTGTCCCTTATTTCCTATGTGTTTGCACAATGTGCGCACGTGTAGCCTACCTCACCTGCGTGTGGCTACTTGTATGACTATATATAGTATGGGACTATATATAGTATCACCGCGCTGATGCATCTTCCCGCACGTTGTGTCTATGTGTGCCCTAGTCCTCCAAATTGTTGAGTGATAGAATGTTTTTTTCTTCTTTTTTATATTAACCACTTGAACCCCAGTGTCCATATTCGGAGAACTTTAGCCAAAAATAGTCGATCTACAAGCTCACAACGCGCCTCGCATGCAGTAGATCGGCTATTTTCGGCAAAGAGGTTTGGTGTAGAGGGGTAAAAGAGCAGACTAAGTACAGAGTGAAAGGTCAAGTTTATTAAGCATGATGGTTCAAGTGGCACTAATGTAACACGAATTGACCATACATGAAGTTAGTTAGCATTTGTTAGGTTTTAGAAACGTTTTTTTTTTTTTTTTTTTTTTTTTTGCTGATTAGGTGCATGGTCTACCTATATTATTGTTTTTCTAGATTGATATTCCTATGCATTTGGTATGGCCTATTGTTGTTGACGTACTGACATATTATCTTGCTTATTTAGTGATGTATTACCTGCTTATTGTAAGTCGCTTTGGATTAAAAGCGTCTGCTAAATGCCTAAACTGTAAACTGTCAAATATCTGAAAACACAAATTGACATGAATCCAAAATACACTGACGATTGTGCGGTCAAACAATGAAACTATATGGAATCTATGAACAGGTTGTGTTTTGATTGATTGATTGAAGAATTTATTAGAAGTTTGCAATAGAAAAAAGTACAGTTTCATGACAGTACAAATCACTGGTACAAGGTCAACTAAAAGGAGATCCTAGAAAGCCGAGGCTTATTTCCACAGGAACCACACTTTAAGTATCTCATATAACATTGAAAGACAGACGGATAGAACATAGTACTTTATCTAGGATAATATCAGTTTCAAAAGCATGACATCAAATACAAAGGCAGAAAAAAGAATAATAAAAAAGGGGGGGGGGGGCATGGGGGCTTAGTCTGTGGGGTTTAGTGTGGGGGTCCCTGCTTCATCTCTCTCTCAACGGAGGCGTTGAAGACCCCTGCTGTAAGACATTCTGCTAAATACCTAAATTGTAAACTGTCTATTTCTGTGACTGTGCATGTGTTTGTGTTTGTGTTGGTCTGAGGGTGTGTGCTATTCCACACATTGGCGTAACCCCATCCTCCCTTTGGCCCAGGCTAATATGGACATTATAATAGTATAACGTGTCTCTATTGTTTCAACACGGAAACTCGAGGAGCTCCTCAGCCTGTGTAAAATGATCCTCGCTGTCTCTCCCACTCACTCACACATACACACATGCTCACTTGGGCGTGCACGTGCACACACACACACACACACACACACACACACACACACACACACACACACACACACACACACACACACACACACACACACACACAGTTGCTTACAGGTGACCATCAACAAAACACCACCTTTGTATGCCCAAATGTCTCCAGTGTAAATCCACGGAAGTGAAATGAAAACGCTGCGTGCATGGTTCAAATCCGATGGCAGGGCCGTTTTTAGCTATAGGCGGCCGCCTAGGGCGCCATCCTAGAGGGGGCGCCGAAATGGAGGGAGTGGACCCAAACCCGCCCAAAACCCACAAAAAGCGCGCGCACGCGAGTGGAGAGAGGGGCATTCGAGAGAGCTCACCTAGAGCGCTGATCAGCCCTGTCCGATGGAGAGTTTTTCCCCCCCAGACTCCTTTGGGTAGTTTTGGATTGCATCATATTTCCCAGGGGTGTTGTTGCCTGGATTATTTATGAAGCATAAACGGAAGAGAAATATTCTATCATTCCTTCACATGAAGGAATGGGGGTCCTTCACATGAAAATATTTGAGCACCACTGACATAGAAACAGTTAATAAAAAAATATATAAAAAAAAAAAAACTTACATTTGAAATATTCAAAGACAAATTTTCAAGATTTTTTTTTTTTATCTACAAGCTCGCTGTGAGCTTGTATATCTGCTATTTTTCAATAGTTAAAGCACAACATCCTTGTGAATCCTTGTACTGAATTTGGTGTGACACCCCTGTGTGCACACCCCCGGGGCACAGGACTGGATGATTAAATGACAAAAAGGTTGAAATGTGGAGAAGCAACGTCTCTGTTCCGACAGTGTCAATATCGGCCTATATATTACGCAAAATCCTGGCAAGAAAAATCCCATTACACAGTGACCCTCATTAACCTGTCTAGGGCAACATTCAAGAGATTCAAGATATACATTTGTCACATATAGTAAATAACACAGTACATAAAGTGAAATGAAAGAGAGAGAGAGAGAGAGAGAGAGAGAGAGAGAGAGCATGGTTGCTGTTCAGGAAATTCCAGCCATTCCTGTGTAATTCCTCTGATCGTTGGCTCTCTCCATTCTCGGTCATGTGCACGTACGCGCCCACATACGCCCACGTACGCACACACACGTGCCCAGTCTGCCCACGTACACACACACACACACACACACATGCATGTGCGCACATAGACATCAAAGGGGGCTTGAGCCCCTGCCCTTTTATCCGTCTGTAAAAAAAAAGTTTTTGCTATGGTGAAAGAATAACTGAAGGCAGCATGATAAGATTAAAATGTTTAATATGGTATAGATATCATTTTCAGTGTTAAACGTCAATGTCATGATGTTTTGAACAAATAACTAACGCAGGAGAATGACGCTGAGAGATGCCAATCAGGTCACAATGCCCAGGATCCAGGATAACAAAATGATATCTGGCCTTGCTACTGGGGCCAATAACACGAAAACATCTGATGCACAATGTTATGTTTAATTGTCCAATCAGAATGTGACTAATGTATTCTGTAAACTCCATATATCTGTGAATCATTATGCTTTATGCTCAGAGAGAAACTATGGGTGAAGTTGTTCTCTACTGTACTTGTACAGTACAATCTAAACTCGGACTATAATTTCAATACAACTAACTCAAAACCCAATTACACTGGTGTGGACTCATTTCTTGTGTGGAGTACGTTATTATGGTTGGGAAAAACTGTTCATCAATATGGAATATGATTTTACATTTCCATCAATGGTCCATTCGATTGCCGGATTAGCTCCGAGGAGATATTGGTCTCTTCCGCTGCTAGAACCAGTTAACAACCAGCCGGGGATATTATCAGACGTTTCCCCTGACTCCCACGGAAAGGACTATCTCCCACACGTTTTTTCCTCCTGCGCGAGGAGAAATTACCTTGGGACGCCCCGAGCACAGGGAGGCAGAAAACACCTGCCGAAATCTAAACAACCTTTTTACCAACGGAACAATTGCACCATTTTTGAGCTTGAAGCCTCTCTCCAAAGCTTGGAGAATGAACTGATAACAGCCGTAACGGCTAAGATAGACGATGAGGAAATGAAACAGTTGTTTCTAGGTGCCCCACAATTGCACCATTTTTGCCCATATGGAGAAAGGAATTCAGATATGATGACTCTCTCCCACATCAACATATCGTCTGAAGAAAGCCGAAATGGAGGCGGCCAGGTTTGGCTCTCTGGCACAGTTCCACACCAGGAGCCTTTCACGGACGGTCTCTCCCCCCTCATCTCTCCGCACAGAGATTTTGAGAGGGCAACATGCTTCATCCCCTGGTCCAAATTCAACAGAACCCAGGTCATACGTTTATACCTGCTGTCTTAAGAGGCTAGCTAGCTCTTAACACAGCTGCGTTTTTATTGTTTAATGTTTTGTAGTCTATTGTTTTCGTCGCCTTTTGTTACATGTTTTGAGGACATAGCAGCCGTTTGGCCGCGGAGATTGCTTGTCCAAGTTGGGTATCAGCACGAGACTTTGTTAGATTTCAGGTATACTCCAGAACGGCTGCGGTTTCAAGTTCTGAGAAAAAAATCTTTATGATGAGTATACTCCAGAACGGCTGCGGTTTCAAGTTCTGAGAAAAAAAAATCTTTATGTGTTGAGCCAGAACATATTCTTGTTCTGAAGAAGTCTTATCGGCCAGTGCGGTACACCAACAACGGCTGTTTCAAGCCACTTAATCACATAAGAAATAGCGTGGTTATTTTAATTAGGAGATTTCACTTTATGCTCTAGAACCGAACGTTCTGACGGAAATCTTCATGCTTTAAGCTTCGTTTTCGTCTTATCTTATTTTATTTTTAATTTCCGTCTCAGGCCACTCTGAGATGTTGAATACAGGAGCTTTTTATCTCAGTGCTCCCAAGAACATTTTTAAAGAAACATGACCATTCAAGCTAAAGAAGCCCCTGCTCCGAGAAGCAGTGTTTTTATCGTGTAAAACCTGGAACCACACGGATGAGATGTTACAATCTAAACCCAGAACCTCCTTTTAACCTGGAGTTATTCTGGAAGATCAGCGGGGAATTCCATTTACCAACAATACCTAAAACCTTTCCTGGAAACATTTCAATGGATATGCAGAGCTGCGGAGAAATTGGACATTATTGCCACTGGATGCCACTCAAATCTCATTAGGAAGGAACAGCGGAGAAATTGGACGTTATTGCCACTGGATGCCTTTCACTCACAACGCGATGGGACGCGTTGTGAGCTTGTAGATCTGCAAACCTCATCAGGAAGGAACAGACAACGCAAACAATATTTTCAGATGCTGAAAGGCTTGACAACACACCACCCCCCCTCCCCAGCCGAACCTGGCTGGCACTGCGATGGGGCGCGTTGTGAGCTTGTCGATCTGCTACGTGACTTTCATGGATTACAATGTCCCGAAAAGAACAAACACTCTTGACCCTTGGGACGCCCCGAGATGATGGTACTATATATTTTGTTTACTTTTGACTAAGAACGACTTCTGGAAAGAAAAAAAAAAAAGAAAAATCAAGTTCTGACTGACAAACCTGTGTGTTAAATGTTTTTGATAATCTATCTCTGTCTAATCATCTCTAATCCCCTTTTCCTCCCCGGGTTACAACTATTATGAAAAAAAAAAAGGGAAACTAAAAAATCAAACCAAGTATGAAGTGAGCAGTGCTCATGTGTTCTGTGCAGTGCTTATCTCGCTTATGCTGCTGGCTTGCTGCTTGCCCGCGCTCGCTTGACCGATGCTTACATTTTGGTTTATTATTGTTTTATTTTGGAAAAAAAAACTATGAGGGGATTGCTGGAATTGTTTTTTATTTCATTTTTCTTATTTTTACCTTGAGAGGCCACGAGCCGATTCAGTTTCTGTGTGACCTTGCTCTCTCTTTCTCTCTCAAAAATGGGTTTCATTCGCTCTTGTTCTGTATAATCTACTGTTTACATTCTAATACAGGGCTTGATAACAATGTGCTGGGGTTATATTTGAATCTGTCTTGGGTTTTTCTCCCTCTGTATTGTGTTCTAACTCACTTGCCTGGTTTGCAAAACTAGGAATTATTTACACATATGACTGTCTCTCCCTCTCTCTCTCAAAGGGGATCTCATTCACTCTTGTTATGACTGCACTCGTACTCAATAACAACCAACGCTTGGGTTTATTTGAATGTTTATATATGATGCCCCTAACGTCTTAATAATTTTTTTTCTCCCTAATGTATTAATTCTTTTTCACCAATGTGGTAGGGATTATTTTTACTTTATTTATTTCATTTTAGGGGACAGGACGGACTCGACCTGGATAGACAGGTATCGTGGAAGGAACTCCACTAACTCGCTAACCAACTTGACTGACACTCAACTTGACGGACTGACGGTTTTATTTCAATTTTATTTTAGCCAGTTTAATTTCATGACTGTTTATTTTATTTTAACCCATTTTCTCCTGTCCTCCTGTTTTGTCGTGAAAACCGTTCCTCTTGCAGAGAACGTGTAAACAACTGACTTGTTTTCATTCCTTTCTAAAACAACTGATAATACAGGTCTGCTAGAAGACAGGCCTTCAAGGTCAGAGGGTCTGTGTGTGGGAGATCTGTCGCCAACTCAACATTTTAACTCTAGATCCTCAATTATTTAGTAATCCTGTTTTTTTAAACCACACCTTATGGACATGAACCAAAAACATTTACTTTTACCATTCTTAACACATAAACTGCAGTATGGGTTAAGGATGGAAGAGGCCTAGCCCTGCTTTACTCAACCTTTAATTTCTCATGTTGGTTTATTTTTGGTAATACTTTATCCTCTTTACTTGAGTAAAAGCAGGCTGAGACGGTTCCAAAAACAATTTAGATGGCTGGGCTCCATTCAAACCCGTTCAGTCAAATTCCACAATTATTACAACCCTACTGGGCTTATACGGGATTACACATTATGAAAAAAAAAAAAAAAAAAAAGACATTATGATTATGTTATGTTTCTATTTAATTTTTCTTATTTTTATTTCTTTAAAGTTTCATTCATTTTCTGGTTAGAGAGGCTTTAAACAGGCCTCGCTAACTATTGTATGGTACACTTCCCCCCTCACAGGCCTGGAAGCTCACTCTAACTCTGACAGTGAGCAGAGTCATTGTCCTTTACTGTACCTCGGTACCCTACTGTACCTCGGTACCATCTGTTTCTCATTTAACCATATTTTAACAAATTATCCTCCAAACAAAACAATTTTTGTCACACCCAATATTTTTGGCTGTGGCAAACGGGAGGGAATGTGTTTGGAGAATTTCATTTTCTGAATTCATATTTCATTTTCTGAATTCATATTTTATTTTCTGAATTCATATTTCATTTTCTGATTTCATATTTACATATTTCATTTTGTTTTCATCTCATTTTATTTCAGAATATATATATATTTCACTTTGCTTAACCATGTTTAAATCTGTTTACCCCTAACAGAACAAACTTAAAGGGACTACACCATGAATTTACATTTTTCCAATTTTTATGTATTTTCTTGGTGTCCCGCCAGCAACTTCTATCCTCACAAAGTCCTATTTCTGACCATTGTGTCTTTCTCAGTTTATGGGCAGATCTATGTTAGCATGTCTCAGAACGGTCCTGATTGTGAAAGGTCAGATTTGTGATGTCACAAGGCCTGAGAAGGAGGCAGGAGGAGCTGGGTGAGGGTTGGGGAGGGGTGGGCAGGCCTGAGAAGGAGGCAGGAGGAGCTGGGAGAGGGTTGGGGAGGGGTGGGCAGGCCTGCTGAGCAGGAGGTGGGGAGGAGTGTGGGGCCAAAACTGTCTCAATAGCGCAGTCCTCCCACTCAGGACAAGGTGGTACTGCAGCTGAAAATGCTCTGAAAGCCAGGCAGAAATGACAGGGGCTCTGTATTCAGGAGTGGTAATTTAGCCTCAAACCTTTTCAAAAACGTTTTTGGGACACAAACAGTGTTATATAAATTATTTTTAAATGCATGGTGTAGGACCTTTAATACAATTTGACACAAATGGTGTCCCTTGGTGATGTATATCTAAAACAAATCAAACATGTCTATACCTAAATACACACAATGGTCTTAACTTCCATGTAATTCTGATGTTTATTCTATTTTTCAGACTTATCTATTTGATAGACGGTCCATATCTCTTCCCATGATCTGTGAGGAAGGATCATTTTTCGTGAGTACGAGGATTCAAGTCACCTGAGTTCCTATATCATTTTTGTTAATATTTACAGTTGTCTTGTCCCAAAATGCAACTCTCTTCTTTTGATAAGATCTCATAGCCTCGTCCTGGAAATGTTAAATACTGTCATATTAAGTGTATAAAACCTTACTGAAATGATGAGGACAGAGGTCCTATACCTTACTGTTGTGGAGTCAAAAAAAGGTCCACCCTGGCTGGGACATATCGCGAAGGTCATAGGTCAAGCAAGGAATGGACCATGACGCTCCACCACACTAATCAAATTTTCAAAATTCTACATTCGTCAATCTCAGGTGAGGCGACTTCACCAAACAAATCAAAACGTCAAAAATATATATATATATATATATTCTCTTTCATTAAAGGCACTCTTTGTAGTGCATCCCACCATAAACCCAGGTGAGGCTATGAAGAAACTTTGGAAAGATTCTAAATTTAGTGATAAAGTTTGTCATGGTGCGACAGGACAATGTTTGTTATTGATGGATCAAAGGTTTCCTTTTTCTATCAATATATTTTAAGGAACGTGTGATTTTCTCCTCACTCTCATAAAAATATTCTAACTCATGTTATCTAAACTTAAACAGGCCCCAAATTAAACAGGCCTTATTTGAGAAAATATCCTTGGCACTCCCCCTAATGATTCCAAATTATACAGTCCTTTATCTTTCATTATCAAAATATTTTTACCTTTGGTTGTATTCTGATTTAAATACCTTTAAAAATACTTAAATACCTTTGGAAATATACAGTTCTTTTGACTCTCCTCTTTAAAAAACTTAAAGCTATCGAAATGTTTTGACTTAAATTGTTCAATTATTATGTTCTGTTTCAAATACCTTTAAAAAGTTTAACCCATGTTTTCTTCCCTTGTTGTTTTATTATCCTTTGACCCTTTAACACTTCAAATGCTATCTCACGGGGGATTGATAAGATTAAAATGTTTAATATGGTATAGATATCATTTTCAGTGTTAAACGTCAATGTCATGATGTTTTGAACAAATAACTAACGCAGGAGAATGACGCTGAGAGATGCCAATCAGGTCACAATGCCCAGGATCCAGGATAACAAAATGATATCTGGCCTTGCTACTGGGGCCAATAACACGAAAACATCTGATGCACAATGTTATGTTTAATTGTCCAATCAGAATGTGACTAATGTATTCTGTAAACTCCATATATCTGTGAATCATTATGCTTTATGCTCAGAGAGAAACTATGGGTGAAGTTGTTCTCTACTGTACTTGTACAGTACAATCTAAACTCGGACTATAATTTCAATACAACTAACTCAAAACCCAATTACACTGGTGTGGACTCATTTCTTGTGTGGAGTACGTTATTATGGTTGGGAAAAACTGTTCATCAATATGGAATATGATTTTACATTTCCATCACAGCATTCAAAATAATTGCCTTGTCCAAACTGTCCTGAACTTGAATGCAGCTTCTTATGTTGAAAGAATTGCCCTCTCTGTGTAGAAATACATGCCTTACGGCACATTTCCAGTATTGACTTGGTTATGCTCATGCAGTTCAGTTTGGTATCAAGCACCGAATTTTGACGAAAATAGCAGACCTCCAAGCTCACAATGCGACACGTTGTGAGCTTGGAGGTCGGCTATTTTCGATATTTCCACCAAAAGGCCCTTTTAGAAATGTCAGCCCCTGCCTCTCTAACATTCTCTGCACGTCCCTGCACGCACATGCGCGCACGCACACACACACACACACACACACACACACACACACACACACACGCACACGCACAGATGACAGAGTGGGGGAGGGGAAGAGGAAGTCCTCGTCCTCCAGTCTGTCCTCCCTCTTGTCAACACCGTATCTGTCTTCCCCCGCTCACCCCTCGACCTCCGACCCCTCGCTCCACTTAATAACAGGAAGTGATCGACTCCCCGCGGTGGAAAACCGAGCGGAGGAAAATAAAGCTCTTGTCCTCCCCTCTCGCTCTGTTCTCATTCCATTATCCTCCACGCATTTATTTTCCCCCCTGGTTTTGAATCGACTATTATAGCATTGTGTTTAAAGAGCAACTTTGTTTTTTTGCAACAAACGGGTTCATGTTTTAGATTGTGAGTAGAGAAAAAAGTGTTTTCATTTTCATTTAGTGCTTTCTATCGTTTTAGCGGTTTTAGCGATCTTGACCTCAGTACATATAGGGCATGCGTGCAAGTGGCTAAATGTCTTTTTAGACACAATAAGCCTGGCGATTTCCATTCATATTCTGTTAATATTTTACGACTTAATTTGGTTTAATTCAGATTATTTCGTCCGGAACGGTTTGTGACACCCATTCCTGATGTGAATATCCATACACGTATATATATCGCCGATGTCGGGTGGAAACCTCGTATCTCCAAGTTTCAAATTTGTACGTTCTTTCGCTAAGCAAAGCCCTGCTTCATCGTACAAGGCCGTCGCACAAAAGTAGTGAAAACAGCAGATCTACAAGCACACAACGCCTCGCGGTGCGAGGCGTTGTCTGCTTGTACACTTAGATCGGCTGTTTTCACTAGTTTAAATATTTTTTAAAATGATAAATGCAAAACGAACGGTTTTGGAAGTACAAGGTTTTCACCCGACAACGATGATATGTTTTTATATTATTTTAAGAAACTGTGTGTGTGTGTGTGTGTGCGTGCGTGCGTGCGTGCGTGCGTGCGTGCGTGCGTGGGTAGGGGGGGATTGTGTGGGGTGATCAGGTCCAAAGTTCAGAAGAGAGGGTATGACGTTCACCTCTTCTCCCTCCCTCCCTCTCTCTCTCTCTCTCTCTCTCTCACGCACGCACGCACACACGCACGCACGCACGCACGCACACACACACACACACACACACACACCATGAACACAGTGCTGAGAGAGGAGCATGCTATGACATTGTCCTATTAATCCTTGCTAAGCAGCTTTGGTTGTGAGTCAGGAAGAAGACTATATGAGGTGTCTTCCCCTCCTGTTTGGCCTAGCATCACAGCAGCAGTCCTGCTGCGTAGCCATGGGATATCTATCCTCACTGTACTGCATTCTTTGTATTGTTTACACTATACATTCAAGTTAATTAGCCACTTAAAGGACCAAAATGACTTTTTTCTATTGATTACTCATGCCATGGAGACTTGAGTTCCCCAAATGCACTCGGGTCCCCATCCGGAATCAATGGGGCAAATATATTGTAATCAAAAATTTGTCTTAGGAATGCAACAAAAACCTAAAGATATTATTGAACTCAAGTTTCCATGGCATGAGTAATCAATAGAAAAAAAAGTCATTTTGGGGGTGAACTACTCCTACAACTCCAGCATCCATATTCCAGGTATAAACCGTTGCAGAACATAGCTATAGGTTAGGGCGCTAACCCAAATGGAGGCAAAAGCGGTTAGAGTAGTCATTTGTCCAGACAAATAATTTGCAATGCAGGCAAATCATTTATATCAGGGGTCAGACAGTAAGTTTGGCCTCAGGCCATGTTATTTTCATTTTATTTTCTTTACATATCTACTGCATAGTACTGTGTTCTATTCGTCGGTCATTCAATGTTATATGAGATACTTTAATGTTCCTGTGGAAATAAGCTTAGTCTTTTCATGGATCTCCTTTTAGTAGACCTTGTACCAGTGAATTGTACTGTCATGAAACTGTACCTTTTCCTATGCAAACTTACCAGTACCAGTGAACTGTACCGTCATGAAACTGTACCTTTTCCTATGCAAACTTCTAATAAAGTCTTCAATCAATCAAAGCCATGTTATTTTTCATTTTAATGTTTTCTTCCCCTAAGCCATTAGATGCTAGAACACCATCAATGACTGTGGACCTGGATCACGCAACAATCTACCTTATTATACAATAATAACTATATTGCTAAAAAGAAGTGTATGTCTGTGGTAGAAGTTCTAGGGGTGGGCAATATAATCGATATGGCAATACATTGCGATAGTTTATTTGCCAATACTGTATTGATACTTCAGGCTGTAGTATCGCGATTCTTTGAGGAAAATAAAATATATTTTCTCATGCAAAGGAACAGGAGTGTCAGGAAAAGTTCCTGACACTCTGCTGCCTCTAGATGTCGCTTTACTATAGTAGCTACTTCCCCTTCCCATGGTTCAGTGAGTGAGGTGTCTCGAGAAAATGGCTGCGAACAACAAAAACAACAACATTAGAGCAGCGTCTTCAGCTTTTAAAGCTGATATGTATCGTATCGCAAAGATTCACAAAATATTGTGATACTATTGCATCGTGACCCAAGTATCATGATACGTATTGCATCGCAAGATTCTTGCCAATATCCACCCTATAGGTAGCCTCGCGTAGCCAGGCTTACTCATCTGCGAAGAGAAAAGCCTGGTCAAGATATGAGGCAGAGACCGTTCTAGGAGGTGGGGCTGAATATTCGCGGAGGTTGTCGTCTTTTCACAGTGCAGTGTTCCTGCAAACCTATTCCCCGCTGGAATAATAACGTGTCTACGTCTCCTGCTCCGTCGGTTGCGCTCACAATAAACAATATATAAACTAAAACATTGATTCAGGTGATGTTACACCTATTAAGAGCGAGTTAAGAGCTACAATCTATTTTAGTTTTTTTCGCTGGGGAATGTAAACATACCCGCACCGCATGACGTAACTTCCGTTAAACACAGACTTCCGCTAGAAATCTTGGAACCAAGCGGAAGTCATATCTTGGCCAGGGTGCCCTATAGGTAGAACTACTCATAGAATTGTATCGCTGGCAGGGCCATTTCTGGCCTGCTGCCTACCACTGATTTATATTCTCTCACTCAGGCAGATATCATTTTGATGCTTGGCAAAGAAAGACATGACACGTTCCGTGAGACATTTTGGGGAACCGCAAGTGATTCCCGTTTCCCAACAGCTTGTTGCCAGGATGGCACCTTCTACCATACCATCATGCTTGCGAGGCCAAATGAAGATGTCTCCCCCGCATCCCTCTGGCAAAAAAGGCTGTAAAAGGCCTGAGCTAAATAGAAACATTGAAACCGGAGGCTACAGGCACTCTACATACTTTGTACGTAGAGTAGAGACACATGGAAATTTGTAGAGACACATGGAAATGTGTTCTTTTGAAGGAATCAGTGTTATTTTTTCTCAAATTACATTATTTCTCATCTTCCCTCCCTTCTCTTTTTTTTCTCTCTCTTTGCATTCTCCCTCTCTTTTCCAACATCTTTCCCCCCAACTGCTCTATAGCTATAGCCAAAAGGGAGATTCTGGTGGAGCAGTGGAATATGACCAGTACGTCTATGATGTGCTTATGCTTTGCCAATGCTTTTGTTTGCGTATATATAGCACCAGCTCAATTATGTACTGCAGGGTTCCCCAATAGGCGGCCCACGGG
Source organism: Nannobrachium achirus (assembly GCF_963921795.1). NCBI lineage: Eukaryota > Metazoa > Chordata > Actinopteri > Myctophiformes > Myctophidae > Nannobrachium > Nannobrachium achirus. The sequence goes on along the minus strand of NC_137815.1, from coordinate 69,169,174 downwards.
CCATTTGCGGCCCGCGGGGGGCTACTGTCTGGCCCACACCAACCCCAGTAATAATGGTGGTATAAGAGCAGAAACAACACTAGTATATCGTCGTTGTCGGGTGGAAATCTCATATCTCCAAATTTGTACGTTCTTTCGCAAATCATACAAGCCCGTCGCACAAAAGTAGTGAAAAAAGCAGATCTACAAGCACACAGATCTACAAGCACACAACGCCTCGCAGTGTGCTTGTAGATCGGCTGGTTTCACTAGTTTAAATCATTTATAAAATGATAAATTCTAAATGAACGGTTTTGGACATTTTTCACCCGACAACGACGAAAACTGTTGCTGGAGTATCGGGAACGCCACCGTCGCCCCCTGCAATGTTGTGGCCCTCGGCTTGGTACCCTAGACATAATTCGGCCCTTGGGGAAAACTAATTGGGGAACCCTGATGTACTGTATATCTCTGCTGTCGGGCCGAAACATCCTAACTCCAAAATGTTCATTTTCGGGAAAATGAGCTCAAGTGGAGTTAGGAGGTTTTGACCGAATAGCGGGGCCGTTAAGGAGAACAATACTTCAGTTCTGGAAAGAAGCACCAAAATTTGACAGATTGTACCTCTTGGGTCATTCTTTAGAAAAATCACATTAGACACTTAATTTTCAAAATGGCCGCCAGTTTTAAAGATGGCCGCCTTTTCGGATATATTTTACAGTAAGCCAGACAGTTTATATTGAATTTTCATAATATTAGAGTTGTTTTGAAGGTTTTAAAACATCCTGAGTTCATTTATTACACTTTTAAAGCAGCCATAATAACCTTTCTGACTTTTGGTTGGGGTCTTTCCTCACCTGGGACCCCCCAGACAGACCCCTGAGCCTATTTAGCTCTGCTCCTGCTCCAGAACAATGTTAAATTAGATCTGAAATATGCCCTGAAATAAAAAGATTACTAGTAACAAATAACAGAGGTCTTCCACGGGGGGTCCGGGACCCCTGGGGGGGTCCTCAGAGCTACTACAGGGCCTGCCAAATCTTTTTTTTTTTCTTTTTTTTTTTACATTTTAAACTTCGAAGTGTTTTTATGTATTGTACTGTGATGGTTTATTAGTATTCTCAGTATTATTTATAATGTTTTGTGTTAAGCAGTTATGGTTGACAGCTGTTACTGGATTGCAATAATGAAGGTATTGCAACTTTTCACAGAACAACATTTCCATTTATTGCACTGCACTCACTGACAACACACACACACACACACACACACACACACACACACACACACACACACACACACACACACACACACACACACACACACACACACCTCTTTGTTATTGTCACCCCAAAACCCTCACCTTATCCTCTTATAGAGCCCATGGTCAATTACGCCCAAAGAGATTCACTACAATACAGTAATTTCAGACATGCAGGATATATATTCATCATCATCATCATCATCATCATCTTCAATGTCCAACCTATTAGTGTTGACACAGTCTCCACCATAGCATAGAGTGAAAGGCAGGTTATTTGAGCAGATGCACCGTCCCTTACAACCTGCTTTGCAGACACATTTGATGAGCTCAAGTACTGCCTTTGGAGCAGGGAGAGCAAGAAACCTGAAACCTGGAATATACCCTCCACTCTCTGAATTCCATCTATTTTCTTCGATTGGTGGAAGCACAGGGCAATTTGTCAGGTATGATTTATCCTGCATTGTGACGGAGTTGGCACGGAGGTAATGTGGTAGCAGTGCAGCACGAGTTGGAGGTAGCATCTCACCCTCCAAGTTCTTTGACAGAAATAGTTCCCATCTGAGTAATCCCAGGGTTGTTGGACCTTTTGAACTGTAAACATGGCATGCAAAATGTTCCGACTGCAATGTTGATGGAAGCTCACCATTTATAAGCTCTTGCCAAGGTCCTTGAAGCGGTTAATGGCTTGGTCATCATCATCATCATCATCAAGTAGGCATTGACCCATGTCTTTTTGGTGATTCCAACAAATGTTCTTCCCCAGTCAGCACCTGAAAAACTATGTACGCAAAGGAACCCTTGACATTTGTAACATCCAATAACTTGAACTCACTCGAATATATCAATTTCCTTTTTTTGTACTGGAGGCAAGGACTTGATAAGGAATCGGGGTATCAGCCTCTTCATGTGTTTGCACTTCCTCAAAATCATGTCCCTTGATGAAGGTCTCGTATTATGATGCCTACTTTGTCATACCTGACAAATTGCCCTGAGCTTCCATCAATTGAAAAAATAGATGGAATTCAGAGAGTGGAGGGTATGTTCCAGTCAGGTTTCTTGCCCTCCCTGCTGCAAAGGCAAAGCTCATCAAATGTGTTTGCAAAGCATTGCCTAGCGTTGCCAGCCTCTATCACACTTCGTTTTGGGAAGAGAGTCTGGGATTTCAGGAAGAGCTTTCATTTCTGGGGGGCGGGCTAAAGCCTAGTGACGCGAGCCCCAAACCACGTGCACCCCAAGCACACAACCCTGATTGGCCAACCCTTGAAGCTGGTTGAGGAAATAGAATCTCAATGGATCAGTTCCAAACCGTACTACAACACCACTACCGCCAGGGGGTGTTGTTGTGTTCGTTCTGGATTATTAACCAGGCAATGCAAAGCAGGTTACAAGGGACGGTGCAGCTGCTCACAATAACCTGTCTTGCACTCTCCTCCCTGCAAATGCTATAGTGGAAACTATCAACACTATTAGGGAGGACATGTATAGTAGTGAATTTCTTTGGGTACAATTGACCGTGAGCTCTTTAAGAGGATAGGGTGTGGGTTTTGGGGTGACGATAACAAAGAGGTGTGTGTGTGTGTTGTGTTGTCAGTGTGAGTGCAGTGCAATAAATGGACATGTTAGACTGTGCGCCCAAAGTGAGAAGTTGCAATACCTTAATTCTTGCAATCCCTGCAGTAACACCTGTGAACCTGTCTGTCTAACACACAAATGTTATAAATAATACTGAGAATACTAATAAAAACAGTTTCAAATATATTAAAAAAAAAAAGAAAGAAAAAAAACTTCCCCATCAAGATTCGGCAGGCCCCCTGTAGTAACTCTGAGGACCCCCTAGGGGTCCCGGACCCCCTGTGGAAGACCCCTGGGTATTTGCTACTACTCATTTTTGCTTTCAGAGCACAGTTACAACAACTTTAATGCTTCAGTTATGATCTAATTTAACATTGCTCTGGAGCAGGAGCAAAGCGATTACTGAGATAAGCTCAGGGGTCTGTTTGGGGGGTCCCAGGTGAGGAAAGACCCCAACCAAAAGTCAGAAAAGTTATTCTGGCTGCTTTAAAAGTGTAATAAATGAACTCATGATGTTTTAAAACCTACAAAACAACTCTAATATTATGAAAATCGGACATTAACTGGCTGGCGTACTGTTCAGAGGCAGCCATCTTGGAAACATGGCAGCCATTTAGATTTTTCAGTGTCTAACGTGTTTTATCATAGGAACAACCCCTAAGGAGTACCTGTGAAAAGTTTTAGGTTTCTTTCCACTTGTGAAGTATTTTAGTGCAAAAATGCATTTATCTGCCCCGCTAGAAGGGCTTTTTACTACTTTTCATTGGTTCAATATTATTCTAACCAACACACAGACGTAAAGGGTGTTCAATAGCACATATTTATGGAAAAAGAGAGGGCCAATCGGGTGGAGTTAGCTGGTTTTGTCCCAAGCACTTCTTACTACTTTCCATTGGTTCAATATTATTTTAACCGACACTCAGATGTAAAGGGTGTTCAATAGCCCTGATTTATGCCAAAGAAAATCAAAAACCACAAAAATGGACTTAAGAGGTTTTGACAGTCCATGAATTGGTCGATTGGCATTTGCCTCTATTCTCTGCTATTACTGCTATATTTACTTTTTTTTCCCCATTACTCTTTAAGATAAACTTTTAGTATCTCTAAAATATTGAGGCTGTCAGAAATAACATGTTGCTTAGTCCAAGGGCCATCCACTGTTCTGGGTGCAAATGATTTTCAGCTGTGTTAACAAGGCAGAAAGACAAATGGAAGCCCATGATAGAACCTGGTAAAGAAAGAGAACATCCATGTGTATTTTGAGAGATACTGTATAAGAACCTCTACTCCCAAACCAAGCACTGACAATGAAAACCAGATGAAGTGACTGCTTGCTTCATTACACCTGCCCACAGAACACTGACTTAACATCGGAAATGGGCAAGGTCTGAGTAATCACAGACAGTAATTACTGGGCTTGAGGCGAACAAATCACAGGGTACAGATAAACTACACTTCAGAATGGTTTTAACCAGGAATTAAAAGGACAAACATGGACAAGCCGACCAGGGCTTCTAAGGAAAACTAGACCAGGTCAACCTGGTTGTGCCAGACCCCCTGTCTGTCATCATCATTTATGACATCATGCCTTTTGTAGGCATGTCATCATCATGTCATCATCATATATACCCTTTATATAGAAAAGGGACAGACCGACATTTGCTTATGTAGGCCTACCCATTTCATGGGTCTGGCAATTAAAGTTAAGGGCCATGGTTTTTAGAGCAATTAAGAACCGGAGGTCGCAGTATACTATGAGAAATGACGTAGCTTGTCTCCGTCATTCAGTCAGTCAGTACACATTTTTACAGTCTATTGGTTCCCTTGTCACTGTGACATCACTCTGACATCATGCTCTGATGTCACTGTGATGTCAGGGGAACCACTCTTAACAGAATGGGTTTGCTGCTCTGACATCACGCTCTGGCTTCATGTCCCTTTTACGCCCATATATTCTATGCCCATATATAGTCGACAATGTGATGTCAGAACATATGCCCATACATGGGCATTCTCAGATCACACTATACCATTTGGTTCCAGCTGTACACTGTCAGAGTTAAGGGGAGACCTTGAAATTTGAAAGTTAGAGAACCACTGCTAGTGAGTCAGCTCTATAGTCAGTAGCAGCAGGGCCGCCACAAGACCTTTTGGTGCCTGACTCGCGACTGGCTGTTGGGATGATTAACGTAATGTGCAACATTTTTTTCTCACTCAACAGTAAACAAACTAACATAACGTGAGCATGTAGCTCTGCTATTTTCACAATAGAACCATGTTGAAAAACCGTGTACAAAATGTAATGCCTCAACTCGTAGTGCTCGTCAGGGTGTCAGTTAAAACATGAATATTTTGCGGGTCCCCAGTTAAAATATGATTATGTTGGGGGTCACGGCCTGAACAGATTGAGAACCGCTGTCTTATAGAGCAATAAGTGAACAGTGAACGTTCTGGCAACATGACAACTCTGCTGTCAACACGCTACTTAGCACAAGGTGTACTACTAGTTTAACGACCGCGGCACTCCGTCAACAGCTGTGGAGCCTGTGAGGTACGGTAGATGAAATATCTTGGAAAAGGACATTTATAGAGTGAACAAGCCTCTCCTCTCCTCTCCTCTCCTCTCCTCTTCTCTCCTATCCTCTCCTCTCCTTGTGTTTCCACACCAGAAAACACTCAAGCCTTTGAAGACTTGACGATAAGGGCAAAAAAGATAAAGTCAGGTGCTTTAGAAAGATATTTGGCCCCTTTTGTCCTTGGGTTGTGTGTATGTGCACGTTACGGGAAACACAAACCCACAGCGAGTACAGCCTGGCCAAAGACCATCAAACAACAAACATTAAAGAAGAGAAAAAAACGAACTGTCTTTTCAGAACCAACCTCAAAAACCCAGAGAGGATGATTAAATTCTGTGAGGAGTTGTGATGAGTTTAAAAGCAATAAAAAATGAAATGGAAACACAGGCTGTGTGCTATACAAAAGCCCTCATTGTTGTGCCGGGCAAAGGAATGTGTGTGTGTGTGTGTGTGTGTGTGTGTGTGTGTGTGTGTGTGTGTGTGTGTGTGTGTGTGTGTGTGTGTGTGTGTGTGTGTGTGTGTGTGTGTGTGTGTGTGACAGCGGGCAGGGGCTGTGAGGAATTTGAGTTTTTGCATGGAGACAAAAGGTGGCCTATGACTGGAAGAGAACAGGGTCTACAACCCTGTCCAATGCTCAGAGAGAGAGGGAAAAAGGCAGTGGCGTCAGTTCAGAAAAAAGCTAAGGTGTCTTACACCAGTCATGTTGCCATACCTTAGCAACAAAATCTTAGATTTTATCCTTTTAATCTTTGTCCTAATAAAGTTGTTTTATTTTATTTTGTTTGTAAAGCGACTTTGAGTATCTTGAAAAGCGCTATATAAGTTCGATGTATTATTATTATTATTATTGATACATTTATTTTAAGAAGTACATTCCCCCACCCCGTTTCTACGGTTTGTTGATCTGGATATGGCAGCCTGGAACGGTTGTTCAAGTGCAGCTAAACTTGGCATGTTAGTAAACGTGCCACAATTAACAATAATGTATTGCACCTGTGCAGCTGACCTGCGGAACCTGGGAATATACCATTTTGTCAAGATGTGGAGAATATAATAATACCTTGTTAAAGTGACCATTTTGTTAAATTTTGCACTTTATTTTACTGTAATTTAACAACATAATAACCAGCACAGATAGACAAAGAGACATTCGTGGATTTATATTTAAAAGTAACTTAAAATTTTCCCCCCTGGACCCAGGGTATGGCAGCTGCATACCCCTGCCATACCGAATTGACACCCCTGGACTGGAAGAGAACAGGGTCTACAACCCTGTACAACTCCAATGCTCAGAGTGAGAGGAAAAAAATGAATTATTCTTTTCTATTTATCTATTTTATGAATCATGTTTCTAAGTGGGGATGTTTCTTTTTCTGAATGGGGGTGTTTCTAATTGGTGATGTTTCTAAGTGGAGAACTTGATTGTCCTTTGGCTCGTCTCTGTCTTATTTTGGTTATGGATTTATCCATATCCATATTTATTTAAGTTATTATTTAATCTTATTCCATCAGTCCGCACAACAGCTTTGCTCCTCAGTGTCCGGCTATAGTCCTCCTCGACGTTTCAGGTGACCCGATGAAGGCCAACTATGGCCGAAACGTCCCCTGTACGCTGTAATGACATCCATCCATCCATCCATCTTCAACCGCTTATCCGGAATCGGGTCGCGGGGGTAACAGTTCCAACTGAGACCTCCAGCTGTAATGACATGTTTTAAATAAATAACCGAAACACCGAGGAGCAAAGCAGACTTTCATCTTATCATTTTGTCATTTAGTGTCCAGCACCAGCAAGGACCTGGATGTGCGCAACCCACTCGTTTTGAACTAATGTCTCAGATCATCCACTTTTGGGTCACAGACCCATTTTTATGGGTCACGAGAATTAACATTTATGTCTCCTAACAACTCCATGTATAGTGATCCGCCATTAGCGAGGGGGGCAGTTCTCCACTTAGAAACATCACCACTTAGAAACACCCCCATTCAGAAAAAGAAACATCCCCACTTAGAAACATCCCCATTCAGAAACACCCCCACGGTTGCGGTAACGTCATCCACCTCTTGCGGATCACATTACCGCTGCTAGCAAGAGGTGGATGACGTTACCGCAACCGTTACGGTTGGCCAAAGAAACAACGTCAAGTTTGAGCCGTATTTAGAAGCTCTGACCTGACGGTCGCTGATAGGTATTTTGTTATGGTTCATATCATCTTTTTATCAATACATATTGATGACCACCTGAAGTTGAAGGCACAGTGACTGTGTCATAAAATGTCATGTACAGTACAACACAAGGTCTCCGTCTGGTTGAAATCAGACCTTATCAACTGCCTGGAGCCTGTACCGAAAACAATGAGAATTGTTTTGGTTTATAAGGCTCAGTGTCATCCAGACACGAGCAAGGACATCTCTCCTCCCAGGAACCCTGTATATGGACTCTTTGTCTTGTGTTGAAACGTCATCCATTGACTGATGAAATGACCATACTTATACTCATGTCAAAACATAATTTGTCAGAGAGAGCACGAACCATTGATTATTCTGTACTGTACCTGTCTTGAATACTCTCTCTCCATAGTAAACATACCATTCTCACTCTGATCACCCTCCTGTCTTATTTCTGTGTGATGGATTATTGTATCTCATATGGGAATAAGAAGGTGTTGTTGTTTACAAATAATATATTCATCAGTCGCCACTCTCCATTATGGCGTGTTACAATAATTCTGAATCACAATCAGAATCATCTTCACCTTCAGTTTGCAGGTGTAAAAAGAGTGTTTTTGTGCTTTGTCTTCCAGAAAGGAGTAAAAGAAGAAGAGGGGGTGGGGCAAGGGGGAGCAAGCAGGTAATAAGGACAAATGAGAAAAAGGTATCTACGATTGTGAATTATTTTCACCACATGACACTGTCGAGCGACCACCAAGGCCTATAAATCGTCCGTAACAAAAGGGGGCTTTGCGTCTAAAGAAATCTTCAAGTCACTGAGGCTGACAGGGTTTTCATAGTGACGGGATGAGGCATGTTATTTGACATGTCTGGACTCGTCCCGGTTCTCCTCAGAGAGGAGGGGAGGAGGGGAGGGGGGCTGGGTGGTGGTGGGCAGGATGGAGGGAGGGAGGAGAGATGAGGGTGGAGAGAGAGATTTTCTCTAAGCAACATTGTGTAAGAAAATTAGATAGAAAGACACAGTGATGTTGACGTAACCGTTATTCCAATTACGCAGGTGGAAAAACTACTCACATTTTCTACTTAAGTAAAAGTATCAATACTGCACTGTAGCTCTACTCCGTTACAAGTAAATGTCCTGAATTCAAAATGTACTTGAGTAAAAGTATGAAAATAGCAGATCTACAAGCTCACAACACAAGCTTGTAGATCAGCTATTTTCAAATAGCCAAGGTATAAAATAGGTCTAAAGTAGGTTAATGTGTGTTTTATAATATTATATTTTACACCTGCAAAGTAACTAATAACTATAGTTTTCAAATAAATGTAGTGGAGTAAAAGTACAATATTTGAATCCAAGATGTAAAGGAGTAGCAGTAAAAGTATTGGAAATTGTGAATACTCAAGTAAAGTACAAATACCTCAAAAGTGTACTTAAGTACAGCACTTAAGTAAATGTACTAAGTTACTGCAATTACGAAATGTCTCATTAGGTTGAAGAAAACTGACGGACCAGAAAGAAAGAAAGAAAGAAAGAAAGAGGGGAGAAATACCTGACACTACATGTTTTGGAAATTCCCATAAACTTTCCTAGGGCACATTCCCTTTCATTTCAGGTGAAAACTATAAAAGTGTGTGTGTGTGTGTGTGTGTGTGTGTGTGTGTGTGTGTGTGTGTGTGTGTGTGTGTGTGTGTGTGTGTGTGTGTGTGTGTGTGTGTGTGTGTGTGTGTGTGTGTGTGTGTGTGCGCTCAAGCGAGCATGTGTGCATGTCCCCATGGGGGCTAAATCTCGCTCTTTCGACGAGTCATTCTTGCGACTATGAGCGTCGGCAGGTTAGCCCGCGTCACGGTAAAACCAAGTTGGGGGCAGTTCTCCACTTAGAAACATCACCACTTAGAAACACCCCCATTCAGAGTCAGGGTTTGGGTTAGGTTTAGGTTTAGGCATAGAGGTTAACATTCACCTACGTCGGCAGGTTAGCTACTCACCCACGTCGGCAGGTTAGCATTTCACCAGGTGTTGGCCGGTCCCCAGTAAAGACAACTGTGCTGAGCATGTGCAGGTCCTACTGACCACCTTGTCATTTGGCTCATCTAAAGAGCAGATCCATTCAAAAAACCTTGATAGAATGTGTAGCTGGGGGTCCTTCCATGAAGGACAACTTTGTTTTTTTACAACAAGGGTTCATATTTTAGATTGTAATTTTCTCTGATTGGAAAATGTTTGACAATTTTGAAAGTGCTTGACAATAAAAAATATTTGAAACAGAAAATGTTTTCATTTACTTCTTTCTATAGTTCTATCCATTTTAGTGAGTTAGATGTCATTGGGTGGGGGCATGCGTGCAAGTGGCTAAATATGTATTTTTAGACCTATGCCATCCATCACTGAGCTGATCCCTTTTGCTCTTGTAGTCTGTAGGCTGTGTGCCATTTCTTCTGCTTGGTGCTTAAGATACACTATATACTGAGTGTTTTAAAGTGCATACAAAGCTAATACAAGTGATCCTTAGTTAAGAAACTTTATTGTATTTTCAACCCATTTCCAGTGCTAGGGAAGCTCTTTATTTTATTCCCACTTTTCTGATTGTTTTGTGTGTAGTTTAGCTTATTTTTATTTATAGGCATTTTGGCTTTGGCCACCCCTAAGTTTGAGTTTTCCCTGTTTATTTATCCCTTGTTTGGTCAAAATAAATATACACTTTTTTTGTTACTTAAGTTTGCATTTTATACTATATTACTCCTCATCGACCTCTTCAAAAACAAACAAACAAACAAAAAACATCACTTCCTACTCATTCTTGCTAGCCATCGTCACGAAAAGGGACCGCCCACTTGTCCCTTCAGAAGCGTAGCGACTCTGAGGCTGTCTCGAGAGATTACTTCCTACTATACTGATCAGGGGCCTTCACGGACCACCAGTGGTCCAGGGACCACCTGTTGAAAACCCCTGCCTTACATGAACGGAGGATGTGGCTTGTTTGTCATTGGACTTTGAGCGGCAGGCAGATATAATGAACACACTTCCCAGGTATTTGCTGGTGGGCCAGCTGTTGTCCTTCTCCTGTATGAAGGTTGATGGGTGGGGTGAGAGGCCAGCTCCCATTAGACAGTTTATCTCTCCTTGTTTGGGTGTTTATGGCCAGTCCCATTCTTTGGCCTGCCAGAGGATTTTTAGTGAGGACGTGACGTGAGCGAACAGGGCAAGAACTTGATGTTCAGGAGATAGATTCCCATTGAGGGGAGCGACATAGCATCTGTGCGACGGTTCATTTCGACGCGGGTGAACAGTACTGTGGGCAATCTAGTACCTCACTGATTAGGTCCATCCTTGGTCTCATCATAAACCACTACTCTTTTTGGATCTTGTTTTTGCAAGATGAAAATGTATTCCTTTTCTTTAGTGTGATAAGTGACAGCAGCTTTAAAGGACAACTTTGTTTTTACAACAAGGGTTCATATTTTGGATTATAATTGAGAAAAGAAAGGATGGGTGTTAAAATGTTTTAATTTAATGCTTTCCATCGTTTTAGCCATTTTAGCGAGTTTGATTTCAGTGGGTGGGGGCATGCGTACAAGTGGCTAAATATATATTTTTAGATACAATAAGCCCATTCCCAACATGCACCGCAATCTTTCATGGTTAAGTGTGACTTATGGGGGCTAGTAGTGTTACTGTAAATGGCGATAAAGAAATTGTCGTCTCATTGTGGCTGAAATGAAGTTCACTCATCTCAGGCTTTTATGCTGGCTAGTTGATTGTGGAAAATGAGGCCCAGGTGTGTCCCCAAATCTCCACACACCACCACTCCTCCAATCCCCAATGCCACTCCCACAGTCAGTGATGATTCAGCACTGAAACACTCAGAGGGTTAAACAGTATGAGGCCATCTAGGGTCGTAAACACGTGTTACGTGGGGACATGGGAATGGACCACTAGTTGAGAAACAGTCGACTCAGTGACCTGGTGACCTAAGATGACGCATCAATGCAGTGGACAGCAGTTACTGGGATGCAGGAGGTCAAGAACGTCCACAGAAAAGGGAGTTGGAATCTCAAGAAGGGAGAGTGTAACAGATTGCCTTTAGTCATCATTATTAGGAAATCTGCCCATGTAAGAGCATGATGTCTGCTCACTTACATGATTCCTGGACGAGTTTATCTATTCTAGCATGAGGCAAGGCCCAAATTCAACATTCTAACTAAAATCTTTGCTTCTGGGGGTCCCTGGAACGAAACAACAAATGTATCGGCTGATAGACAGATTCTACAAATGTCTTTCTTCTAAAATCCAATCCCACAGTTTTCTGGAAAAAAAGAAAAGACAAAAAAAAACGTATGTGGCTATATCAGTGGCTCTCAAACTTTGTCATGTCAAGGACCCCCGAAATGATATGTATTTGGCCACGGATTTGAGTTAAAAATGTTTGGGGTCTTGCCTCATGCTAGATGCAGAATAGATACACGCCTCCTGGACCACCCAAGGTCTTACCACTGAGTGTGTTAAGTGGTCAGATGGGTGGGCCACACACCGAGGTGCCGGGACGCAGGGGCGTCACAAGGGGGGGAAAGTGCATGGGACTGAGTTACCAGGGCCCAAGGTGGAGGGGGCCTTCATTATTTTATACTTTTGCTATTGGAAGAATAGCAGATCTACAAGCTCACAGAGCAGCACCGAGTGCCGCGCTGCAAGCTTGTGGATCTGCTATTTTTGAAAAATCGTGAAAATGTGTGCAAATCTTTGAATATATGTAAATTTTGCTTCTGAGGGGTCCCTGGAACTACCGGTAAATATTTTGAGATAGGGGTCCGTGGCCAAATACATATCATTTTGGGGGTCCTTCACATGAAAAGGTTTGAGCACCACTTACATAGAAATTATATCTGCTATTTTTCAACAGTTAAAGCACAAAATAATGCGTAATAATGTGTTCCCAGTCTAACCCTCCCCCTATGAAGAACATTCATGGGGGGCCCCGCAGTGAATCCTTGTGCCCAGGGCCCAGCATTTGGTGCAACACCCCTGGGTGGGCCAGACATCAAGGTGCCGGGACGGGCAGACAGCTGCAGCAGCGTGGAGTACCCTGAACCACTGTTGATTTTGACAGCAAACTTTTGATACTGTATATATTTTTAGTCAAAGTCTTTTGAATACATTTTCATTCAGTTTTAAGTGTGTGTGTGTGTGTGGGGGGGGGGGGGGGGGGGGGGGCCTTGATTGAAAAGTTTCTTGTTGAATCTCATTTTAATTGTCCAATTAGTAGGGGGGGTGGCATGTTATGTCTAATTAGCATTATTCTGGTTGGCACCTTTTGTGGACACATAGTAGTTGGGTCGCTTCCGATACTTCCGTGACCGTGGAGAGCATAGGTCCGTTTCTCAGTGGTTTTGTCAACTATGAAGGTTAAATAACAAATTGAGCTCCCATGTCCCTCGAAAAAATGCGGGCAAAATGTTTGGGCCCATTCACTTACTATACACTAATGCTATAAAGGAAAAAATACTCCCAAAAAACATTCCTTGGGCTATAAACGGCCCGACAAAACTATGGTTCAGTGATGAGTCATCACTTTTCATAGTTTCGTGAGGTCCGTTTTTAGCCCAAGGAATGTTTTTCATGCAAAACAAATGCTTGCAATGGATTCAGAATCATTAAAAACCCTAGTTTGACCCCCTCACATGCTACTTAAAGTAGATTTTTGTTACAATAGCTTTGTTGTTTCCTGGCTCAACTTATACACGTTTGTGGGAATGATTACCACGCAAAAAGCTAGGGCGCGTGCATATCATCGTTGTCGGATGGAAACCTTGTATGTCCAAAACCGTTCCTTTGGCATTTATCATTTTAAAAATGATTTAAACTAGTGAAAACAGACGATCTGCTGTTTTCACTACTTTTGTGCGATGGCCTTGTATGATGAAGCAGGGCTTTACTTTGCGAAAGAGCGTACACATTTGAAACTTGGAGATACGAGGTTTCCACCCGACAACGACGATATTCTGTATGAAGAGGCCTTTTCTTATATGACCTATGTTGAATACCTGAACAAATAAGCAACTGTACATTGCTTGATATAAGCCTGTATATTATGTGTGTGTACGTATGGCGGTGTAAAATAGAGGGACAGTCGAATCTAAGGAACACGTGTTTGGGTGTGTGTGTGTGTGTGTGCGTGTGCGTGAGAGACAGAAAAGGTGTACACATGGAAGAGGAAGTGTGTGACTATGAGAGACCACAAATGCGGTTTGTGGGTGAATGTGTGTGTGTGTGTGTATGTGAGAAGTGTGTGTGTGTGTGTGTATGTGAGAAGTGTGTGTGTGTGTGTGTGTGTGTGTGTGTGTGTGTGTGTGTGTGTGTGTGTGATCAGTGTTATTCTCTGCACCGCCTGCAGGTCGACAAGCAGCTGCAAGTCTGCTGGCACTGTACCAATGTCAACACACGCACGCACGCACACGCACACACACACACACACACACACACGCGCAAGCCCGCACGCACGCACGCACGCACACACACACACACACACACACACACACACACACACACACACACACACACACACACACACACACACACAATAATCACATTGATTGTCCCTCATCTGTACACACAGGTATGTGAATCCCAAAATAACTTCATGTGTATGGTATATTATCTACTGCCTTCGTCTTCTCAATCTTAGCTCATCGTTTCAACACCGCCTGAACGATTTATACCAACACCAATCTATTTATACCAACACCAATCTATTTATACCAACACCAATCTATTTATACCAACACCAATCTATTTATACCAACACCAATCTATTTATACCAACACCAATCTCTCAATCTAACCCTAAAATATATATATTACAAAGGTAAGATTGACGTAAGTCTCAAGTTCAACTCTATTGTCACATCACAGTTTTACAGGTTAAAAAAAAGAAGCGCATGAGGTTCTTTGTTGAACAAGTTCCCATCATCAGTTGCACTTTCAAGAGAAGAGGAAAAAAAATAGAGAAAGAAAGAAAGATATGTATAGAGTATGTCTGCATATGAGCAGCATGGTTAAAAATAGCAATGAAATGGGGCAGGATTATGAACAGAACATAATTATGGTTTAAAATATCAATAAAAAGAGGCAGTTATATTGGCACATAATATATGCCAACATAACTGCCATATTATGCCAGCAACTGCTTTTAGATCTGCTACTTTCACGCCGTCCTGTACATCTGCCTACGCCAGATTGGGTGTAACGATACATTGTAACAGTGACATGATACGCATCACGATACATGGTTAACGATGCGATACATGGACGATTCATGGCGATACGATACGATTCGATTCAATGATTTAAAATCAATATAGTAACTTTTTAGCAAAGACATTAAATCTGTAAAACGTGTAAAAAATCTATTATTACGGAAGTAAACGCTGTGATTATCTAGAAAATACATGGATATTATATTTCTACACATATGAACAAACCCACCTTGACATGAACACAGAGATTACACACATTTATCAATAGACCAAGAGTAGCTATATGGAATGGAAAGGTAATTAGACCCCTCTTTTTCATTTTCCCTCTTAAATTGCCAAATACAAGGCACAAACAATCAATTATTTGCATAGCAAAACGATTCAATACCGATTACTGCATTTTAAAACGATACAATACAATACAAATCCAAAACGGTACGATATTTTGCTTTTACAAACAATATAGTAGATCATTGCAAATTAAAATCAATTTTTCCATTCAGTTACTATATCGTTACAGCCCTAAGTACAACTTCTATTCTGCCAACGTACAAAATGCACAGTACAGGGGCGTAGTAGGGGAGTGGGACTGAGTTAGCCTAGCTCAGCTGGAACATCCACCCATGTTAAAACAAAGAGGGGATGGTCTAGTGTCGTGCGCTAGCTCTTCACATTGTGTGGCTCCAGATTCGTGAGTAGCTCCTGATTGGCTAGTTACAAAGTAAGGTGGGCTTTGTCTCTCTCGCAGCATGTCTCATGTGAGCACATCTCATTCTCCATGCAGCAACAGAGCAGACAACAACACTCTTTACTGCTACAAAGGGGGCTTAGATACTGCAGTGCAGTTAGTTGCATTAGTATAGGCTGGCTAAGCCAGGCTATAGGACTGAGTTACTATAAGGCCCACTTTGGGGAGGCCTTGATTGAAAAGTTTCTTGTTGAATATTTTTGACCCGATTCTATATGTCTTCTAAATCCTTCTTCTAAATCAGTGGTTCTCAAACCTTTTCATGTCAAGGACCTCCAGAATTACAGGTATTTGGCCCATCTCAAAATATGTTGTTCCAGGGATGCCCCTGAAGCAAATATTTGAGTTGCAAATGTTAGCTTTAAAAAAAGATATAGGCCTATTCCAAGATTTGCAAAATATTTCACGATTTTTCAAAATGAGCAGATCTACAAGCTCATAGCGTGGCACTCAGTGCCGCGCTGCTTGGAGGTCGGCTATTTTCGGTGCTTGATACTACACTGAACTAAGCATAATCAAGTCAATACTGGAGATGTGGCGTAACTGCATGGATTTCTACACAGAGAGGGCAATTCGTTCAACATACTGTAAGATGCTGCATTCAAGTTCAGGATAGTTTGGACAAGGCAATTCTCTTGAATGCAGCCTTCATGTATGGCATGGAAAAACCGCATTCATTCTGGAGAGGGCACGTACTTTTTACAGACGGGTAAAAGGCTAATCTGCCTTGTGCTGCAATAGAGGCCATTTGATATGTGACGTAGCATTATGCAGACACTGGGATCATTTGAAGTTATGGTGTGGCCAAACCAAGCAGGGTTTTGTGGTCAAAACCTGCAGGTATGTGTGAGCGGCGCCAAGCAGTTTCAGAAGATTATGCAAGCGGAAAGGGCAAACCTGTGTCAAGTCTCAAGTCCCTGATATCAGAGATTTGTGTGTAGGGATGGAGCCCTAAACAAGGGTAGCTCGATAACCTGATAACAGATTTATTGAGTACCCGGCAGGCCTGGAATTTCATCATTTTAGGGGCAAGGCCACTTGGCCTTTGGTGTTGTCCATTTTTGAGGGCACAAAGGCCAAATGCCAGGGCAGGAAGGCCATCAAATAAAAAAAGATTTTAGTCCATTGAAAGAATATGTTGAATTTAAGGGTTAGGGATGATAACCTAATCTGCAGTGACATAGATAAATGATGGTATTTACAATCTGATCCATGCTCAGCCCCGCACCAATCAAAGTCACTGGATTGGTTCTAAAGATGATGACTCTGGGAGATAAGATTTCAGAATCTCAACAAAAGACACTGGTGTCTACATGACAAGAAAGAGACACCATGTCTACTGTCTACATACTGACCAGAAAGAGACAGAGGAGAAAGTGGTACAGTCAGCTGGGGCATTAAGGCCACTGTGGCCTCAGGTCATGCCATTTTATGGAGGGGCACAAGGCCAAACTGAGGGGCAAGGACAGCCATGGCCTTCATGGCCTCCATGAAATTCCTGCCCTGGTACCCGGTATCAATAAGCTTTGGGCTTATCAAGCTTGTTATCGAGCATAGCGGCCCATGATGTCATGTTTAAACAATCAAGACAAGAGGCAATCAAGAAATTATTACAGTACTATTCATAATATAAAGCCATTTAACATTCATTACACACTAATGAATGATTGTTTTAACGATATTTAATGATATTTGTTACTTTTGTCAATTGTCATCTTCATAGATGGTGGTCAGCAACAAACTCAAGTTGCTACAACTGGCCAATAAAAAAAAAGATACCAGTTATGTTCTGAATTTGTCGTCTCATCTCTTTTCACAAAATATTAAAAAACACTCAATAGTGGGCTCGATAAAAGCCCGGCTCAAAAAGCAGGATCGATAGGTACTCATTATCAATAAAAATGAACAAGCTCCATCCCTATTTGTGTGTATTAAAACTCTTTTTTATTTTATTTATTAGCTAATTGAACTACAGCTAGGTCAGACTTTAAGTGTAGTTAACTTTTATCTTGATAATCTTGATAAAGAAATGTTTTAATCTTCTCTCTCTCTCTACTTTTACATGTATCCATCCTGTGTTTCACTTGAATTTCCTGACGGGGATCAATAAAGGATTATCTGCCTCTTATCCGTCCATCTTTCGAACATGGAAAATGAAATTCTAAATACAGATCTGTGCAAGTCTCGACGGTGTTCCATTTTATTCAGTACTACCACATCCATTGAACTTAGAAAACGCACAAACCGAGCTAAGAAAGAAGACTCAAAGTCAAAGGAGGCATTGTTAAAATGTTAATGTGCATAAAAATAGCTTTATTTCCAATAATAAATCAGAACCTGCATGCAGAAGCCAATGATTCATTGGCTCCTCCATTCCATTGGTGATTCACATGTGATGTTTGTGACATAGTAAGCAGCAGAACATATCTCTCCCATGCTAAATGACCAGACCTAGGACCACCTCCCATTTGAAATGCATTCTTCTGGGCTCAAATTAGGTTTCAGAGACAATTGGATTGCCCCACTTTAATACATTTGAATTAGTTTTAATTTCTAGGATCTACTCATATCTGCAGTCAAAACTGATATGCTAGTCCCCCAGAATGTTTTACCATCTGTTGACCCCGTACAGGCAAAAGCACTCTCTTCAAAGACACTGAAAAAGTTAATATTTGAAATGCTTTCTTTTCTGGGATTGACTGTACCCGATGCATCAGAACTGAGATCTGATGCAAAACTAGAAACCCTGACTGGCCGTCGTCACAACAGGCAGACCGGAGCAAGCGCCCGAATCCACCAGAACGTTTCCTTTTCAAATTCTATTCCATTCCACACCCATCTTCTAGGCAGGTACACCAACCAGTTTCGATTGGGCAATTTGACTCTTTGACCCCTAAAACTTTAAAAAGGTGTCTGGCTAATAGAAAGAAATGAAGTTTCCTGGGCTTGTGGGAAACACTGGCCCTGTGCCAGCGTTCAGTGAGTGAGTGCAGTGGTTCTCAACTTTTTCAGGCTGTGACCCCCAAAATAATCATATTTTAACTGGGGACCCCCCAGAGCACTAAGAGTTGAGGCATTACATTTTGTATAACACATTTCTATTGTGTTGCGAGGCGTTGTGAGCATGTAGATCTGCTATTATCACAATTTCTGCCTCTAATAGTTGACAATTTGGCCAACGTTTAATTTGTCATTTTAGAGGTACTAAAAAGGTCCTTAAATTGTCACTTTAGAAGTGTGCAGATACCGTCTATACACTTAAACTTGTTTGTTTACTTTTGAGAGAGAAAACAATGTTGCACATTAAGTTAATCGTCTGGGGACCCCCCCCAAAATAATTTGGCGACCACCCTTGGGTGTCCCGACCCCCAGGCTGAGAACCACTGGTGCAAAGGCGAGTGGACCCTAGGTCTGCTACGGACAACATGGCTCATCAGTATAACGTCCCCCTGAACGACGAACAAATGATTAAAAAAACGCCGACCACATCAGCAATCCTTCTAACAAAGAACACATAAATACATACCGTTTTATTTTTAAAAAAAGTCTAAAAGATGATAGAAACTCTTACAATAATAAAAAAAAAAAGTTTCAAAACTATTTGCTTCAGAGAATCTCGGTACTAGTGTATATAAAACTTTTAAAATCACATATACAACAGCTTAAAAAGCGGGGAGGGAAGAAAAAAAAAAGAAAAAAAACAACAACCCCCCAACCTGAAAGGCAATAAAATATTTTGACAGTTAAATTAATACAAAAAAGATCTACTAACAAAATGGGGAGGAGTAGGAGGGGGGGGGTGGGGGGACTGCAGAGGAGAATATTGACAGATTGCGAGTTAAGTTTGGGTAGCGTTGGTGGGGTTGGGGTTTATCGCGATAAAAAACACTCACGATAATCGTAATCGAGGAGATTTAATTCATTGTGATATCGTCCTCTTTCATGCACTGGGATCAATTCACCTTTTAGTTGCCCGAGCTGCATATCCGGTACCACTTAAACCCTTTGGTGAAAGGTACTTATAATATACGTACTTGATACAGTCTTTTTTTCCCCCACTCTATCAAATGTCTTTGCCAAAAAATAGCCGATCTACAAGCTCACGACGCGCTGTGAGCTTGTAGACATATTATAGACATAATATACTTGGCTGACCGGAGTCCCCCAGGGTTCTATACTAGTTCCGCTAGTATTTCCCCTACTAAACCAAATCTCATAGCCAATCTCGCAACGCTTAGATCTTCTGTTTGTTTTTTTTGCTGAATGTTTGACCCACAGTATAGGGATGCTAGGGTTCATGTAGTTATGAATTAAACCTAAAAAAAGAAAGGGAAAAAAAAGGGAAAAGGAAAACAATTTGGCATTTACATATTTGGTAACGTTTTTGTTTGTGGTCGTTATTTTTTATTTTTTTTGCCAAGTAACGGCTAAGTACCAAGTTTAATGTTACGTTATTCCACTATGTACAGATACTGTAGATCTCTGGTAGAATGGCCTGTGTGCTTTTTGAATACAGTGTGTTTATTTAAGCTGAGAAAGACCATAACATGCTTGTTAGTGCATGCACAGAACCATTCAGATCAGCGGTTCTCAAAGTGGGATCCGCGGACCCTCAGGGGTCCTCGGGGAGGGATTCCAAAAGGACCCGTACAGGTCTGAGTTAACCGAGGGGGGGTCCTTGGAATTCTAGTTTGAGAAACACAGATTCGGATGATCGACAATGATGATCCCCATGGATAAATTAAGAATCCATCAGTCTAGCTTATCAGACGAGCATGAAAACCTTTAAAAAAAAAAAGAAAGAAAAAAAAAAAACATTACACGCAGATTTTCTCAACAAAAAACAGAACCCTGATGGTTTGGTTTCCCTGACACACAGCTAATATTTATACTGCCCCATTGCACAATGGACCAGGAAATCTGGATGAACTGAGCTTGGAACTCAGAACTTGGAACTTTTCAAAAAAATGTGTGCCTGCTGATTGACAAGCACGCAAACAAAAAGGCCAGTGTGTAATAGCTTAACGGAAAGGCATGGAACCAAATACCTTCGCTAGTATAGCGGCGTTGTCGGGCGGAAACCTCGTATCTGCAAGTTTCAAATGTGTACGTTCTTTCGCAAAGTAAAGCCCTGCTTCATCAGACAAGGCTGTCGCACAAAAGTAGTGAAAACAGCAGATCTACAAGCACACAACGCCTCGCGGTGCGAGGCGTTGTGTGCTTGTAGATCGGCTGTTTTCACTAGTTTAGATAGTTTTTAAAATGATAAATGCAAAACGAACGGTTTTGGACATACAAGGTTTCAACCCGACAACGACAATAATAAGCCATGGCAATGGGATACACACACAAACTTTACTCTGAGAAGGTCAAAGCGAACCATCGCTGTGTGTGCGTATGTGTGTGTGTGGAATGTGGGTGTGTCGTCCTGCAATAGCATGTTGGTTTGAGTACAATCCAAATCACAATAATCAAAGACAGACCCTGAAGCAGCAGTGATAATTATATTGGTGACAACTCCTTTAGCCTTTTGAAGTACTGTAAGCCACAAACTGAAGACGATCCTTTGTGTGTGTGTGTGTGTGTGTGTGTGTGTGTGGGTCAGACCTGGGTCAAATAGCATATTACAACAGCTTGTTTTTCCTCCTTTTAGGTGCCAGGTTTGTGAGGGTTTTCCCCACACGTTACAGTTAAAAAAAAAAGTACCAGAATGTGTGGAATAATACAGATAATTTAGTAGCTGTGAACGACAGCTTACCTAGAACTAGCAGCGTCTTACACTCGGGGGGGTCAAAGCCAACCCGTCTGGTTGAACTTGGGGAGGTGGAAACAAACGTTTGCCGTTTCGCGCAAGTCTGACGTGTCTGTGTGATATGATCAATAGTATCAAACGCTTTTTTTAAATCAATAAAAAAAACACAGTATACTCCTTGTCTTCAATGCCAGTTTTCTCTTTCTGTGTGGCAGTGTTAACGGATTGACAGAGCGTACCTCATTAAAACGTTTATCGTCACAAGATTGCTAGTTTATACTTTCCAACCAATTTCACTTTTTTCTGAACACAAGGAATTGTTAATAGCAAATAAAATAAAAAAACGGAACTTCTGAGATTTCATCACACCAAGGATCTTTTTTTCTTCTTCTTTAAAACAAATAAAAGCAAAAAAAATAAAAAATAAAACTTTTAAATAAAATAAAAAAGTCACTCGCTACAGCTATAACGTGGGCATCTGTAGCACCAGAACCAGAGTCCACATACAAGTTTTAGAGACCAAAAAAAAAAAAAAAGAAGGAGGATAGGGAACGAAAAAGTAAGAGGGAAAATAAATAAGTGGACCGTTAATGTGTACCATGATGAACGTCATTGCACAGTGTTAGTGTTAGAAAATGGAGGGCAGGGGGGAGAGAGGGAGTATAGAGAGGAGGGGAGACTCGCATCTCTCTTTGCTAAGTCCACAATTGTCTGTTTCAGTTTGTCCTCTTTTATACAAAAGGGTGGGAGGCAGAGAGAAAGGTGAGAAATAAAAAACAAAAAAAGATTGAAACAAATCCTGTGCCAAATGGTTTTGGCAGCTGAAAATGGTCCAGGCCCTGGCACGTCTCTTCCTTGTTTGACAGAACAAAGAAAAAGAAACAAAACAAAAAAAAACAGTTCATCGAAGCCTCTGATTGGATAGGAGAGCACCAATAAAGATTCATGAACATCTGCAATCGATCGACTGCCGTGTCCGGTTTTTGCTCTCCCAGGGATGTTGCCGTTTATTGACAGCAAAAACAAAAAAGAGTTAAGATGGGGGGAAGGTTTGATGGGGAGGCACTGTATGGGGCCTGTGGCGGCCCTGAGGATGACTTGTGTAAGGTTTTAAAAAGTGAGAGATCGTCGGGGAGGAGGAAGAGAGGGCCGTCTATGCGTAGATCTCCGTGGTGGGGGCCTTCTTGTAGATGGGCTTCTTCCCCAGGTCGTAGCTGCCTTCGTCCTTTTTCTTCATGCGGTAGATGAGCAGCAGGATGAGGAGCACGGCGAACATCAGTCCCACGGCGCCGCCCGCGATCAGAGCTGGGAAAGATGAAAAATATAAAAACACCGTTGTTAGAAAAAGGCAGCAGTGTGTGTGGGGCGAGCAGGCCGCTTTCGTCAGTTGTTGAACGCAGACAGTAGGAAAGCTTGTTGTACCAAAATATGAGATCCTGCTGCTACCATAATCTAATCCAGTGGTTTCAACTGTTTCAAGCCACGACCCCCAAAATAATCATATTTTAACTTTTTTGTATCACGGTTCTATTGTGAAAATAGCCGATCTACATGCTCACAGCGCGAGGCGTTGTGAGCATTGTGAGCCTGTAATTCTCTACTCTCTAATATTTGACAATTTGACCAATATTGAATATGTCATTTTAGAGGTATTAAAAGTCCACAAATTGTCACTTTAGAAATGTGCAGATACCCTCTATATACACTTAAACTTTATGTTGGTTTGTTTACTGTTGAGTGAGAAAACAATGTTGCACATTAAGCTAATCATCTGGGGACCCCCCCAAAATAATTTGGGGACACCCCTGGGGGTCCCGACCCACAGGTTGAGAACCACTGATCTAATCTAATGTTTTAAGCGGCTGTCAAATTATGCTCTCAGTCAATGTCAGCGGTGGCTTTGATGGGTTTAGATCCTAGACAAACGGAGGCACGCACAATGCCTAAATTATCCTTCGATATGTCAACAATTTTGTCGTTTATTTTTGGCAGTGGCTCAGGAGGTAAAGCAGCCGTTTAGGAAGTCAATCTCAGGTCTGTGCCTTTCTTTTTATTTTTTATATATATATTTTTAATTAAGTTTAGGCACATCGTCAGTCACATCTGTACATATACAACACGCTTATACAGCAATATATGGAGTGACAGCCTACTCCCAATATAAGATAAGATTGTTCTTGCCTGCTTCAGGTTTGTGCCTTTCTTGATCGTCAAGACACTGTAGGAATGCTGACCATTTACAGTAACACATATTTGGCAAGTGACACGGTAAAACATTAAACTTGAGCTCTACAGCGTCACCGGGCACAAAACATTAAACTCATAAAAAGAGCGAGACGTTCTTCTTGGCACATTCATTGCAGCATGTGAGACACATGTTTGTGATTATATGGAGTGGAGTTCTTTGGAAATTACTACTCTTGAATGGAATCGTAACGTTTGCCTATTTTAGTCTAACCTATCATATCCATTCTTTGCCAAGCCAAAACTATAGACTGGTTCACAGCCTCAAACACAGTCTGTCATTTTATGGATCACACAATAAAGTACAAGGATTAAAGCATAGTTCCTTCACCAGAACTGCAGCTTTTCGATGTTCGAATGCAAATGCAGATTAGAACGCGCATTATGCTGCGTTCACACGGAGAGAAGCCAAGCTAATGGTTGGCTTGGTAATTCAATGTTATCTCCAAGCTTTTTTTCCAGCTTGGAAATGTTAAAAGCTGGTTTGCATAGAGATTACATTGAATTACCAAGCCAACCATTAGCTTGGCTTTTCTGTATGTGAATGAGGCATCAGAGTGTTGGAAGTTGGCCTTGCAACTTGAGGCGTAGAATTTCCCATTTTACTTTGTATTCTCTTGCCTGTTTCGGAGGCTACCAGTGTCACAGACATAGTAGCGACCTTAAGCAATGCTACGGCAACGGCAGAAGACAACAGTAACCGGAAATGATCCGTGCTCGATAGATAAACCTGACGTCGCCGCAGCCGTCTATACTACGGCAGCAGGTCCCTTCCCACGTAGCGCCTACTCCGTCTGCTGCGTGTAAGCGTCACCATGGGAACCAAAGTGTTCAGTGAAAGGGGTGGGAACCCGTCGCCGCCGAGGCTTTGCTTAACCATTTTGACCGCTATGGCGATTACGTCATAGCAGCCGTAGTCCGCCTGGCTTTGCCGTCCTGAAAATCATCTAGCTTAAAGTCGCTAATGTCTCTGACCAACACTGCGTTGTTTCCCTGCGTTGAAGGCTCACCTGCGAGGACCTCCGTCTTGTTGAAGATGCTCTCGTCGTTGGCGTGGGACATGAGGACGTTGGAGGGGTGCTCCTCGCCGGGTGACACCTCGTTCCCCACATGGATCTCGTTGTTCTTCTGTATGATCTCGTGTCTGACCGTGGGCCGTGCTGGGCGCTGGACCTCCGGGATCCTGTTGTCGTCCTCGGGCTGGAGGAGAGACGGATGCATTAGTTAGTTACGTTTAACTCTGTCAACTCTGCTCTGAGCACTGTTGATTTCGTCGACTAAAACTATGACGAAAAATGTTCGTCGACTACCTTTTTTCACCGACGCAAACTACATAGAAACTAAATAAAGACTAAGCTATGATGACTAAAAATATGATATCACAGGAGGGACAAGTGGAGAAGAGATCCAGTAGAACTAAGACAAGTCAAACACTTGGGTGTCGCAGTGCGACACGTTGTGAGATTGTAGATCGGCTATTTTCTGAGTGCAACCAAGTGTGTAAAAATCAGCCATTACGACATCAAGGCCCGCCAAAAATGTTTTGTCGACAAAATCAACAGTACATTTAGTCATTTATGAGTAAAATATGACCTAGATCTGGAGAAGAACGAGCAACGATAAACCACAAGACGCATGTAGAATAAGATCTGGAGAAGAACGAGCAACGATAAACCATAAGACGCATGTAGAGAGCAACCTCACCTTAGATGATGGCCTGGCGTTCTCCTTCCTGGTTGGCACGGTTGTTGTTGCTGCAGAGGAACAGAGGGTTGCGTTAAGAGTTAAACTTACTAAGTTAAACCGGTAGCATACTCTTGTGATGTGATTGCAGCTAAAAACAAACAAGACACATTCATTCCCTTTGCTTGATTTCCCCCCCAGAACTTCTTGCACCTCTGAGATTTTCAAACAAATCAGATGACGACAAACTCAAACACCGAGCATTGAGTGCGACTGGCCAGAATTACAATTCCATTTCCATACTGAATGGGCAAAGTTTAAAAAAAATGACTATAAAACTATTTTGTCCACAGAGAACTTCTTTGATTTCGGCAAGACAACATTTTTATTTTACTGACAGTAACACTCATAGTGTTAAAGGCAATAATAATGCCTTTTCAAGTTGGCCAAAATCTGAAGAAAAACTGTTCTAATAAATGGTACAAAATGAACATTAAAAGTCTTGCCTTCTTTTGAAATTGGATTAATAAATACAAATTGATAAAAACAACAAACCTGCGTCACCGGATCCTGAGAACTCGTCGTACTCGTCCTCGTCATCGTACAGGGTGTCGTCGGTGTCATAGTCGTCCTCGTCGTCCTCCTCGTCGTCGGTGAAGCCAAAGTCGGAGCCGTTCTGGGAGTCTCCTGACGACACCAGGTCCTCGGGATGCGTCAGCATGCCCACGCTCTGCGTGGTCTTCATGGGCATCCAGGTCTCCGTCTCCCTCACCTGCTGGGACACATGGAGGAGAGGACAGCTTAGAGAGGGACGCACACATGGAGGAGAGGACAGCTTAGAGAGGGACACACACATGGAGGAGAGGACAGCTTAGAGAGGGACGCACACATGGAGGAGAGGACAGCTTAGAGAGGGACACACACATGGAGGAGAGGACAGCTTAGAGAGGGACACACACATGGAGGAGAGGACAGCTTAGAGAGGGACGCACACATGGAGGAGAGGACAGCTTAGAGAGGGACACACACATGGAGGAGAGGACAGCTTAGAGAGGGACGCACACATGGAGGAGAGGACAGCTTAGAGAGGGACGCACACATGGAGGAGAGGACAGCTTAGAGAGGGACACACACATGGAGGAGAGGACAGCTTAGAGAGGGACGCACACATGGAGGAGAGGACAGTTTAGAGAGGGACGCACACATGGAGGAGAGGACAGCTTAGAGAGGGACGCACACATGGAGGAGAGGACAGCTTAGAGAGGAACGCACACATGGAGGAGAGGACATCTTAGAGAGGGACGCACACATGGAGGAGAGGACAGCTTAGAGAGGGACGCACACATGGAGGAGAGGACAGCTTAGAGAGGGACGCACACATGGAGGAGAGGACAGCTTAGAGAGGGACGCACACATGGAGGAGAGGACAGCTTAGAGAGGGACGCACACATGATGGAGGAGAGGACAGCTTAGAGAGGGACGCACACACATGCAGCAGGGCTTGACAGTTAACTTTTTGAGGCACCTTTCCTTTGGACATTCTACACAAATTTCCCATGCACTTGTCCAGGCACAAAAGTCACTTGTCCGGATAAAAAATTAGACATTTCACACTTGTAACAAAAGTGCAAATACTGCAAACAAACTGCAAAAATTATACTTAAAAAAAAAAAAAAAAAAAGTTTAAAGTCTATTAATTGTTCACAGCGAGTGGACGAACCCCCTTGCTCCCTCCACCCACCACCGCATAGTATAGACAGTCCACAGCACAAAGCCACCAGGAGCGTCACAGAAAATATATTATTGAACTTATTATCGGAAGCCAAGGATTTATTACTTGTCCCGGACAACAGGACAAGCCTTAATGCCAAGCTATGCATGTAGGCTAGGAGGTTATAGAGGGACACCCAGTAAGATAGGAGAGGTTATAGAAGGACACACACGTCACGGTAGTAGGGCTTTTTTTTGCCATTAGAACCTGGTATATGAAACAACTCATAATAGCAAATATTTAGACCTGTATCCAACCAGGCAGGTCCACGAACAATACGTAATAGTCTAAAGTCTACCATGTTCCCGAATAGCACTACCAGTCTAAATAGGGTTCATTTTAGTTAGGGAGGCCAACACTAGAATAAGAGAAATACTCTGAAGTGGGTTAATACGACACATACTATTGGACCTCTCCATTCTGGAAAGTACATAAGCTATACAGGGAAAAGATGTATTTGTAACTACATTTTATCAGTTAAACTTCCCAACCAATTCAACTGAACTGCCGTGTAGCTTAGGGTGACCATATATCCAGCTGCTCAAACAGGGACGCGATGCCTAAAACTGGGATGCGAAAAAGCAATGCGCACGTTACCGCGCACACGCGTGCCCATTCTCTAACGTTTGTGCACGCGCACATACACACCGCAGGGTTGCATACAGGCAGTGAGTGAGTGATTGACAAACAGCCTCAGCGTTTACGTCAGACTCGCAATGATTATGTTCATGTTTTCTGATTGGTTAGGTGAGCATGTATTCATTAAAAGAACATGATAAATGTCTATGCAATCACTGAAAACAGCTACTATTATTTTAATTGCGGCAAAAAAACAGGACAATTTTGTAGTGAATGTTGAAAACCGGGACATTAGTGTTTTAGAGATATTTGTCGGGACAGTCCCGGCCAAACCGGGACGTCTGGTCACCCTAGTGTAGCTGCGATTCACTGATGCATGCAAGGCCTGCAGTTAAGAAGTGAATTCACGGTTGCGTGCAGCAGGGCATGCAGGCTAAGAAATGAATACACCGTTGGCTGCAGGGGGCCACACAGCCAATAAGTGAAGCCACTGTTGCATGCAAGGCATGCAGCTTTAGAAGTGTACAATGGCTGCGTCCGTGGGATTTCTTCAAGCCTGCAACCTGAAGCCCAGCGGTAGCACAGCTCCACTTAACACACCACTAATCACCCCATGAGCTTAGTATAATGAGGAGACGCATCAGCCTCTCAATCATATTAGCACTTTTAATTTGACCGACCGTTTGCTCAGCGAGCAAAGAGAATGGCTCTCACAAGGGCACACATACAGTACCTACATCAATCTACATGGCTGTGTGTACCAACTGACACACACAATTAACATTTAGTGTGTGTGTGTGGTCTGCATCCTCTTCACTCATTCAAAATCGATGCTTTTGCTATTGATTGCAGTAGCACATGGTTTGGAATGCTAACCAGCAAGACTCCCTAATCGGGAGATAACCGACCGTCGCACACACAAACTTTAGAAGGCAATGGTAACCAATCAGGAGGGAATATGGGAAATGGGACAGGTCCATGTTGATGACATGACTTTAGAGATACTGTGTACCGCTTTGTGTGATTTTAGGCCAAAATCTGTAAGCAGTGTCCAAAAGTGTGTTTTGCAAGAATCGGCCCCATGGTGGCGATAGAGAGGGTGGTTGTGGTTTGGCAGCCAATGAGTGTGTGTGCAAAGTTTGGCATGGATTGGGGCAACGGTGGCGGAGATATGAGTAGGGCAAAAGTGTGACGTGTGACGGACAGACTGACAGCCGGTGGAGTTTTTGATAGTAACTTATTATTGCGACCGGATGGTCGCAATAATCCAATGTCTTTGGAGGATGCCGATGGGCATCTGCTAAAGAGTGTGGATGTGAACTTGTTTCTACCGTACGACTTGTATTCCTTTTTCCCATTCACACTGTGAAGGGAAAGTGTTGAATGTTGCCCATGTAGTCACTGAATCAAACCAATTGTTAAAGAGACAGACATTCATAAGAGAGAGAGAGAGAGGAATCTATATAGCAAAGCTAGCCTGATCAGAACAGAAGAACCCCCCAAAACATATTGGAAACATGCCTGCGTGCACGCACCGTCACACACACACACACACACACACACACACACACACACACACACACACACACACACACACACACACACACACACACACACACACACACACACACACACACACACACACACACACACACACACACACACACACACACACACACACACACACACACACACACACACAATCCAAGTCTTTCAAGGGCTCTTCATTTAAAGGGTTTTCTGCTAGGGTAACTATGTGGTAGCTAAGCCTGCCCAGTGCCCTGCAGTGCTGCCTGTGTGTGCATTCGTTCTGAAGTTTCTTGACGTTTCCTTCCTCCACATTGTGCGAGCGTTCTCTGTAATACCATTTTAGTGTCTGTGTGTGTGTGTGTGTGTGTGTGTGTGTATCTGAAATACCTTCTTTCCTAAAAACGTGTGCGGCGTTTGAAGTTAATCCTCGCCCTCTTTAAAGTGGCCCATATGACTGGAGGGGAGGGGAGGGTTAGGCTCCATTGTTTAGTGCTCTGCGCACACAGGGCTTCAAACAGGCAGCAGCCATTTTAACGGGACTCCCCTTTGCTGCAGTGTTGCTCTCCTGTTGCCCTCCATTTGTCCAATTCTACATTTCTGTTGGTTACGCTGCTTTGTGTGCCATTTTCTCTGCAACGTTTGCGTGTTGTCCCACCTGTCCCAGTTGCCCCATATGTAGGGCTGTGTCACGATTACGACATTATACATGACGATTAATTGTCACTCAAATAACTGCGGTTGACGATTGAATTGTGCTTCTGTCGTTGACAATTACATTTCTGTTTGGCTTTTAGGCTTTGAAGTTGCACATGGCAATCATGACACATAACTCAAATAAATTACTGACACACTTGACAATTTTATACGTAAAACTGCGACGCGTTGTGAACTTCTAAATCGGCTATTTCCACTACTTTTTGAAAGTGTTTGTAACTATATTAACTCCTCTCAACAGGTGCCGTGGCATTGGTCCGAAACCTCTTTGTTCTGACAGCCCATTAGTCCGAATCGGTTAAGAATACTATGCCTAACCCTAACCTCAGTAACCCTAACTAAATTCGGAATAATGAGATGTAGGACTAATGATAATGAACCTTCGGACTTATGGGAAGTCCCCTTCTCAACATGGAAACGATTATGATGATTATGCAAAATAATTGCGATTACTTCAAATAATTGCGATTAGACCCTACCCAGTTTTTATATTAACTCTAAGCAGGTTTTTTGTTTTACTTTTGACTTCCTTTCTCATTATTGCTCCATCTCATTCAACGTTGCTTTCTCGCTCTCTCTCTCTCTCCCCCTCTCCGTTACGTTAGTACTTCTATTTTTCAGACTTTTTACCTTCACCGACCTGATCTCTCCCTTTTTTCGCTCCGTGATGTGTGTGTGTGTGTGTGTGTGTGTGTGTGTTTTGCACAGACGTGTTATGTGTGTGTGTGTGTGTGTGTGTGTGTGTGACACTTGTCCTCAATCAGAGGCTGACAAAAGAAACACTGTTCAGAAACAAATCCAAAGTGGACTTAAACCCTCTACCCTGTCCTCATCTAAACCCCATACAGGGGACACAGGGGGGCTCCTGTGTGTGTGTGTGTGTGCGTGCGTGCATGCGTGCGTGCGTGCGTGCGTGCGTGCGCGCGCCTGCCTAATCCTAAGCCTTAAAATGTTGACTACCGGCTCTTTATTTCCTCCCCTGCTATTCAGATGAGATTCGACTCCCTGCTGGGGCATGCAGGGACAGGGCTCTCTCTCTCTGAATCACTTTATAGGAATCACACTCCCCTGTCAACAATAATGTGTATTCATTCTGAGTCAGGCACATTCAATCAGATGTCGGATGTATGAGTCAAAATCCTGGGAGCCGGGAAGTCATTTTGCAATAATATTCTGTGAAAAATAAACCCATCCCGCGGGGCCTATCCTACTCCTTGACGCATTTTTTTCCTTTTTTACGACGTCCTCTGGGCATGGATTTAGCAGGTGCGAGGTGGGGCAACTTAAGGGATATACAGTTAGTCGATCAATTATTAACGGTGAATATGAGCATTGCTAACGGTGAGTAATAATGTTGAATCTTGTGAGATATCCGTTTTTTGTCGGTTGTTCTCCAAGAGAAATGCCTGTATAAAGAGTACATGGCTTATTTAAAATACAATATGATTATTTCAGAATGTATTTTTCTACAGTACTGCATTTTTCACGAGTTTCACTGTTATTACTGCAGAGCATGTCACAACACAGCTCACGCAAGTATTGTGAATTAAAAAAGGGATAACATTTATTGGGAACCGTTTTGAATTGAGAATTGATTTTCAATAATGTTCAATCGATGTTCGAATGGAATCACAGGAGAGCAAAAGATTCATACCGCCAGGTTCCTAATCCTAAATATCAATCATTTAGCTGGGGACCCCCTCCCCCGGGACCACCAGGGTGTGTTAGCTGGGGACCCCCTCCCCCGGGACCACCAGGGTGTGTGCTGGGGACCCCCTCCCCCGGGACCCCCAGGGTGTGTGTATCCATGTGGCCCAGAAGGACATGCAAAGAAACCGTTCCACAAGGAGACCCGGCCCCGACACAATTATTACGCAACCGCCTGATCACAATTTTCTTTAGATAATTGCATATTTCACGACAGCCCTAAGCCCTATATCCACAAGAAGCAGAACAGACAGCCCTAAGCCCTATATCCACAAGAAGCAGAACAGACAAACAACGTCACAACCGAGATGATGATGGTGACGACGATGAAGAAGAGGCTGATGAGGATAAAGCAGATGATGAAGTGTATCTTGTACAACAGTGGTTCTCAACCTGTGGGTTGGGACCCCGTCCCCAAATTATTTCGGGGTTTATTTTGGGGATTAACTTAATGTGCAACATTGTTTTCTCACTCAACAGTAAACAAACCAACGTAAGGTTTAAGTGTATAGGGGGTATCTGCACATTTCCAAAGTGACAATTTAAGGACTTTTTAATCTTTTTAAACCTCTAAAATGACAAATTAAACATTGGGCAAATTGTCAAACATTAGAGGCAGAAATTGTGAAAATAGCCCTCGCGTTGTGAGCATGTAGATCTGCTATTTTCACAATAGAACCGTGTTATACAAAATGTAATGCCTCAACTCTTAGTGCTCGTCAGAGTGGAGGGTAACCAGTTAAAATATCATTATTTTGGGGGTCACGGCCTGAAAAAGTCGAGAATCACTGAGAACCACTCGTCTGACAAGACCGCCCTATCCAACAAGAACCAGAAAGTGTGTGTGTGTGTGTGTGTGTGTGTGTGTGTGTGTGTGTGTGTGTGTGTGTGTGTGTGTGTGTGTGTGTGTGTGTGTGTGTGTGGCGTAAGCTGGGTGTAAAAGTGCAACTGAAGAGCTCCGAGACAACCCAGAACATACCACATCCTGGCAGGACGTCTCCTGAGACAGGTCAGGACAGGAAGGAGACGGGAGGGAGGGGGGACTGGGGGGGGGGATGACGAGCTGACATTTCTGAGGCAGTTGGGAGTCATCGTGGAGTCGTGATGTCAGCCAACGTGTTCTTTTTTTTGTGTGTGTGTGTTGTGCGTGTTCCCAGAAAGTTAAAAATAGCATGGATACAGAAAAGGTACGGTAACTAGCGGCGTTACACAATTGTTGCACCCACCTGGCCATATGTAGCGGTTATGTAATCCAGGCAGCAACAACGTATGTATTGTATAGAGACTTTATACTGAGGCTTAGGGGTGGGCGATATGGAAAAATACAATATCACAATATTTTTCCCAAGAGGTATCACAATACACAATCTCATCACAATTCTTTTTCATGTTGGTTTTTATGGTTATTTTTCAATGTTGCTTAACAGTACAACCACCTGCAAACAGTGCAAGGTAACAAAAACAAAAGATAAAGATCCTTTTGGGGGGTCTAAATTATGTAACTCTGACAGTATACAAGTATGTAACTCTGACAGTATACAAAATGAAACCAAATGGACCCTCACAGGTCCATTTGGTTTCATTTGTATACTGTCAGAGTTAAGGGGAGACTTAGACATTGTAAAGTTTGAGAAATACTGAAAATGCAGGTTTAAATGAATTCAACAATGAATCTCTGTATTAACAATTCAGCAGGTTTTTTTTACAAGGCTCCCTCATTGTATCACGATATATACGATATCTCTGAAAAGGCATATCGTAGAGACATTGTATCGTCTCAACGATATTTATCACCATATCGCCCACCCCTACTGAGGCTTCATTTAAAAATGTACATCCCATGTCACGTACGCTTTAGTTTCCATTCACACGAAAACACAAAAACACAGCCATCGCGGCGAGACACTGTCAACTGACAGCTTGTCAACAGTACCCAAAATGACCCAAAACGTCCCAGCTCACTCTGTTTTCATTAGATAAAGTCAATAAAACTAACATATTGAGCACATCGAAAAGACAAGAGCTCAGAAAACAATGTGTGAAATGTCTCCTTTTATATTTATTTACCTGGACAGATTGTCAGTTAAAAAGGCTGCAATGATTCCAAGTCAGTGTTTATTCTTGTGCTTGTCCAACCGGCTCTCATCGACTTCGATGCACGAGGAGTGCCTAGAACTGTGGTTCTCACAGTGGATTTCAGGGACTCTAGGTTTCTTTATGGGGGTCTAAATTGACCCTTACAAGTCTGTACCTTTGACAGCGTACAAACGGAACCAAATGGATCCGACTGTCAAAGTTAAGGGGAGACCTTCAAATTTCAAAGTTTGAGAACCCACTGGCCTATAATGATTGGACCTCTCCTCCGTTACATACATAGCCTCGTTACAGCCTACCACCAGAACAAAACCGGTGACGTCCGTGTCACAGGACTGCTGGGTTACGTAAGCAGTGACCTCCACAGCACATTCCCACGCCTCTGTTCTTTAATACCCATTTAGGCCTATAATTATTGAATGCTTTAACCAGTGAAAAATAGCAGATATACAAGCTCACAGAGCTTGTAGATCTGCTATTTTTGAAAAAGTCGTGAAAATGTGTGCAAATCTTTGAACATAATGTATTTTTAAAGCGAACGTTTGTAACTCAAATTTTGCTTCTGGGTGGTCCCTGGAACTAAATATGTTGAGATGGGGGTCCGTGGCCAAATACATATCATTTTGGGGGTCCTTCACATGAAAATGTTTGAGAACCACTGACATAGTAGTCTCTCAAAAACAGACTAACTGAGCTTCAGTTCAAGTGAAAAGGACCTTTTCTTTGACGATGGCTGGCCAGATTGCTGACATAGAAACATTGTTTTTTCAAAAAACCTTAGACGGATTCAAAAGACACTTATAGTAATCAGGTCAAAAAAGTTTTTTCAAAAATAGCAGATCTACAAGCTCGCAGCGCGGCACTCGGTGCCGCGCTGTGAGCTTGTATATCTGCTATTTTTCAATAGTTAAAGCATAAAATATTGCGTAATAATGTGTTCAGGCCTAAATGGGTTAATACGGTGGAATGGTCTGTACGATTATCCACGTCCCTCCAAAATGTATCCAATCAAAAGGGGATAGCGGCGGCGCACACAGTGATGGCACAACTAAGCACAAAAACAGCACTGTATACTTTTGTCCACACTACACAGTATACACATGTTTACACAGTAAACACAGACAACTGAGCTTTTTTATACCCACAGGACCTGAATCCATTCATTTGATAAATCTTTCAGCAACACAACCTAGCAACACTTAGGACCGTGAACAGGAATGGATACAGATCTTAACACACCGGCACCGCAACATTTAAGCCTTTTAAAATCTTGAAAATGTGTGCAATTCTTTGAATATTTTGACCCGATTCTATAAGTACATCCCGATTCTATAAGGATGTCTTCCCGAATCCTTCTAAGGTTTTTTGAAAAAAAGATGTTTCTATGTCGGCAGTGCTCAAACTTTTTAATGAAGGACCCCCAAAATTATATGCATTTGGCCATGATGGACCCCCCATCTCAAAATATTGTATCAGTGACCCCACAGAAGCAAATATTTGAGTTACAAACGTTCGCTTTAAAAAATGAGATATTCAAAGATTTGCACAAATCGTCAAGATTTTTTCAAAAATAGCAGATCTACAAGCTCGCAGCGCGGCACTCGGTGCCGCGCTGTGAGCTTGTATATCTGCTATTTTTCAATAGTTAAATCATTCGATAATTCTAGGGCCTAAATGGGTTAAACAACAGAGGAAACATTAGCAAAACCCTTGTGTAATCCAGGGTTAAAAATGTGTGCACAGCAAACGGCTATGCAAACGCACTCCAGTCTGGGCTAGGTGCATTCCAGCACAGTCTGGTGCTGTGGGCCCAGAGAACCACCGCAGAATGAAACACTAACAAGGCATGGCTGAGCCAACGACGGCATGGAATGCAGATAAATCCCAGGATAGGCCAGGAAACACCAAAATAGGTTAGAAGTAAAGGCACCGGCCGTCTCCGTGTGGTCAGCGCACAGAATTCCAGACGGAAATAAACAAGGGCCGACCGAACCTAAACATGGACACGCGGTGGCTCCCCTCAGCCACCTTTAAACCATTACGACTAGGGATGGAGCCCTAAACAAGGGTAGCTCGATAACCCGATAACAGATTTATTGAGTACCCGGTATCAATAAGCTTTGGGCTTGTCAAGATTGTTATCGAGCATAGGGGACCATGATGTCATGTTTAAAGTAAACAATTAAGACAAGAGGCGATCAAGAAATCATTACAGTACTATCCAAACTATAAAGCCATTTAACACTTGTTGCACATTACTTGGATCGGCACTTTTGACCCACAAGGTGTCAGCCTCCAGGAAGAAACCCCAAATACAAAGGGAATACATAATTGCTCATAACAACCACACCAGGGGGTCTAATGAAGTACTGTCAACCTCCTAGACACATGGAAACCAGAAAAAGTACAAAACTATCGCAACGCCTCTATAAGTGTTTATTTTGCTGATAAAATAGAAAGAAAACGATATACAACCTCTCACAACTATTGTGAGAGGTTGACAGAATCAAACCACAACATTGTCCTTGCTCCCCATTTTCTGCATGGGGTTTGGGCACGACCAAACCACAGACCGAAAAAACAAGATCCTTTACAGAGCAAAGTGAAAATATATAATTTGTTGCCTGTGGTTCCTCGGTTGATACAGGCTTGAATAGGCAAGGTCTCGTATTTTAATCAGCATTTAGAAAGCACTTGAAAACAAAAGGAGAGGGAGGTCATGGGATGGGAGCGCCAAAAGTACAAGTTCTTTGTCCAGTTTAAACAAAGGTTATGCAATAAGCTCAACAAAGCCATTCTTTGTTTCACTACAGACTTCTTAATTGTGGCAATCACCTCAGCCTTGAGTTTACTAGCACGGGCATAAAACGGCAAAGTGAAACTTGCTTTGGTTGCTGTAGTGTAGAACGGCGCTTCTCGAATGAGGGTAGAAGGTTACCCTAGTCTCTAGGCTAGGGTCTAGACAGGTACATAGAGGTATAGGGGGTATGTGGGTTAAAAGTGGAAACATTTATTGTACTGTTAGGTTGATAAAACACTGACACTTTGTGTGGCCCTGCTGATCTGTAAAGGGGTCTACTGAATTAAATCCAAAATTTGACTGGCACAACTGTTATTGAATAGAAAAGCAAGACTTGAAATGGTGTTTTATTTTTTAACATATATTGATATCAAAACTGGACTAAATCTGCTCATGAGGAAATGACTGCAACTCTTTCATTCCATTTCATATTATATTCTTCAAAAAAGGTGGGTTGTCATTAATTCATAGCATCACACACAAGCCATGGCTTTCTCTCTGGTTTTAAGAAACAAGATGTTGTAGTCGGGTATAAATTGGTAATTGGATTTGGGAATCAGTGAAGGGGGTTACTGAGACCCAAAAAAGTTTAAGTACTGCTGTAGATAAAAGACATCGACCAACCATGTGATCCATTAGAACTCAAGTCAAGAAACAAGAAGACTGCTGGTACTCAGGTTAAGCTCAATTACTTTTATGAACCGTGGAGAATTTCATTTAGAGAAAAACGAGGGGGATTTCATACAGAATTCTCCAGTGGCGCACACGTTGCCCAAGGCGCTCTTCGATTTGGTGTGAATGGGAAATATTGTACCCAAAATAGGAATTTCTGCTAAAAAGAAACATGACATTTCTTGGCCTTTATCTAAAAAACTTTTGTTCCCTATGAAAGGAGCTACTCATCTAGCCACCCACTCTCCTCGCTTGCCTGATCAAAAGAAGCCGTCAAGACAACAGGGCCACTTCCAGTTTAAAGAGGATTGTAATGTCTCTACAGAGCCTGTTCAGGGGTGACAACAAAACAACCGCGCTAGGAACTTAACACCGCCACAGTAAACACTCAGACAAATGCATTTTGGCGGAGACTGCATCATCATGTGTCTACCAGTCTCTTCGTTGGCAGGTAACCAACCATCTATTTTTAGAACAACTTGCATTTGTTCGACTGCTGCAATCAACAGGAGGGTTGTGTTCCTCCTGCAGTGAGCCGGTGACGCGAGGGTAAATGTTACTAATCACCATCATGTGCCCCTTTAGCAAAGCAGACTCCCAGTGACATTAGTGAGGACATTACTGGTAGTGTCAGACCGATATATCGGTCACCGATATGCCCTTATTTGGTCATATCAGATCATATCGGTATCTGTAAAATTTCTCCCCGATAGAAAAGAAAAGAATCTGTGTCGCTCTCTTTTTCTCAGACACCTTGACTGATGAGTAAAAGAAAAAGTTAAGTCTTTAATAAAGACATTGGTTTAAGAAAGCAGCTGTCTGTAGTACTACGGTCACTGTACTTCTGCATAATCGTATTGGGGCAAAATCTTTGCACGATCCACACAGAAAAAAGGCCTGTTTTCATTATGCATACATACTGTATATCGGTTATCAGTGACTGTATATCGGTTATCAGTGACTGTCCCCTCTCTCTAATCCGTTATCGTATCGGACACAAAAAAAAAGCCTATCGGTCGGACACGAATTACTGGTGCCCAGCAAGTCATCTATCTGTCAAACACACGGAGGAAGCTATAATGCACTCAAAGACAGACTCCTCTTTGCAAAGAAGTGGCGAAGTCGTGTTCTTTTTCGGGGGCCTTCTTCTTTGCGTGAAGATCCTAGCGCTTCCCGGGCCATCTTGAAACATACTGAAAGGCGAGTCTGTCAAGACACCCGCCGGCCTTTGCAGTCTGTGCCTTCAATGGAGACCAAACAATGCCACTGGGCGCCTCGGGAGCATATCAATGACCAAGGTAATGAGGGCTAAGCCTTCCAGTCAGTCAGCCCCCACCCGCTCCCTCCTCTTGGTTAAGAAACAGGGGCACAATCTCTCCATCTGCCAACACAGAGACAGGCATCTGTTCTATTCAAGCGGTTGCATGGAGGAGGCAACTGGCTTTGAAAAGACCCAAAAGAAATACCACGGCACAGGAATGTGCATCCTTATTCTTTGTGATGCCCGATGTCTGTTGACCCTTCCACAGAAAAGGACAATTATTGTTTTCTTCTACTCTGTCCCCCCACCACCACCACTCAATGTGGGGGGGGATTCAAACCACTTTTTTAGCCCAAAAGGAGCCAGAGTGTGGGGTCAAAGTAGAATGCATAGTTGTGTTTCTATTGTGATGAAAAGTTTGGATTTACAGAATCATGTTACGTCCTTAAAAAAGAAAAAGAACGCCGCCTCTTTTCCTTGTCAGACGACGAGCAGTGCAATCAGTGTTCCTCTGTTTACCTCACGCCGGCGTCTTATGCCCAATTCACATTCACACAAAAACTAACTAATAAAGTAGGCTGTAGCCTAGGTAGGGCTGTCAAGATTATAACATTTTACTTGACGATTATTCGTCACTCATAATTGCAATTAACAATTTAAGCGTTGTATAAAAATACATATATAAAAAATACTTTGGATTGTAGGCTTCCTAAAATCAAAATAACACATTAAATTATTTTATATATCCAAAAATAGTGGAAATATTTACAGGCTCGAAACACACCGCAACGTGTTAAGAACTTGTAGATCTGCAATTCTCATTTCTAGCTTAGATTCACTTCAATCCGCTTTCAGACTTCTTGTTTTTGCTTCCCTTTTCTCCACGTATCTCTCTCTCTCTGTGTGACAAGAGTAGATCCGCTTCCCATTTTCTGCTTCCTACTTCATTCATCTCTCGTGCTGCCGTCATCCCCTCTTCACTTTTCTCTCTCCCTTCTCATTACCTTTCTTGCCCTCCTCTGCCTCCCCCTCCTCTGTCATTACTCTGCACATCCACCCCTCCCTCTCTCTCCTTCCTCTGGGCTTAAGCCCCGTTCACATTGAGCCGATCCCGGGGCCGAGGATCCCCGATCAGATTTCGGGAGGACCCCCCGGGAAAATTGTTTGGTCGGCCCCGGAATCGGTCTTGGGCTTGAACAGTACCCCGACACGATCGGATTATGTTAATTAGCTTTTTTATGACCTCGGGACTCGTCGGGAGCACTCACGATAATATCAAAAAAGTTTGATATTCTCGGGTCATCGGGTAGGAATCCTTTACAATTATTGTCGTCTGAATGAGCTCACGGGATTGCTTCAGATGATATGAAGCCAGCTCCTCCCTTTTTTTAGGCTGCGCAGAGTGTAGGCTATTCTGTCACCTCAATAGAACAGCCTACACTTTTATTATTATAGCCTACTTACTTTTTACTTTAGCTTACTTTCTCCCTAAAATGAGTTCCAGGGGGTCCCCAGCTAAATGATATTGAGGAACCTAGGCCTGTCCCTATTCTATATGCTTGGATGAGGTGGTGGGACAGTAAAAAAAAAAAAGCGAGAGGTTAAACTTTTTTTTTTCTGCTACTGCACGCCCACAACGGCGAGGTTTGGACATTCATAATTGCTATTAGCTGATTAAGCTCATGTCTGTTTAATGTCTGGCTGGTTGCCGTTAAAATGCTGGTTGATGCATTTTAGGAGTGGACTCGGGCGTTCTTTTTTCTCTCTTTTTTTTTTGCTGCGCAGATTTGGCTAGGGCAGTGTATGCTGTTCTATCACCTCACAAAAAGCCTTTTCCTTTTTGGACAGTTGGTTGAAAGCTTGGATGAGGCAATGGATTTTATTAAATCAATGATATTGGAGATGCGACACTCTCAGCCGTGTCTTGCTGGATGCGCATCACATCTCGCGTCTCGCTTGCCAAAAAAATAACTGAATATATAATTATAATATCTATAAAGTGAGCAGCGGCCAGTGTGCGCACAGTACCTAGAAGACTAGCCTACCAACCTACCTTTGTTTTTATAATGTTTTGTCATGATGGCGCAGTTATCACTTGTGTGCAAAGGACGATGATACACGAAAGAAGAATGTAACACCAACTTCTACCAATTAATCCATTGCTGTGACAGACAGGCTGAGACAGCCAACGTGCTTCCATGTAGACTACATAATCCACTGGGTCCAGCTTGGTTCAGATCAATCATATCAACATAACAGTAATAACACCAACCAAAGTCTAAAACACGGTGCCGTCAGCAGCTGTGTTGTGTGAGTGACAAGCCTGATTTGCGCTTCGCCGTATCAGCGACCACCACCTGGAACTGATGCGCTAATTATTGATCTGACCAGGGGTGAGATGCCATGGGCTCGCGTGTGCTATAGTTTCGCGCAATGATGTAATGATTAATTTGAGCAAGATATAACATTTTAAAAGGCTTTTATAGGCCTAGCCTAGGTCTACTCTTAATACTTTTTTCACGATGTAGCGCACTACATGTTCAAGTTCAAACTCTTTCATGCTCACAAGACTTCACACAACATGTCGCTTTGATGTCATGCAGGATGTAATGGGCAATTTCCTATATTGATCAGATACACATACACACCTGAAAGCATTCACGCTGATGAACAGTTAATTTGAGCAGTGATGGAAAAAGTACTCCAATTCTTTACTTAAGTAAAAGTATCAATAGGCCTACTGCATTATTAGCTACAAATATCGCACAGACAGAGAGAGAGAGGGAGAGAGAGAGAGACTCTTTATTATAGACTATAGCGAATATATTTGTTTAATTTCGCCGTTTTAATATTTAATTAGTAGCACTGCCACTGAAGAAAGCACCATGCGTGCCTTAATTGTTAAGAGGCTGCGCAAAAAAAGAAAAGGAAAAAAAGCAGCTGATCAGCGCTGACGGCACTGTCATTTGATGCACATTTCCAGTAGGCTACTTTATGTCACCCATCCCCGCAGATAATGTGATACACGCTCCATATAAATGACGTTCCAACCTGCATCTTCGAGGTGGCTTTTGATGGCGTTTCACCTCGCTAAAAAACCTCCATGATTTTCACCTTCAACAGATTGGCAGCACTGCGGGACTCATTGCATATGCGAACAGAAGGTAATAAAATGGATTTGGGAGCATAGCCTAATTACAATGGATGTCTCATAAAAAACAATATATATTTTATAGTTGAAGGGCAAATACACTTATACACAGTAGTATGGTCAGCAATGTGCGAACGTTAGATAGCGAATATATTTGTTTAATTTCGTCATTTTAATATTATAAAATCACAACCCATTTCCTTAGAATATATGCATGTAAACATGGTTTCATCTTAAAGGAACCCTTTCTGTACATCTTGTACCCCTGTGGGTCCCGATCCACAGGTTGAGAACCATCTAGTCGTGTCTCTCATGGCACCACCCCCCCGAGATCGTGGGTGGCTAGAATCGCGAGACGTCGGTCTCATTTGTAATGGTCTGAGATATTTCACTTGGCACAGCGGGATATACCGGGCCCGAATTCAAGACTGTCGTTTGAAATGAACACCGATAAACCCCCGGGCACGAGATCTGATCGGATCCAACATCGCGTTTCGTCTGTGAGGCTCTTTATAACGTGAGCCAACACCAACCGTACGCTGCGTAGGGCTGTCACAGTTATTACATAATCGTCTAACCGCAATTATTTGACATAATCGCGAATATTCTTCATAATCGTCAAAATCGTTTCCATGTTGAAAAATGTTCATATATGTTTTAAAAGTAAAAAATAGTGGGAATAGCCGATCTACAAGCTCACAACGCGTCGCGATGCGACGCGTTGTGAGCTTGTAGATCGGCTATTTCCACTATCAATTTTCTTTTTTTAAGTATAAAGTTGTCAAATATGTCAGTAATTTCTTAATCAATATACTATTTAGCAAAGAAATTAAATCTGTGTGAAACGTATCAATATTGCATTTTTTTGATAAGTTTTAGTTTTTTTTCATTAAAATAATAAAAAAACACATCAACCTCTTCCCTGTCTCTAGCGACGGTGTGCTAGATTCCTTCCCTCTACCTCCTGACTATCTATAGCCCAGTTTCCAGCTACCAGAGTCATGTGGGACACGCTATAGCAACCCCGTGTACACACAGGTCACAATAGCCCGGAACCTGGTAACGCACACAGATGGCAGATAGACTTCAGGTGAACAATATAACGTCGTTGTCGGGTGGAAACCTTGTATGTCCAAAACCGTTATGTTTTGTATTTATTTATCTAAACTTGCTTTGTGAAAAAAAACGTACAAATTTGAAACTTGGAGATACGAGGTTTCTGCCCGACAGTGACGATAACTCAATGTCACACGTGACGCGCAATGAACAGGCCTACTTGGAACCAGGTTGCACTGTACTGCCAACAATAGCTAACCGATATCATGCCTTAATTGTGTTCCTGTGAGCTAGTCTGTGTATAAGCTCTGGTTTTACTGAAAGAATACAAGTTGATTTGTTAACATATCAAAGGCACTATTAACAAATAGAAAACATGAACCTATGCTGTAGGATAGTATATTATTTTATTTTTAACTCTCTTAGCCGAAAATAGTTGATCTACAAGCCCACTATATATGTGTTCCATCACAGTGTGCTGTGTGCTCGTGCAGCAGACACCCATTATGATATGTTGATTAGGGATGTCCCGATACCGATACTAGAATCGGTACTCGCCCCGATACCGGCCTATTTTGCTCTACTCGTACTCGTCCGATATTGCTCACGGCAGCGCCCGATACCATTTTGTTTCATAAATATGTTGGCAACAACGTATCAAAAGTCCTAGGACACAGTTTTGTGTGTGTTAGTTCAACTAATGAGTGTTTTCACCTTCTCTCACTCTGGGCATGACAACATAATTATTTAAAGCATTTTATTTTGGAGCGCCACACACTATTTAAGCACTTAACTTACAGTATCGGTATTTGGTATCGGCAAGTACTCAAATTAAGCACTCGTACTTGGTCAGCAAAAAAGTGGTATCGGGACATCCCTAATGTTGATATGGATGTTAAAGAAGGTCAAATAAAAGTGATAGAAAACACTTTTAAATTTGAAATCACGTTTCTATTCCAGCTTCTCTTCCACTCCGCTCTTCTCCTGGCCTGTGGAGAGAAGAAGGGAGCGTATGGAGAGGCCAGCTCCGTCGCAGACCATGTTGATTCAGTTTGCGCTGATAAGACAAATTGAGTTTCGATGACCACTTCCTGGGGGAACGTCCTGTATCTTATCGTAATGGCTTTATTGGTCACTTCCTCCCTCCGATTGGACCATCCCTTTATTGGTCACTTCCTCCCTCCGATTGGACCATCCCTGCATGCCATTTGGGTGACTCGCATCGCTGCCAATCCATGACTGATGGACTGATAAGTCGAACAGCCCGTGGCGAGTCGCGACTCGTGGCAAACTCCTCTTATACACTTTCAACTAGGGGTGGGCGATATGGAAAAATACAATATCACGATATTTTCCCCAAGCTGTACCACGATAAACGATTTTATCACGCTTCTTTTTCACATTGGGGTTTATGGTTATTTTTCAAGTTAATTGACAATAAAACTAGACTATCTGGGTTCCTTTTGAGAGTTAATTCTGCCATGAATCCCTCTGTATTAACGATTAAACAGGATTTTTTACAAGGCTCCCTCAATTGTATCACGATATATACCATACCTCTGAAAAGGTAT
The DNA here is from genome assembly GCF_963921795.1 of Nannobrachium achirus. NCBI lineage: Eukaryota > Metazoa > Chordata > Actinopteri > Myctophiformes > Myctophidae > Nannobrachium > Nannobrachium achirus. The sequence goes on along the minus strand of NC_137815.1, from coordinate 69,125,024 downwards.
ATCATGAAGACATTGAAAGTCTCAACGTTAATTATCACCATATCGCCCACCCCTACTTTCAACCTGGATTTCTATTTTGGGCACGGAAAGGCAAAGTAAAAAAAAAAAAGAAGAAAAAAAGCAGATCTACAAGCTATCATGATGTGTGGTGAACCTGTAGACTGGCTATTTTCACAAGACGCGATCGTACGACAAAGTAGAAAACAGTGTGCTTGAGAGTGGTTCTGGAAGTGCACGCTCGCTCCCTTTTCCATGTCTCACACCGCAATCTTCTGTCCCGAGCCTTTGATGTCATTCCCTCGGGGACTGTATCAGGGCCTTCCATCAAAGACTTGGCAGGGCCCCCGCAGAAGACTACATTTAAGCTACTGAGTGGACGTTATCGGGGCAAGCGATCAGGATGGTTTAAAAAAAAGGACAGGAAATAATGTGGCACACAGCGAGCGGCCAAACAGGAAATCCGACAAAATGAGTGACTGCATGTATCCGACCGCTACGTCCCGGAGGAAAACGTTGTTAAATAATAGAGGGTGAACAACTTGGCCATTTCCACACACAGCGCAATTAAGTTTGCAACAAAAAATATATAAATTATATCCCCATATCGTCGTTGTCGGGTGAAAACCTTGTATGTCCAAAACAGTTCGTTTTGCATTATCATTTCAAAAATGATTTAACCTAGTGAAAACAGCCGATCTACAAGCACACAACGCCTCGCGGTGCGAGGCGTTGTGTGCTTGTAGATCTGCTGTTTTCACTACTTTTGTGAGACGGCCTTGTGTGATGAAGCAGGGCTTTACTTTGCGAAAGAACGTACACATTTGAAACTTGGAGATACGAGGTGTCCACCCGACAACGACGATATGACACCAGTAAACAATAACTAGTATTGCGTCATCATCCGGAATTCTGCTCAAGGAGAATGTCAAGAGTTACAATCGCAAAGTAAACCATCGCTTGGGTCCAATTTAAAGAACAAATAAATGGCCCTTTTATTTACATTCCTCACTAATTTAAATCCATTTCCTGTACGTGTGATCTCACAGGTTACAGTACAGGCCATTGTTAATAAGTTAAAGCTGTACTTTCTACAGTTCGTTAAACAGTACAGCAGCATCGATGCTAGCAAAAGCTTACACATGCAGCCAATCCCATTTCTCAACCCAGTGGCTAAACGTCCAACTCCACCTTCTGCCCGAAACGAGGTGAAAGCTGGAAATCTGCAAACGTCCAATTACTTTTCAGGATTACAATTAAAAAATAGCATAAATACATAAATCGTCAATTTTTGCTACTTTTCTGCACTATAGTTTGACAAAGTATTCATACCCCATTACTTGAAATAATAATAATAATTAAAAAAAAAGAATACATCAACCATATACTGTACAGGTCCTTTTGAGTAACTGGCATTACAGACACATTCAATTTAGTACATTGAATATCGTCCAAGTTTCAAATTTGTACTTTTTTTTGCAAAGTAAAGCCCTGCTTCATCATCCAAGGCCATCGCACAAAAGTAGTGAAAACAGCTGATCTACAAGCACACAACGCCTCGCTTGTAGATCAGCTGTTTTCACTAGTTTTAAGAATGATAAATACAAAACAAACGGCTTTGGACATAGTACAAGGTTTCCACCCAACAACAACGATTATGTAGTCCATTTTGGTGTGCTCTTTTTTTTGTAACTGATTAAACGAGTACACTCGAGCCCAAGCATTTTGACTTTGATGCAAAAGTAAACACCACAAGTAAAAGGATTACTGATTCAATACAGAAACGGGTCTTTTGTTAAAAACTACAAAGCATGTCAGTCTTGCTTGGCCGGCCCAACCCCGTCGCTCTCCATACTTTTTGTCAACAACTTCAAATGGCACGGTGTGACTCAGGCCTGACCGCTTTACGGGGCTGTCTGGGGTGTCGGTCCCAATCACTGGCCTGTCTGGGGTGTCGCTCAGGATCTGCTCAACTGGTCACATCAAAGCCAGTAACACCATAAAAAACAAAAAAAGGTTACGCACGTAGTTATTCTTTCGACAAGAGACTTGGCTGTTCAGCACACAGCTGGTACCCAAATGAAGTCAGCCTAAACGAATGCAAAACAACAAAGAATGACTCTGTTTTAATTGCTTTTGCAATCAATCTTTAAAGGAAACCCCCCCATGTGTTGTGATGTGCATTCCAGTCAATTGTTGATGACAGTCGTCGTAGTCGTATTTGAATGACAATATTACCAGTGAGACGGGCATAAAAGGGATGTGGTTCCCCTGACATCACAGTGATGTCAGAGGGGCAAACCCACAGACCGTCAAAAAGCATACAGACGGACAAACTCGGATACGATGTGCCGGTGCTCATGAATGTGTTGGGCTCATTAAAAAGAAGAGTCTGTCATCATCGACGTGCTGCAAGCTATAACAAATCTAGCCTGGCCGTGATGGTTTACGTCAACATCATCTTGAGCCAGGATGATACCTGACAATTAAAACTTGTAGTAGTTATTTTTATGCCGGTTAACCACTTAAAAACCATATACACTTTATTCACACGGTGTCCCCCAGTGATCTATCCTTGGTCTCCTACTTTGTTCCCTCTACACCAGTGTTTCTCAAACTTTCAAATGTCAAGGTCTCCCCTTAACTCTGACAGTGTACAAATGGAACCAAATGGACCCATTTGGTTCCATTTGTACACTGTCAGAGTTACACACTATACGGGTCAACTTAGAACCCCCTAAAGGAACCCACATTCGCTGGAATCCACTTTGAGAACCACTGCTCTACACCAAATCATTTTGTTGAAAATATCAGATTTACAAATCACAACATGTCGCAGCATTGAGATAACACGGTCAGCCTCCTTTCAATACTGTGGCCAAGAAGAAAGACATCCGTCAGTCTCATACACTTATATTTGCAAGCGTTATGTCCGCTATTAAGTGTTGGACGATTTCATTAAGCCCGTACAACAAATCGTGAAAATAGTCCTTCTACAAGCTCACAACGTGTTGCATTGCGAAGATTTAGATCTGATGCATCTGATATGTTGAATTATATGCGGCTGAAGTGCTTAATGCATGCTGGGACACAGTAATGAAGTAACCTGATAAAGACATACACATTGTGACATGATGTCATTTCCATGGAGCATACCATTATCTACAGAACCATGTAGCTGTTAAAGGTAATCCCATGGCCAATATTCTTGTGTATGCAATAATACAATTAAATGATAACTACAAAAAATAAAATAATCAGATTTCTTGTTTGCGAGTAAAAATGTACACCAAAAAGCTACCCAGCATGGATCCCAGACAAATCTAGTTGAATTTGGTTAAGCGCCAAGATATCATTCTCCTGTCCGTTAACATAATGCTGATGGACAGGCCTGACAAAAGAAATGGCTACACTGGTGTTTGACTATAGCTATTCATCCTTGTGTCTCTGGTTTGAAACCAAGTAACACCTCGATTTCTTCACAAACATGTTGTTATCCAGTATAGGGATGGGACGATATAAAAAAATGTCACATCACGATCATAGTGTCAAAAGAAAATCACGTTTTACGATATTATCGCGATCAGAATCCATTATCCTTGTGCAAAACATTTGCCCAAAAATAGCCGATCTAGATGTAGATCGGCTATTTTTTGGCAAAGACATTTGATGGAGTGAAAAAAAAAAGTACCGTTTACGAGGGTTTAAGAGGTAAAGGATATGCAGCTCGGCAAATAAAAGCTGAATTGATCCCAGTGCATGACGGAGGACGATATCACGCTAAATTAAATCTCCGCGATACGATTACCGTGAGTGTTTTTTATCACGATAAACGATTATATCGCGTATCGTCCTATCCCTAATCCAGTAATATCATTGTGCTGACACCCCCTGGTTGGATCATGACTACATCATCTGGGACAGACATGTCCGATTAGTTTATTTATAGGATCTCAATATGACACAAATTTCACAATCAACATGAAAATACACAATCGTGGCTTGACACTGACAGCTATACTTGCGTCGTGCTTGCCTTGCTGTGTGCATTTCTCAAAATGTGTTTGAAGACCTGGAAGTTGACCAAATTACTATTCCTCATGCAAAAGGAATGCAGGAACGGTGGCCCACCCTCGTGTGTGGACCTCACCTCACATGCACTGCACTAGAGACATGATGTGCAGACTAGTGGAGTTGTGCAATGTCCACGCACCCCCATGCAGAGACAAGTGTCCTCGCTTACGCTTTACACACATGTATGGGCATGATGTGCACACGATGCACTACTCCACAGTAAAATGATCCTCTGTACTTTCTGACTCTCAGACCTGTAGGGTTCATTTGGTTCCTAAGTACCCGTCATTTACGTGCAGTCCATATACATTTGGAACACTCCCAAGTTATAAATAGTCAAAATAGATTAATTAACACTGAGTGTGCATTAGTATCGCGGAGATTTAATTTATCGTGAAATCGTCCTCCGTCATGCACTGGGATCAATTCACCTTTATTTGTCAAGCTGCATATACATTACCATTTAAACCCTCTATTGGTAAAATGTACATATAATATACATACTTGATACAATCTTTTTCCACTCTCTACCAAATCGCTTTGACAAAAAATAGACCATCTACAAGCTCGCAACGTGTTGCGAGCTTGTAGATCTGCCATTTTTTGGCAAACGTTCCGCCCCAGGATAATGGATGTTGTTTGATTATCGCGCCAATATCGTAAATCGCAATTTCTTTGGTCACGATCGAATCGTGATATGAAATGATCATATCGTCCCATCCCAAGAGTACATGTACCGTAGGACACAAAAGAGCTAGTGTACAGTTGCACAAAGGGAACTGCTCATTCCACACAAAAGTCTCTGTTGACTTAGTGGCTGTCTGAGACAGGTGGTGTGTACGTGTGTGTGTTATCACCGAGAGGTAGTGTGTAATGTGTGTGTCACATCAACGTGCCTGCCTCAAAGCAAAGCAAAAGGACCCCAATCTCTAAACTCCTCCTATGATCTTAGCAAGCAAAGAACCAGCCATCGTGTGTGTGTGTGTGTGTGTGTGTGTGTGTGTGTGTGTGTGTGTGTGTGTGTGTGTGTGTGTGTGTGTGTGTGTGTGTGTGTGTGTCACGGTGTGGCCTCAGGTGGTCAGGGTTGGGGTCAATCTGGTTCCAAGTCAGGAAGTTCACATAAGTTTCATCAGGTCTCTAAAGCAAAATAAATAAGCAGGCATAACTGTACTTATTTATATTTGGTCAGGTGTCTGACTCTCACCGGTAGTAATCTCTCAGGAACAGACTCTCTGATGAGAGAAAAGGAACTACTTTGACGATGGCTTTTTCCAGCAAATCTCTCTGTTTATACCTTCTTCTAGTGAAGTAGTTTTGTTCTTTATTATTGGTGAACATTATAAAAAAAAGGTTGTCATGTTGATTTAGAGACGTATCCCTTCAGTAAGCTAAGCTGGCCACTGCCTTGTGTTGACTAACTCCCTCCCTAGGAGGAGGACACGCGTCGGACAGCGAAAAGCAGAGAGAGAAAGAGAATGAATGGGAGGAGGATCCCTGATGTACAACTAGGATCATCACATGCTGCCCTCGTGTTTCATGGCTCTGGGTTGTACACTGTACGGTCATGCCTCTTGGCAGAGATTGGTGCTCAATTAAGTGCACCTTTACAGTTTTAAATGATGTTCGAATAGATGCCTGTTGAATGAAAATCGTAATTATTCTGATATTTGGGGCCAGCCTCACCAATTGAGATGGTTAATGCAAATGGTTCCTAGAAATGATCTCAACACATGAACAATCCCCCTCATTGACCGGGCTTCACAATCATTCATCATGTGTCATTGTATGCATTGCTGCACCTGTAGTTTGCACAATTAACCATGAATGGAATACACATTTGATTTACAACAGTGTAGTTGAGAATAGTTAGCCTAACCAGACAAAAAAAAATGCATTCCCAAAACCAGTGTAACTAATGATCGAGATTAGCCATTCTTGTAGCAGTCGTCCTCCATTCTGTGACACTGCACAGACCCATGCTGGCAAACTGCTGTGCTGAGACTACTAAAATAAGCCATTGTAGCTTAGGTTACCCTATAATATGTAAAGTGTGCAACAAACCGCTGGATGTAAGAGAAAATGGCCTACAATTATGAGCATACAGCATGCAAACTTCACTCAAAACCAAGAAGTTGTTGTTGTGACACAGACAAGTCTCAGTACTAGCTTAGATGCAAAGGAGACTTTGCAACTAGGAAAGGTACCAACAGAAAAATAGAATAAATGTCCATCGATATACAATACTGTAGGTATATTAGGTCAGCAACTCCAGTTGAAAGAAAAACATTCCCTAAGCTTTAAACAACCACTACATGGGGGCCTTGTAGTAGCTCATACTCCGGCCTGGCTCGCAGCCTGGAACCAGAGCATCTGACAAGTATGACAAGGCAGCCAGAGGCAGAAGAAGAGGCCAAGAAATATGGAGGCCACATCAAGTTACTGAGGCAAAAAAAAAAAGATAATTACACTTTTCCCAAAAGGAAACCACCACAACAAGACTCAAATTCCTTGTTCTCCTCTGTCATTCGCTGTGATTTCCACTGCTATTTACACCACAAAACCACAACAGACTTCTATCCAAGAATCTTCAGGAGAGCGTGCATGCGTGCGTGCGTGCGTGCGTGCGTGCGTGCGTGTGTGCGTGCGTGCGTGCGCGTGTGGAGATTAGTGAGCTAACCTACTGCATGCTTCTCTTAAGGCCACTTTCCCAGGCTGTTGCTGTAAATAAGAATGTGTTCTTTGTCAACTTTTGTAGATAAGAAGGCATTTGAACACATCAGCAGCACTCAGGCAGGTCAGCCGAGAACACAAATTATGCACGACATTAACTTGGACTGCTTATAGTGAAAATCTGTCCGAAGAATATTGCAGCACACTGTAAAATCCTCAGTCTTTATTTATCCATTTGTAACTCTGACAAAACAAAATTAGTAACCAATCGCATTTGTACAATTAACAATTAAATTAACAAAACATTGTACAGTGCACTGTGATCGCAATCAATTTGGATATCGTCACTGTCGGGCAGAAACCTTGTATCTACAAGTTTCAAATCTGTCAATTTTTTCGCAACGCCCTGCATCATCATCTCAGCAGATCTACAAGCACACAACGGGCGGTGTGTGCTTGTAGATCGGCTGTTTTCACTAGTTTAAATCATTTTTAAAAAGGATAAATACAAAACAAACGGTTTTGGACATACAAGGTTTCCACCCGACAACGACGATACGAAGCATTGTGCCAAGCACGGTCCTAGTACTTTCTCAGGCCTGCTTTAGGCACCGCATACATTCATGTTGGCTACCTCCAACTGCCAGAATATGTAGTGGTTGAATAGATATGAGGGGAGGGGAGGGGAGGGGGGGGAATCAAATAACTCCTCTCCAGCACAAGCAGGAAGGACAAAAAGCCTCCCTTCCTTGTGCCAACATTCCATGGTCCAAAGGGATTTTATAGACCAGCGGACAGCAATGCAGGAACCATTATTACATCCTAGTGACACCATTTATCATGCTCTCTTTTTCTCTCCGTCCCTCCCCTCTCTACGCGTTCTTTCATCGCACAGGCATTCAATTCACCCATCATGCAAAAAAAGAAAAACTTCCTTAAAAAAAAAGAAGGGGGCAAGGGGGGGAAAAACTGGCTCATTCTGGTGCAAATGATCGGGGGGCTAAATTGAAAACCGGCTACATTCCAACGAGACATAACAAATGGACTCGGCTGCAGCCAGAGGCCCCGAAAGGCAACGGAGGCAACAAGCTGGGATTTTTTTTTAGATCTGGTTGGTTGTGTGACATGGATTAACTCTGGGGGCAAAAACCACATCCCAGATTCGGTTTTCTTGCCCCGATTTAAAAATAAAAATAAATCACTACAAGACATCGTCTCTTAAAACCAGGAGCTAATCTCAAAGAAAGGCTTTTTAAAAAGAAAAACATATTTGAATTCATTGAGGACAAAATAAGATATAAATGCATAGGGTCAAAACGTGTAACGTAGATCTGTTCCCAATCCCTAACAACAGGACATAAAAACACATCTGGTTGGGGTCAACAACAAAAACACACACACACACACATACACACACCAACATGAAAACACAACATTACACCAAAGATAGGTTATTAAACCTTAAAAATCTAAATCTCAGCCTACTGTACAGGAGTTGCTTACATTCTCAAACTCAAATTAAACCCATCCCCAGTTCTGCGTGGGCTCTTATTTGTACATAACCTTGATGTTTTCACATATTATGCTGTGACCATGTATTAAGACCAAGACTGTTTGGCCTGGTTGATCTATGACAACATGATAAGACCGTCTATGCTGTTTGGCTCAGAAGGTCTTGTGATATCAAAAAGAGTTGCCGTGATACAATCTGCCCAACCACACAAAGTCATTGGTTAATAAATTTAAGTCAACAGTCAGTGGGCAATTTACATTGCAAAAAGGACTTGCAAATATTCAGTCAGGAAAACAAATAAAAGATGGATTATAAAAGTTTCCTCATCTCACCTGAGATTGGGGGTTGAGTTTGCTAGCGTTCTAATTCTAAACCCCTTCATGTTTTATCACTAAGAAAGTCTAAAGGCTACATAAGCCTACAGGAAATGATATGGTTCTTGGCAGGCCTATAGTACCAACCACATCAAACAGCTTGGCAGCTAAAAAGACGTACGCTACCCAAACACAATGCATTCCAATCATGATTCTTGCTCCGAAAAAAAGCCCCAGTCAGAGTTTCGTCTCGAGACTTTTCCTATTGTCTGACAGCGGGACATTGTATCGATTAGCTCGGCGCTCCAATCCCACATTCCATTAATGACCTCTGTGGGAAGAGAGAAGAAAGGAAGAGCGGGAGGTGGAGGGATTGTCATAGTTTGGGGCTAAGTAATCATCAAAGGAAAAGGGAAGGGGGGAGAGAAAAACCATCAAGCCTATCCAGCAACTTATAAGGAAGAACTAGACATGACGACGGAGACAGAGAGTGAAAACTAATAGGCTATATACTTTAGAGAGTATACAAAATACAAAGCTAATGCACCGAAAGCCCTTTTTTTAGGTATTGGTGTGAGAACAGTTGAAGCACAAGAAGCTGAGCTCAGCCAGCAGGGGAAAAAAGGAGCGGGTCTCTTTATGAAAAGGACCCAAGGCCCATTGAGATCCCTCCAAGTGTGCAAAATCCCCAAGAGGGCCAGTCAAGGTCACCAGAGGTCACATTCCACTAGGGGAATGCAAAAAGAGAGAGAGAGAGAGAGAGAGAGAGAGAGAGAGAGAGAGAGAGAGAGAGAGAGAGAGAGAGAGAGATGAGAGAAGATGAGAATGAGGGAGGAGAGTGAGCAAGCAGAACCTGCAAAGCTTTGAGGAATGTAGCATATCGTCACTGTCTGGCAGAAAACTTGTATCTCCAAGTTTCAAATGTGTTAATTTTTCCGCAAAGCAAAGCCCTGCTTCATCATACAAGGACGTCGCACAAAAGTAGTGAAAACAGCTGATCTTCAAGCACACAACACCGGTGCGGCGTGTGTGTGTGTATACCACCCTGGCGACAAACACAGCAAGTTACGTTCAAAACGTCCACGTTTCAACCGGTGGAAGCTTAGTTTACCAATCATGGGAAATTCCAACGTGTTGTTGCATGACACACAGAAACGCATGACTGTCACACAGCCACGGGAGGGTTATCTTAACGAATAACCAGAGGGACTTGATCAACAGACCAGCAAAGACTGGGACTGTTTTCAACAGCTCCTTATACCTTGTGTGAGACGTGTGTACTTTGCACATGTACAACGACGTGAAATATTTCAGAAATCTACCACACAAGTGACAAGAAGACTTCTGTTATTAACAGCACAAGCCATGATTATCGTATTGACGTTAAATAGTCGTCATTTCATTTCTAATAATCCACCAAAGCTTCAATGTTGTGTTGTGTGTGCTCTGTGCTGTGGTGGGCATGATGGTTTCACTGCTAATGATGAAACACAAACACATTCCATTTTGAGATTAGTACAATAACAGTGCCCTTTATGTAAGTAGCCTGAGAAGATTCCACTGGAACTGCAAGGGGGTTGTTTATGTTTACATTAGTATCCTAAAAAAAAGCACAAACTTGAAAATCTCATACCTGAAGTTCAGATGAATAGCCACATTAAGCCATAGCCTAGTTATTAGCGGAACAAAGCACTTGATCCTAACACATAGCCTAACCTTGTGGCTTTTTTTGTGATATTGCATTCCTCATTCAGGCCAAGGACTAATTGTTAAGATGTGGGACACTGAAAATAAACAGCAGAGAAGAAAGCTAACGGAGTATGGATGGAGTTAGAACTAACTTTCATAACAAAACACTGTAAAGTCAATGTGTACTTATTCACACAACCCTGTCACTCGACAAGAATGTCATATTTTTTTCCAACAGAAAAAAAAACAAACTTGTTGACAGTACAAACCAAGCCTTAGGCTAATGTTTTACTTCAGATGACAGCTGACAAGAGGGTGACTGATTGAAGAAACTGGTTATAGCCATCAGCCAGGAGGCTAACTCAAGTTTGATTTTTCAAAAGGAATTATACTAAATCTGGGTGATCGTCTTAATCTATTGATCTGGCAACGATAACACAATGTCAACACTAATCTTAGAAATGAATGAACTCATCAGAGCACCTTGAAGAAGCCACACGCTTAAAACTAAACTACCTGTAACATCAGTGTACTAGTATTCCATCATTTCACATTATGACATGTATGTGTCTAACAAATAGCTTAATTCACTATACAAGGCACTTTTAAGTTGACAACATTTATAAAACATTGAATAACGGGAGTATTTGAACCATGGCTGTATACCAGTTGGTATCATATTTGCACGTATTCAAAGTCGTCAACCTTGAAAAGGAGGGCAACTCAAATGCTTGGTGGCGCAGGCCGGGCTGTGCACAAATCTGAAAGTCACACGAGTGGCCGGTAAAGTCAGTATCTACGAGGGCCACAGTGCTATGCAGATTATCACCCCACCACACCAGTTCTACAGTGACTGCTGCTCCCTCCCCCCACTGACTGAGTGTGTGAGTGAAAGACTGGGTGGGTGGCATATCCCCTACCATCAGATTTCAGCTGTCCCACCCACATATCCACCCCCCAACACACAACAAAAACAACAATCACATGGCTATTCTTTCCTTGGGGACAGGGACGAATGCTTAGCAAATGTGTCAGGTGATCTTTTTTCTTTGGGAGGGGGGGACAACTTCATCGTGTCACCAAGGAACACACACACACACACACACACACACACACACACACACACACACACACACACACACACACACACACACACACACACACACACACACACACACACACACACACACACACACACACACACACACACACACCAGCAGAGATACACCAGCAGAGATTTTTAAGTGTCAAACCTGTATAGTGAGTTAAGTATAAACAAAATGTTTAAGGACATGTTAGGAGTTGAGCATTCAACTGCTAACAAATGACTTTCCTCTCCCACAAAAAAGCCAGAAATCATTACCTAGCCCAGTCATGGTCAACCAACCTTCATACATCCATTCACAAATCCAAAACCACACGATAGGTTTAAATTAAAACTGAATCAAACATCACACTTCACACAACTTGTCAAGACAGGGCAGAGAAAACTCTACATAATTACACGCCACAAAACAAGTGACAAAAGAGGCCCCTTACTAGCCTACTTCTCTTTAAGGACACTGGGAATGTTTTGGTGTTAAGCCAATCCTTTCTTTCATCTTTCATTCTCATAAAACGTATGTTTTACTGTTGATCACAAGGAGTCATGCAAGTAAAAGAAAGGGAAACTTCAAAGATAAGGCCAAAGTATGAGCAGAATGGCTGACTGACTGGTGGCCACCTACCACCACCCCATATAGGGCCCCATCCAGGATAATAGCAGCCAGCTATATGGATGCCCCCCTCACCCTCACCCTACACAAGCCAGGGGTGGAAAGTAACCAAGTACGTTTACTTTAAGTACTGTACTTAAGTACACACTTGAGGTATTTTTACTTTACTTGAGTATTTCCATTTTCCAATACCTTTACTTCTACTCCACTACATCACCTAGGAAGATATTGTATGTACTTTTACTCCACCACAATTATTTGACAACTGTAGTTACATCGTAGATTTTTATTATTAGCGAGCTTATAGATCGGCTATTTTCAATAGATCTGTATACAATTGAAAACTGGTCAATTCTCCACAATGACTACTTTCTACAAATTATGCTTTTAAGTTTAAGTGCCTGCTGATACCAATACTTTTGTACTTTTACGCAAGTACATCTTCAATTCCAGACTTATACTTGTAACAGAGTATTTTCTACACGGCAGATATTGATACTTTTACTTATAAAGTAAAAACATTTGAGTAGCCTACTTTTCCCCAGCCCAGCACCCCACACAACTCAGCCAGGCCAAAAAGCTAGCACCGAAGCTACTAAAGGCTAGCAATCACAGTGTGGGCTCGCTTCAGTCACTGATGAATGCTTAATCCATTGTTATGTTATTAGTCTAATTGAAACTGTTCCATTAAGCGCAACACATAGGTGTTAAAACAAACACAACTTAAAAACCTCGGTGGAACGGTTAGGATGAGAGCTGCGCCTCCATGTCGGCAGTGGGAAGGAGAGGAAAGGAAGGAATATGGGGGCAAAAACAGGGATAAAACGTTAAAGAAAATGTATTTGAAGAAGACAAGCACAAAAAGAGGTGAAACGGACAAACTTACCGACTCCGAGTAAACGGACGCGAATAAGAACAAGACGAGGCAGCACAGTTTGAACATGGTTCCTCCTGGGATGCGAAAAAACAAATCTCTAAACTGCCTTGGAATTGAAAAATAATAAAATTGAGACAGAAGAACCGTCGAACGTAGGAAACGTTAATAAAAGTTGTTTCTCAAATCCTTTTTTGTCCTTCTCGTTGTTGAAGTCCCCGGTGGTTCAGAGATATAGTTCCAGAAAGAAAAAAAGCGAAAAACTTGACGTTGCGTCCAACCTTTTTTATCTTGTCGTTGCGTAACGCGCGCTGTTACTGATCAACTAGTAAACTGAGCGCTGCCACATTGATCACCTCTTTAATATATTTTGGACTCACTCCGCGTCTCTAGTCTCCGCCCCCCGCTATGACCCCCCCGCGCAGCACGCGGACCAATCAGAGGGCTCCGCTGCTGTGGGGGCCGCGTCTACCGCACGGTTTACGGTAAAACCCCGAACCCGTGTTGTTCAGGAGTGTCACACCAAATTCCCGGGCCCTGGGTACAAGCATATAGAGTTATAATAAGCTTCACCCCCAAAATGACTTTTTTTCTATTGATTAGTCACGCCATGGAGACTTGAGTTCAATAATATTTTTTATAGCCAGCTATTTGTTGCATTCCTAGGACCAAAAAATGTATTATAGTAAATTTACCCCCGTTGATTCTGAATGGGGACCTTTGATTGATTGATTGATTGATTGATTGATTGATTGATTGATTGATTGATTGATTGATTGATTGAAGAAGAAGAAGACTTTATTAGAAGTTTGCATAGGAACCCAAATGCATGGGCCCGAATGGGGACCCAAATACAAGGTCCTCGATGGGGATCCAAATGCATTTGGGTGAGAATCAATGGGGGTAAATTTACTTGACACTTGCCCCTAAATTTACCCACATTGATTCTGACCTAAATGCATTTGGATCCCCATCCAGGCCCATGCATTTGGGTCCCCATTGATTGATTGATTGATTGATTGATTGATTGATTGATTGATTGAAGACTTTATTAGAAGTTTGCGTAGGAAAAGGTACAGTTTCATGACGGTACAGTTCACTGGTACAAGGTCTACTAAAAGGAGATCCATGAAAAGACTAAGCTTATTTCCACAGGAAACCATTTAAGTATCTCATATAACATTGAATGACAGACGAATAGAACACAGTACTATGCAGTAGATATGTAAAGAAAAGAAAAATGAGAGAACAAAAAAAGAGTCTAAACAGTAAGTAAGTAAGTACAAATCCAGAATCAATGGGGGTAAATTTACTATAAATCATTATTTTATTGTCTTAGCGACGAATACAAAAAAATATCATTGGCATGACTAATCAATAGAGAAAAAGTCATGTTGGGGGTGAACTACTCCTTTAACAATTGAAAAATAGCAGATATACAAGCTTGTAGATAAGCTTGTAGATATGCTATTTTTTTATTTATTTCTTAAAAATCGTGAACATGCGTGCAAGTCTTTGAATATTGTAAATCCTTCTAAAAAAATGTTTCTATGTCAGTGGAGCACAAACCTTTTCATAAGGACCTCCAAAATGTTACATATTTGGCCACGGACCCTCCTCCCCCCCCACATCTCAAAATATTTAGTTCCAGGGACCCCCCAGAAGCAACATTTTAGAGTTAAAAACTTTGCTTACAAAATACATATATTAAAAGATTTGCACATATTTAAAAGACTTCAAAAATAGCAGATCTTACAGTATACCTGATATTTTTCAATAGATAAAGTATAAAATATTTTAGGCCCCTCCACCTTGGGCCCCAGTAACTCAGTCCCACTTCCCCCCCTTGTGACGCTCCTGTTCTACATTCAACAGGTTGTTGACGCCCCTTTTCCTTTCCTTTCTCCCTACTGACCTAGCTCTGGTCTAGCCCTGAAACATGACGGTCGCCGATAACATGACGTACGACCGTCATGGATGAGGATTCACCTCATTTGGAGGACGCGAATTCATTCGTGTCTACAAACTACACAAACTTTCACATTTCACAAACAAAGTGCTTAATAAAGTCAGAACCCATTGTACATCTTGACCGGCGTTGTATAAATCTTGGCCGGCATTGTGTTCTTTAATAAGAAGCCTTTTTATCCGATATTGTTCTGTTTTC
The DNA here is from genome assembly GCF_963921795.1 of Nannobrachium achirus. Lineage (NCBI taxonomy): Eukaryota > Metazoa > Chordata > Actinopteri > Myctophiformes > Myctophidae > Nannobrachium > Nannobrachium achirus. The sequence continues at coordinate 69,110,011 of NC_137815.1, read as the reverse complement.
CCATGTATTTCCGGACCAATTTTTGCAAGGTCACGCCCACATCTCAGTGTTCAATAGGCGTTGATGCACATGGGGAACGCCAGGAAATGCATGGAAAAACAGAAACCGATCGGATAAAAAGGCTTCTTAAAGAACACAATGCCGGCCAAGATTTACAATGGTTTGTGACTTTATTAAGCACTTTGTTTATGACATTTGAGTGTTTGTGTAGTTTGTAGACGCGAATGAATTCGCGTCCTCCAACCGAGGTGAATCCTCATCCATGACGGTCGTATTACTGAACATTACTGAACTCCTTCTAGACCAGAGCTACTTTCTCCCTACCGCTCGGTTACATGGAAAGTGGTGTCATATCGAATGGAGTTGTGTTTTCTAGTATAATCTAGTATTTTAATCACCCAGTGGTCATCAATATTAGCCTCGCGTTGCCAGACTCTATCACACTGCGCCGCGAGCAATTTTATTGAGAGTCAGTAGCCTACTTTACAGACCCTGGTCTGTAATTTAGGAGATACATTACATTAGCCCTCAAATAAATCAAAACAACAAACAATATTTTCCATGTCCCCCATGTTGATATTGTATGTAGTGTTTATTTTAGATTGTTATGTAAAATAGCAGGGCTACTATAGGCACATATATTTTTCCCCCGATGTTATATTCATGTAAAATAAATGATTTGGCGTGGGCTTGGGCTGTGCTGTTGCTGACTGTGTATAGCCTACTGTATTATTACATAACTATTAGACACTTAGGCCTATCATAAGTAGCTGGCCTGTACACAATCAGCTAATTAGATCGCAATTTGAAATCAAATTGTTTTACTACATGATAACAGACAGAAACATATTGCTGTGTTGATCAGACCGATCAGAATCAGATAGCCTGAGTGCAAGTTTTCCAAAGCTAACTAATCTAATAGCCCCCCTGTATTTCTACCCCCAGGTTATTATGTTCTGCTCATGTTTAGAAAGACATTACGCTAAAACCGGGAATTCCATTCCTACGGCCCGGGGGTCTATGCTTGCTGTTTCATGGAAATTTTTGTCTGACTGACGTCATCTTCCGGTAACTGCTTTTGGTTTGCTTTGCAGAGGGGAGGAGGGACTCGGGAGGAGGAGGAGGAGGGAGCATGAGTGACTCAAAAGAGAGAGACTTTCCAATTCACTTTTCTAATGCATTTCCCAAGAATGTTGCAGCATTTCGTTTTTCCTTTTATGTTTTATGATGATTTTGTCATTGCTCTTTATCTGTCCTATTATGGTCAATAAGTTATTTCTCAAAAGTGTTACAAAATATTAACAATATCTTTGATTGATTGATTTGATTGAAGACTTTATTAGACGTTTGCATAGGAAAAGGTACAGTTTCATGACGGTACAGTTCACTGGTACAAGGTCTACTAAAAGGAGATCCATGAAAAGACTAAGCTTATTTCCACAGGAAACCATTAAAGTATCTCATATAACATTGAATGACAGACGAATAGAACACAGTACTATGCAGTAGATGTAAAGAAAAATCGAACCTCTGTTCGAAGTGGAGCTGTGTGTGTGTGTGTGTGTGTGTGTGTGTGTGTGTGTGTGTGTGTGTGTGTGTGTGTGTGTGTGTGTGTGTGTGTGTGTGTGTGTGTATTGCAGTTGAAAACAGCGCCCCTCCCTTAACATGTGTGGTCATAAAAGGTACTACACCACATTCTTGAGGCTACATACAGACAGACAGACCCACATACAAACATACCTACACACACGGCCACGTATAGGGTAGCTTGTGTTCCACACAGCTCCAAAAATATATATACAAAGAAGGGGCAGGGGAGGGGAGGGTTGGGCTAGGTTAGTTTTTTTTACCAGTTGCGAACGGCTACTGCCTGCAAGTGGTTTTTCAGTCAAATCAAATCTTTGTTTCTCCCCCTTTTATATATGGATATATCTGTATCTGTCAGTCCTTGTCCCTATTTGAGCGGTGCTAACCGCTCCTACATCTGGCTTTGTCTGTTTGTCCTGCATCTGTTTGCACATTGTCCAAGCTTCACAGGACACTCAATGAAATTAACTCATGTATAATAGAACTGCTTACTTCACACTGGGTGTGATCTTTTTTGCCCATTATATCCACAACTTTCCCACGTCCCGTTGTGCATTGCGCAGAAGTTGTGCGGCAGTTTCCGGTGTCGCAGCCGAGAATGATCTACAAGCTCACAACGGTTGCAACTGCGATGCGACGTGAGCTTGTATGTCTGCTGTTAACCGGAAGTGTCCCACAGATAATGCTTAGTAAATTCTTGGGGAAACAGGTGGATAGATATCCCTGATGTCATCAGTATACGCATGCTGCTCAATTATGGAGATTCTCTGCATGACTTCTATGTCAGTCTCATGCGGCCTATGTCATCAAATCTCTATGATGTCAGTCATCTCCATATTTGGGAAAAGGAATTTAATTGCATTTTCCCATTCAAGTCAGTCGAGAAAATGAATTCACTAATACATTAATATAAATTAAACTATACAGTATATAACGTATCTCTAAACAAAATGCAAGCAGACGATTCCTGATCAAGCCGGTTGATTTGACATATGGCCCTAGTGCGAAAGAAAGAAAGAAAGAAAGAAAGAAAGAAAGAAAGATGGAAGAAAAAGTACTATATAGTCTGGTTGATAACTAAACAATAACATATGAAAAGAGTTCTGTTCATTTAATTTAGGCATATTCTGTGTGTGTGTGTGTGTGTGTGTGTGTGTGTGTGTGTGTGTGTGTGTGTGTGTGTGTGTGTGTGCGCGCGCGCGCGCGCGTGTGCGTGTGTGTGTGTGTGTGCGTGCGTGTGCGCATGCACGCGCACAATGCAAAAAGTAACTATCAGTTAAAGCAGTGTTTCTCAAACTTTTGCATGTCGAGGTCTCCCTTTAACTCTGACAGTATACAAATGGAACCAAATGGACCTGTTAGGGTCCATTTGGTTCCATTTGTATACTGTCAGAGTTACAGACTTGTACTAGTCAATTTAGACCCCTATAAAGCAGTGATTCTCAAACCTTTTTGACTGCAGTAGCCCCTTGTACTGATTTCTGAAGCCGAGTACTCCCTTCCATTTTGCTTAGAAAAATTTACAGAAAAAGTCCAGTTCCCATGCCAATATATTCAAAAAGTAAAACAGTATAATGGCAAATAAACATTGCGTTCTAACAGTTGCACTATCAAAGGAGGCTATTGATGTAATTCGGTTTCATTGACCATAACACTAAAATACATATCCCCATTTTTTTTTTTTCTTTCTCAAGTACCCCCTGCAGGACCCACTAGGACCCCTAGGGGATACACATACCCCCTTTTGAGAAACACTGCTATAAAGGAACCCACGCAGTCCCTGGAATCCACTTTGAGAACCACTGAGTTGAAGTAATCTAGTGGTGGGCGATATGGTGATAATTATCGTTGAGACGATACAATGTCTCCACGATATGGCTTTTCAGAGGTATCGTATACATCGTGATATAATTGAGGGAGCCTTGTAAAAAATCCTGTTTAATCATTAATATTCATTGCAGAATTCAATTTAAACCTATATTTTGGGTAAGGTCTCCACTTAACTCTGACAGTATACAAATGAAACCAAATGGACCCGTAAGGGTCCATTTGGTTTCATTTGTATACTGTCAGAGTTACATACCTGTAAAGTTTCATTTAGACCTCCCAAAAGGAACCCAGAGAGTCCAGTTTTTGTCAAGTAAATTGAAAAATAACCATAAAAACCAACGTGAAAAAGAATCGTGATAAAATCATCAATCGTGTATCATGATACAGCTTGGGAAAATATTGTGATATTGTATTTTTCCATATCGCCCACCTCTAGTTGCAACCCTGAGCATTTTCCCCTCTCACTACTCATTACAGAGCACAACAACTGGAATTTTCTGCTCTTTTAGTCATCTCACTGTTCCATAAAAAACACTGTGAGGAAGTAATTCACAGTCCTAGAAGACATTGTATTATTAAAGGTTGTGTATATGTAAATAACCCATATGAACAGGCATGATAAAGTCTAATATCTGTATCAATGCTGAGCTCTGATAGGATCATCATGGTTAAAGCCACCACAAATATCCATTGCCATACGACCTAAATATGGAATGTTATAAGGAAGTAAAACCAATTACAAGTGTGTGTCTAAATATAGCACACGGCCCAGACATGGCCTGGTATTGCGTATGGCAGATTAAAGATGACATCATCCAACCACTAACATGTTGCCCTGGACGACACCTGTCCTCGAAAGAGGAAGTGGGAATTTCCAGCTCTCCTTTTTTAAGTCTGATTTATACTTTGTCGCACGGTGGGCTTGTAGATCTGCTATGTTTTGGCATCATACAACACACAAAGTACGAATTGCCAGACTGTTGGGAGAAAGGAAATAACTGATAACTAGAAAGGGATTTGCCACCCAAATTCCAAAGGATTTCCCCAACTAAAGTACAAGTCAAATTGACCTGTTTGAATTTCCAAAAGGGATATGAAGGCACTTTTGCTTTTTAGACTAAATAGAAATTCATTGAGTCATCATTAGGTTTGGGTCAATAGGTTTGGACTCGAATGCTAAAACACTACAATGGTTATTTTAGTCCAGTCATCTTTAGAGCCAAAGCTCGAGTAGATTATTACAGTACAGTGGTCGTGGTCTCATACAGCTATAGATACAATACAGTGGTCTCATACAAGCTATAGACAGTAAAGTGGTCTCTTTGTACAACAGGCCAAAATTACATATATGTATACTGCCTGCACAAAACTGCTTGGTTCTTACCTCAAACTGCACAAATACATTTGCTATGACTGTACAGGGGAGGCTTGTAGGTATTCGTCTATCTAACTCATTTCAATTCACAAATATTGATGTGACAGCTCAAGGGACCATTTGGAAAATGGTGATGGTGATGGTGTCTCTTTTTTTTTTTTTTTTACCTCCCCAAAATGTTGTCTAACTTTGAATCATTAGGTATTTAGCCCCCTTCCCGATATGGCAGCATGACAAGGGTGATCCCATTGGAAACCTGAGGTTGTCTAGAATCAAATGATATCTTTATATGTGGGCTGCTTCTCCGAAAGACAGTCTCTCCGGCGTTCCAGTCAGCACTCCCGGAGGCTGTTTTTCCACTGGATCATCAAAATCTCCATATTGGAGGTAAACTAGAAGAATTTAAGGGGGGTGCACGTGGACCCCTCCTAGGTCCTCTAGTTATACCTACACACTAAATGTAGCACTGTGTATCTGTGGTGAAAGATGATGTCTTCCGAATCAGAATTGGAAACCTTATTACAAAATACAAGGTTCATACAAATGTATTTTCTTGGTGTCTGGTGCTGGTGCTGTAACAATTCATGTGACATACATGACTCACATTAGTGCAAAATCTGAACTTCAGACAATAGACTACAGTAAATTCCACCATGTAATATTGAGGCACTGTAGGAGTATATTCCCAGGGTAACAGTTGTGATTATGAGTGAGTGTACAGCACTAAAGACACAGTATACATTTTGTGATACAATAAAATATGCTTACAGGTAACTATAGCTAGGCAGACCTGTGAAACACAAAGCAATACAGCAAAAAGTACCTGCAGGTAATTGTATCGTTTGAGATTTGTGGAAGATTAGCAGCTGTCTAAACAGTCATTACACTATGAAGGAGATAACATATAGGCAAGTTCCCCTTTCAGCAGGGGAAGGAGGGAACATAGTTGCTTGCGTGTGCGTTCGTTTGTGCGTGTGTGCTGGCATTTGTACGTACAGTGAACGGAACGGAATTATGGCTTCAAATTCCTGCTGAGGGAAACTGTAGTGAAAATCCATTGACTAGAAAAAGTGAAGTGACCGAATGCAGAGTCATTGTCACTGACTGGACTGTAGGGGAAGTGTAATTGTACCCAGGGCCGGCAAATTCGTTTTCACTTCCCTGGAATGTGACTAGTTCTTTTTCCACATAATTAATACCAGTGTTGTAAAGTGACTAAGTAGTCTACATTTAGTTAAGTACTGTACTTAAGTACAATGTTGTGGTATTTGTACTTTACTTGAGTATTTCCAATTTCCAATACTTTTACTTCTACTCCTCTACATCTTGGATTCAAATATTGTACTTTTACTCCACTACATGTATTTGAAAACTTTAGTTACTAGTTACTTTGCAGGTGTAAATTATACTAGACCAGGTCAACCTGGTTGTGCCAGACCCCCTGTCTGTCATCATCATTTATGACATCATCATGTCATCATCATATATACCCTTTATATAGAAAACCCGGACAGACCGACATTTGCTTATGTAGGCCTACCCATTTCATGGGTCTGGCAAATATTATAAAACACACATTAATCCACGTTAGCCCTATTTTATACCTTGGCTATTTGAAAATAGCGGATCTAAAAGCTCACAACGCGTCGCATCACGACACGTTGTGAGCTTGTAGATCTGCTGTTTTCAAACACTTCATACATTAAGTACATTTTGAATTCTGGACATTTACTTGTAACAGAGTACATCTACAGGGCGGTACTGATACTTATACTTAAGTACAAAATGTGAGTACCTTTTCCACCACTGGTTAATACAAACTGATAACTGGAAACAGAAATGTTGCCAATATCATGTGACTTTGACACAAGCAGAAGCATAAAGGTCACAAGAACAAAAAAAAGGGGAAATTGAATATCGTTGTTCAGAATGAATGTTTAGTTGAAATGGGAAATAGAACGAGTTCAGTAGGAAGGAGCGATCACCTACGGCCAGGGACAGCAGCAGCTACGCATTAAAAAAGAGAACAAGGGACGTATCTGTGCCATCCATGCTGCGTGTGTGGGTGACATTCTCCCTTTGATTTGCATACGAGGCCTGGGATAGATGACACAGATCAAGATACAGATGGACAAAAATGACAGCGAGAGTGATGAGATGGAAAGTGAGAGATGGAAAAAAGTCATACATGAAAGAAAGACAAGTGAGATTGAAAAGAATAAGCCAGTCATAAAGTAGGAGGGTTAAACGCTGAAAGAGGGCCTTTCCCCATGTAACCAGGTCACCCAGTTATTACGATGGTCAAATATAAATAACAAGAACTGAGTCATTTCAGTGTGGACTCCACCGAAATGCAAACGCCATTGACATTTATGACATGCTAGGATAAGGGCAGATGTTATCATCTTTACCAAGAGAAGCTGCCATTAACACACATTTTGGGATAAGGCACAGTAGAGTCCAATTTGAACCTATTTTCCAGGGCAATTTGGCGGTCAATGACATTGACTCAATATCCTGCTTTCAATTTGCACCTGAGCAATCTATGTCACATATCGTTCCTTCTCATTGACCTGTCACAATCATAGTACCTGTTTAGTCCTGGAACAAATCTGTGTTGCATTAACCATTCATTTATGCTTTAGCTATTTCTGCGAGCTTGTAGATCTGCTATTTTTGAAAGATCTTGAGAATTTTTGCAAGTCTGAATATTTTGTCCCGATTCTATAAGCTAAATGTCTTCTAAATCCTTAAGGTTTTTGAAAAACACATGTTTCTATGTCAGTGGTTCTCAAACGTTTTCATGTCAAGTGTACTTGGCTGCCGATCGCCACCTCAAAATATTATGTATCAGGGACCCCCCAGAAGCAAATATTTGAGTTACAAATGTTCGCTTTAACAAAATATATATAGGCCTATATTCAAAGTTTGCAAAAAAAGCTTGTAGATCTGCTATTTTTTTAAATAGTTAAAGCATAAAATAATGGTTAAAGTGGTTAAAATCGAGAGTTCGATTGTCGCCCTCACAGCTAGAAGGTCCTGGGTTCGATTCCCGCCGGGGGACGCTGTGGGTGCTGGGGGCGTGTTCCCTCCTCCGCGTCATCAGTGCCCACACCCTAGGTGGGGTTGGCAAAAGGGCCTTTCTGTGTGGAGTTTGCATGTTCTCCCCGTGTCTCCTAGGGTAGATACCCTCACAAAAACATGCAGTAATCCTGGTCTCTATAATGCCTCCCCCTGGCCAGCCGGGGCGCCTGATGGAGGGGACTGGAACTGGTTGGAATAACATGTTCCTTCCACGCGCTATGTCCAACCGGGGAAGCTCCCCCTGTCAGGTGATAAGAAGCGGCCTGCTCACTCCTCATGCACTGAAGGAAGCATGAGCTCAGTTCAGGGCCCTCCCCAGGTTGGCAGAGGGAGAGCAGAGCCCAGGATTACAGCTTAGGCAATTGGCACCGGGTGAAAAAATGGGTTACAAAAATCGTGGGATAAAAATTTCATTTGTGATGGGGCAGTAGGCTTGGCCTTTAGATGGAGAGTTTAGTTCAAACAAGTGGGTTAGAGAAACTGTTGCCAAAATGCACTGTGCTCATTGACAACCATCTTTGTTTACAGTATCTATAGGTATACTGTATAGCATACATGGGCAACTGGCGGCCCGGGGGCCACATGCGGCCCCCACCTTCACTTAATGCGGCCCGCTGGTTAATACTGGAATACTGATATAATATTGATTTCAGCTACAGTTACAATTCCAAACATGACCTGCTTTAATTCTGTCTATATAAGTAGCTTAATGACTAGTATAGTAGTATTAAAATGTATTTATTTTATGTACAATGTAGGTATTTGTATTTAGGTTCATAAAGTTAACATGAGTATATAACTAAATGTTACATTTCAGGATTCCAATTAAGAAATAACAAAAAAGAATTCAGGATTCCAATTCAAAAGAAGCAAAAATAGCCGATCTACAGCTGCGATGCGTTTTGAGCTTGTAGATCGGCTATTTTTGCTTCTATTGTATGCAATACTAGAATGACAAATGTGGCCCTCTGGAGGGAAGGTGGAAATATAGTGGCCCTCGCCATCATCAAAGTTGCCCACCCCTGCTGTATAGGATATGTGTGACACTGTGAATCACACAACAATGCATTCTACCTAGATAGTGGTAGGCAATATCGTCATGTCATAATACTCTCCCAATACTATTGTCATGCCTATGTATGTCATATATGTATGCACTGGTGGTTTATGTATAGTGTATGGCTATAGTCTATCTTGTTATTTGATGTGCTAAATGTATCGTATATCATTTCCTGTATCATGTGCTTACTTGTGTAATCACACAAAATACAAAGTCAAGTTATAAACATATATATGCAAATGGTGAATTCAGATTCATGCAACAGATCAACAGACAGCTCTTTAATGGTTCAGTCAATGACACTTATGTCAATGACAATTCACACTGAAAGACACACTGCATTTTGTCTTGTGTGTGGGGCAGTGTAGGGTGAAACGGCAGCTGGCAGATTTGTGATAACACTCTATTGCCCTCTGTTGGTAATACTTTGACACAGCACATGCTGTGATCCTGTAATGCAGTGTTTCTCAAAGTGGATTCCAGTGACTCTGTGGGTTCCTTTAGGAGGGTCTAAATTGACTCTTTCAAGTCTACCAAATGGACCCGTTAGGGTCCATTTGGTTCCATTTGTATGCTGTCAGAGTTAAGGGAAGACCTTGGAATTTTAAGGTTTGAGAAACACCGCTGTAATGCAGGGGTCGGCAACCTTTTTGACATGAAATGCCATGTTGTCATTTTCTTGATAGTCATTTGTCAGTGTGCCATATCAACAAAGAGTTTAATTATGGCACCACATAAAAAAAAATCTAATTTCCAATTGATTTTGACAGGCTATAAATAACAACCTTTATTTTTGTTGTTCTTCTTCTTTAGAAATATATTCTTTTACATGCATGCTGTAGGCCTATAGATTAGACTCAAGCAATAACCCACTTATCACCCAGACTCTCTTAAAGTCCGTTAATGAATGTAGAATTATATGCAGTATGTAAATTGCATAATACTGTAGATGTGAGTTGACTTAATTTACTAAACCTTTTTAAAAATATTTAATAAATAAATGAAAACTCTCTCACACTTATGCCAGTGTTTGTTTGTTTGTTTGTTTGATTAATTAGAAGTTTGCATAGGAAAAGTCAGTTTCATGACAGTACAGTTCACTGGTACAAGGTCAACTAAAATGATAAACACCTCAAGAAATCTTTTGGGACTTGTTTCTATTGGGGTCCTTTTTTTAAACTCGTATAACATTGAATGACAGACAAATAAAACACAGTACTATGGAGAAAATATATCTATATAAAATATCGATATAAAAAATGTCGTAAACAATGCAAAATAAATGGTATTTACAATAGAAAGGTCAAGGGGGAGGTAATAGTCGAGGACCCACATGGCCAAAAGCTCAAAGAAAAGAGGGGTACCTGTGATTTTCTGCCGTACTTTTTATTTCAGTTTTATCTATTAGGTTGGTCATTAAGGTCCACAGAATGAGAGGCCTGCTCTGCCGGAAACATCGCGAAAAAAAGTTATGGCCATTTGTATATTCACTGTCCCATTGACTCCAATACACTGTGACTACACAGGAAAAGAAAAATATTTAAAAAAGAAAAAAATCTACTTTAAGTAGCACATGTGAGGGGTCAAACTGGGGGTTCTTCATGATTCTGAATCCATTGCAAGCATTTGTTTTGCATGAAAAACATTCCTTGAGCTACATTTCAACCCGAGAAAATGGTGAAAAGTGATGAGTCATCAAAAAAAAGTTTAAAAAATCCATTGCAAGCATTTGTTTTGCATGAAAAACATTCCTTGGGCAAAAATTCAGACCCAGAAAATGGTGAAAAGTGATGAATCATCACTTTTTTTTTTTTTGATGACTCATCAACTTTCACCATTTTCTGGGGTCGAAATGTAGCCCAAGGAATGTTTTTCATTCAAAACAAAAGCTTGCAATGGATTCAGAATCATGAAAACACCCCAGTTTGACCCCTCACGTAATACTTAAAGCAGATTTTGTTCTTTTTTTAATACTTTTCTTTTCCTGTGTAGTCACAGTGTATTGGAGTCGATGGGACAGTGAATATACAAATGGCCATAACTTTTTTTCGCGATGTTTCTGGCAGAGCAGGCCTGTCATTCTGTGGACCTTAATGACCAAACTAATAGATAAAACAGAAATAAAAAGTACGGCAGAAAATCACAGGTCCCCTCCCATTTTGGGGACTGGGTCCCCGACTATAAGGATAGGCTTTGTTTTCTTCTAACAGTTTCGAGTAGCAGCCACCTCTTAAAGGGGTACTGTCACCTAAAGGGGTTGAGGGGCAGATTAAACTGTGACATGAGCTTCTCTGAAAACGGTCTGAAACAGTCTGAAGCTCATGTCACAGTCTAATCTGCCCCTCTCCCCCCAACAACAGCTGACCAGTACAGTAAGTAGTCATACAGTCAGGCTATATAGACAATTAATTTGTTTGGCTTATAATTGCGCATCCCCACAATGACATCATAAAAATATTAACTTGTTCTTTAAGATGATTCTTAAAGTGACAGTAACCCTTTAGGTGACAGGCCCCCTTTAAGTGGCTTTTCGGAGCAGTTTCAAAAGAAGGTAGGTATTTACACTCCGTTAAGGCCTTCGGTAGAGCGTTCCACATTTTAGCGGCATAGATGCCAGCTACTGTAGTGATCACCCACCCCTTTGCCAATGTTGGCACCCGTGCCCAAGACCGCCTACCCCTGCTGTAACGTTTTGCATCACTGGGCTCTTCTGGAGTGAAAAGCATTGGAACTTTTGTCAGGGACAGTGAAAGTAGGAATCCAGTGTCAATGACAGTCCAGATATTGACATTGTCATTTTTGTTTATCTTTCTTCGTGTAATAGTTTAGCCTACAGATAGAATCCCTAGAATCCAACCCATATAAGAGACCACACCTTCTGCTCAAGTTAAACAGCATTTATTGAACAAAATGCATGTGTATTGCTGGGGAGCCCAAGGCAGGGCGAGACACAGGGCGGGGGTGTAGTCTCGGAGCTGACGACCACTTTTGGGTTGCTCAGCTCGGGAGCGGTCTGTCACCTCTGCTCCAACACTGCACTGCCCCGGGGCTCCTACAAGAAAGACATTTTAAAAAGTCAGTAGAGGCTAGAGCAATGATAATGAGGAGTAAGGGAAGGAGGGTGATTGGGGAGGGGGAAATCCACGTTAGCAGAAACAAAACAGGTATATTTATACTGTGATGATTGCAACGTATATTGGCTGAGAGATAAGCAGTGCAGGTGTAGTTGATATTGGTGTTAGAGGACGGGTGTGGCCGAGATAAGCAGAGGGTGGTTAGCCTGACACTCAGCCTGAATTGACATTTCGTTTCACTCCATTATTCGCCAAAACAAATTTTTAAAGGGGTGCATATGGCTAGCGATTCAGGGTCTGGAACCAGGCTAGGGGGTGGTCTCTACTCCTGAACATACGTTGAACACAACTACATTAGTGGATAGCACTGTATACCATAGAGACTTTATTGTCATGTACTGCAGTCAGTGCCGGATTTATATGACATGAGGCCCCTGGGCAAGGGGAAATAAAGAGGCCCTTGTGCGCGCACGAAGTACCGCACACATACTGCGCACGCGAAGTACCGGATACATAGAGTGGGCGGGCTTTAGACTGCACTAAGCTTTCAGAGCAACTACATGCAGTGCGGCGAGCAGAGCAGAAGCTCTCAATGTCGTTACCATAATAAAACAAAATGTACAGTAAATAAACACAAATATCACTTTATTTGGATAGCAATACTTTAAAATGTCATCATTAACTCATTCAGGGTATTTTCAAAAAGGCTTCCAAGTTCCACACCGCCTCCCTCTCCATAGACTTCCATGTAATTAATAGTGCACGGATCATGCACGCCCATGCCTAGATCATGCACCACATGTGTGCACACTGTTCACAGCTTTCAAACAAAAGAATCCGAATGGAAATCCGTTCAGGCATTCATGAGCTAGCAGCCATTATGTTTTCTTGAAATGTAAACAAACATGGCTTCCATGTTTGAAAGATGGGGTTGGTATGGGGGTTAAACATGGAATTTCGCGATCATGCCCACTACATTTTTTGGGGTCCAAAAAATATTTTTTGATTTTTTTTTTTTTTTTTTTTTTTTTGAGGACCCCCACCCCCCTGAGGCCCCTGGGCACGTGCCCACCCTTGCCCAATGGTAAGTCCGGCCCTGACTGCAGTAGGCCTACAACAAAATGCTGTATCCCTAAAAGATGCTTTCGGCTTAGGCGCGCTACAGACAGTTGCGACAGCTATCGTGTCCGTATCTTCTGAGAATGAGGGGAGAAGGGGCATTCCAATTCATCGTCAATGAACGTCACATGGTTTTTTGTCGTTGCCGTGTCTCTTGGCCAAAAGACAGCCTTCGGTTGAGCAAGAGACACGGCAACGACATGAAACCACGTGACCTAGATAGAAAATGCAATGGACTCCCCCTCCGCCCCTCATTCTCAAACGATACGGAGAAGATGTCTCACGCGTATGTCTGATTGCGGCCTTAGAGTTCAACATTCATGAAGTTTGTTCTTTTGAACGAATCAGTGTGATTTCACAAATTGTTGCTTGTGTTGTCTTTTTCTCATCCTTCATTCCGTCTTTCCCCCTCGTTCTATTATTCCTCATTCTTTTCTCTATATACCACAGGGAGATTCTGGTGGAGCAGTGGAATATGACCAGTACATTTACGGGGTGCTTATACTTGGCAATGCATTTGTGTGCATATTAGCGGCTATACCTGCCTGTGTGTACCAAGTATCCTAAGGCCTCTGACAGACATTGGAAGCACAAGCCTCTGACGTGCCCTTGGGAGAGGCGGTGCCATGTCATAGTTCCGAGCGACCTACAATTTTTCCGACCTCCCATTATTCTGACTCGTGTGGTGTTGGAGGGACACAGATTTTTGTTCACCATGACCTTGTGCTCCGGTGCTCAATGGGAAACATTTCACTAGTGCCCCGTTTTCATTGAGCAAAACTTCTGGAATTTCTTTTTCAAAAATGACGCCAATTTTGAAATTCACTCCATGTGAAAACTACCACTTATTTTGTGTGCCGGGAGTTTTGGCGTCCGAAACGTTACAGCAAAATACCTAGTAATTTTTGTTGAAAGTACCGGGAGAATACAAATTTCCCTGCAATGAAAACGCATACCGTGATTTTTTACTTTTTTTTTTACAAGCTGGTGCGTGCAAGGAGCCAATAATATTAACAGTTAAAGCATTGTATTTGGGATTGAAAGCTTCACCTTGCATAAGGAGATTAATTATTGGTCTAGAATCCATATTACATCTGGGCATTTGATTTGTGACAGGGGTCCGCTGACAATCAACTGCAGGGGGCTGTCATCTGAGCGCAAATCATCTCTCATCAACCCAGATTTGGCTCTAAAAAGGATCAAATTAATTCTCCTGCCATACCACTAAAATGTGGAACGCCCTGCTGAAAGCCTTAAAGATAGATAGATGGATAGCTTTATTATCCCAAGGGGGACATTCAGTGGAGGGTAGAGGAGTGTAGGCTAACTCCCTAACTTCCTTTAAAACCGCTCTAAAAAGTCACTTACAGCCAGGCGGTTTCTACTTGAAACTGGTAAAAGACAAAGTCTATATCCTTATTCCTTACCTCCCCCTTTCTACTGTAAATACTTTTATTTTCGTATATTTTGTTTTGGGAGGAGACCCCGTGGCAGACCAAAGACCAGATGGAGGGATTATATCTCCAAACTGGCTTGGGAGCGCCTCACTCCCTGAGGGAGTGGAGGAAGTTGCTCAGGAAAATCTGGAGGTCTCAGTTGGAACTGTAGTCTGTTACCCCCGCGACCCGATTCCAGATAAGCGGTTGAAGATGGATGGATGGATCTTTTGTTTTACTGTCTGTCATTCAATGTTATATGAGTTTAAAAAAGGTTTCCAATGTAAATAAGCCATAGGCCTAAGAGGCTTTCTTGGATCTCCTTTTAGTTGACCGTGTGTTCCAGTGAACTCTACTGTCATGAAACTGTACCTTTTCCTATGCAAACTTGTCTTCAATCCATAAAAACAAATCTGTTGAACTGCATTGCTTGCTTTTATGTTCTTTTAACTTCTGTTGTATTTTTAGGAATTTTCTGATCTTTGTACCTTGTTGTACCTGTTTATTATTATATTTTTGCTATGATTCTTGTACTATGTTAATTATTTTATTTCATGCATTGTTGCTTTTTTATGCTATTTGTTAC
Organism: Nannobrachium achirus; assembly: GCF_963921795.1. Lineage (NCBI taxonomy): Eukaryota > Metazoa > Chordata > Actinopteri > Myctophiformes > Myctophidae > Nannobrachium > Nannobrachium achirus. Next base: position 69,094,860 of record NC_137815.1, on the reverse strand, counting down.
GGAAAGCACTTTTTATCCAAATAAACGGTGACTAGACTTGACACGCAAAAACATTCTAACAGCCTAACCAGCCAATCAGCGGCCGCCAACTGGACGATGCTCCCGGAATGTGCCCGCTCTGGCCAATCAGCGCCCGGTGCGTGGTGGACTACAGGAAGTGCCCCAGTTGTGGACCAATGAGAACCCGGCTTTTTAGCTCGACGTGTTAGCAGGAAGTGCTCGCTGCTGTACAACCAGAAACCTTTTATATATACTCTATGCCAGAAACCGGCGTCCCTCCACTGCACACACACACTCATGTGAACGCACTGAAAAGCGGTCGTTTTTTACACACTACTCACTAAATAAGTACTAAAATAACTAATTTAATTTATTTGCTGTCGAAATGTTGTGTTTAGGCGGGCTATCCGTGGCTCTCGCGCTGGTTTTGGTGCCGGGGAGCACAGAAGCACTGAAAGAGGGAGAATGTGAAGGTAGGTGTTCTTCTGTAGCTAAAGGTATAGCCTCTGATTTAGCCTATATTGCTTCTGTTCACTTCTTACTTATTTAATATCATGTATGTAACTATTGACAGTGTTTCTTAATCTTTGACATTTTAAGGTCTCTCCTTAACTTTGAAAGTGTACAAATGGGACGGGTTCATTTGGTTCCATTGGATTTTGCATTTTGTATGTTCCATCACTTCTTACTTCTTATCATGCATTTCTAAATCTTTGACATTTTGAAGGTCTCACCTTAAACTTTGACAGTGTACAACATCTACAAATGGAACCAAATGGACCATTTGTACACTGTCAAAGTTAAAGGCGTGTAAGGGTCAATTTAGACCCCCTTTATTCAATTAAATTGTTCAGGGGCCACATTGTCACAAACCCAAGGGGCAATTCTAAATTTTAAGCCACTTCACCCCACAGTTCTACTAAGATATTATACAGCTTGCATTTTGACTTTATGCTGTCGAGGAAACTGGAAGGTGAAAGAAATGCGTCACGTTGGAATGGATGAGGGGCACAATCTTAGAAACGTCCTGTAAATACAGTAATATGTTACTGCAATGACCATATTTTGATATGTGGTCACAAATAGTCTTAGATAACTGCTTAGTGAACTAGGAGTCCTTATTGACATTTGTAGCAGCTGCCTCAGATTAAAGCCCCAACTATGTATTATTCTATCAATTCCTTTTCAGAAGAATCAAGAAAAACGTCTAAATGTCTTTAACAATATCAACGAATCAATGTGAAACATTTTGACTTAATATGAGTAGAGTAGACTGTTTATAATGAGCTAAAGTCGATAAGCTACATAAGACAGTTTATAGCAGATGTACAATGTGTCTTTGTGCATTTTGAGATTCTAGATCTATTTATAATAAAAAAATATATATATATTTTATTAAACAATATTTTTATATAATTAAAATGTATTTTATTGTTGTACTCCTAATAAGGATTGTGACCTTGTCGCCTGCATTTGAATTGTATAACTTTAGCCTATAAATATACTATATAGGCGCTAGAATAGTGTACAAACTGTCTACAATAATATGAACATGCTGTGTATCTATGAATGGATATTTAGAGTAGACGATTATACACTGTGGATAATATAAGGCTGATGTATACAGTCAGTGTGTGTCAGCTACAGTTGATATTTATGCATATATAACTGTACAGTCAAAAACAGTGAGCATTGTACCATCCATCAACGGTGAAACGTTTACAGCAGTTAACCTAAGCGGACAGCTGTCATGTTGGTACCTTTTGGTTGTGAGAGATTGGAATGGAAAATGAAAGCTAAAGGCTTGTCATGTAACTGATCCAGGGATTTGGCACCATCCAAACATGATTCACATGAGGTTTTACTGGTTATCCGATCCTTGTATGTGTCTTTTATACAGCAAGGGCGTGGATTCGGGGAAATTGTGCAATTTTTTTTTCTTATGCCAGACAACTATATTAACATCTTCAAATTCTACATAGTCTGTAACTACTCAACAAAAATGTGCTTACTGTTTTATACCGGGAACACATTTGAGTGTATTACAGTACATATACAGTAGTATGTAGCAACATATTTGTTTTTGTAATTTTTGAATAATATTTAACATTTAGGTTAGGCCTAAATGAGTTAAACAAGACAACTATTCCAACATCTTCAAATGCTACATAGTCTGTAACTACTCCCCCTCTAATCCAGGGGTCTTCAACAGGGGGTCCGGGACCCAGAGTTACTACAGGGGGTCCTCGAAATCTTTGAGTGATAAAAACTAAGAGCTTTGGTGTAGAGGGGAAAAAGAGCAGACTAAGTACAGAGTGAAAGGTCAAGTTTATTAAGTATTCACGGTTCAAGTGGTTAAATATCTGAAAACACAAATTGACATGAATCCAAAATACACTGATGATTGTGCTGTCAAATAATGAAACTAAACTATATGAAATCTATGAAAAGGTTGTGGGGGGGTCCCTGCTTCATCTCTCTCTCAACTAAGGGGTCCTTGGCCTGAAAACGTTGAAGACCCCTGCTCTAATCTTTTGTAACTTTCCCATCAGGTGTTGTCCTGACTCAGAATTAGTCATTTGCATGACTAATTATGTTCCCTGTTCTGTGTGTGTTCCAGTGTGTGTGACCTTCCTGGGGAGGTTTTACCAGTCGCTGCAGGACAGCAACGTGAAGTTCAACAGTGCAGACATTGAGACGGCCTTGGTAAAGTTCTGCAAAGACTCCAAGGGCAAGGACAACCGCTTTGTAAGTCAACAGTCTCACAATGTTTGATTGATGGGTTGAATATTTTATTAGACAAAAATGAAGAACAGTACGAGTACAGTCAAAACAAGACAAATGTACAAGTGCAGGTCAACACCCTGCTTAACTCTTTTACTGCTTGAACGTTAACGCTCGTCCCAATTCTGACGGCGGCGCAAAGCCAATACGAACGCTAGTTCTTTTACCTTGTTTGAGCACTGTAAGCTGATGAGGGGTCGCGCGGGTGTGTACAGTAAGAACAGCTCCCGTAACGCTGCTCTAAAATTTCCACCACAAATCACCCAAATCACTTCCCAAATCACTTCCTGGCTGTATTCTGTGGACCTGATCTAGAAAACGATTTCTATACTCTGAACGACGGAAAGTGAGGAGTGCCATTTCACATTCATTCCTTGCATAAGGCTTCCCCCTGCCGTCAGTTTGGCTACAGTACATATATATGTGTCCCTTGAAAACAATTATTTTTGGAAATAACCCATAGATAATTTTCTATAACATCGCAAAGGTACTTTTTGATGGCACCAGCACAAATACATAAATAATAAATATGGCAGTAGAACTGTTAAAAGGAACACCCCCAAATAAGCCCTTTACGGTCTTGTTTACGTCAGAGGTCCTTGGTATTCAATTCATGGACGTAAAAATGGCAACAAAAAACATTCAAATATCATCGCAATTATAAAACATCGAAATAAAATAAATAAAAGACTATATGCGTCATACTACATGTCATCCAGTTAGTTTCATAGTGGGTTGATGCTACAGAAGTGGGCCTACTAATGAATTTTGCTACTGTAAACGACCACCTGTGGATTAACCCCAAGTGAGACTTTAAAGGAGCTATAGTCAACTTTTTCTTGAAAAACAGACGCTAAAATAAAAATAATGTTTCGAAAATATTTTATAAAAACAATTGAGCTTTGTATATGTGTTTCTATTAAAAAATGACCACAAAAAGCGTAACATAATGATAAAATAATCATTTTGGCCATTTTGACGCCCCTGGTTCCAGTGCTCAGCAGCAGCTTTGGGCAAGTCTCATGTGTGAATAATGGTATGTGTTTCTTTGTTTGTGAATGAGAACCTGGGTGGTCCTGGGAAAAAGACTATGAACTGCAAACCACTAAAAAATGTGTTGTAATGTCTGAAAATGAGAGCAATCAGTTGAAATGAACATTTTATTTTGAAGTTACTTACAGTAAGCCAGAACAGCAAAAGGTAATACAAAATGCTATATACAGTTGGTCTATCTAAATAAACATTTGCCTCTGCTTGAGCCTAACTAACTAGATACGTTGGTATGATGCATGCATACAGCACACCATTGAGTGAAGATTAGGCCTGGGGCGGTATGGACATTTTGTTACCGCGATTACCGTCTTCCCATTTATCGCCGGTACTGCGGTAATTACCGCACCCCCATATCTATTAATTAAGCTTTGGCGATAAGCCAAAATATTGCAATCATCTTCCCACAGCCTGACTGCCCGAGTTATACTTCTCTGTACAGCACAGCGGGTCTGGCTTTCAAAGGAGCAGATCTACAAGCTCACAACACATCGCATCCGCGACGCGTTCTGAGCTTTTAGTTCTGCACTGTCGGGTTACCATAGTAACGTAGGCTAGCTACTTGGGCTTTTCAGACACGAACAGCTGTGTGAACAAACCAGAAGAGGAAGGGTAGTCAGATCGTGTACAGTGATTCTGTAAACTCACGTCACGTCTCAACTCTCAAATCGCAGTGATTGAGTGCTGCTATATACAGGTTTTAGTTACAAGACTTGACAGAAAAGGTTATAAAATCGCCGACGCGCCGTACGGGGCACAACGTGCGACGCGGTGGAGAAAGTAAAATAGTTTCATTTTCGGTTTTACTCCACACGGCCCGCGCTCCGCCAGTAATCCGTATGAATAAAAAAAGATATGCCACAACACAAGGTATGTATTAACATCCTTGTGTCGAGTGGATTACAGAGAAAGTGTATGCTGCTCCGTCATAGAGTTGTGCTCCGTACCCTGCTCTGTGCACTGTGTGCAGGGCGTGATTCCTAAACCCACCAGGATTGAGTTAAGACCCGCCTCACTCCTGGAAGTCCTCGCGTTTCCACGAGGCGGGTCTTAACTCAAGCCTGGTGGGTTTAGGAATCACGCGTGTGCAGGTCTGTGTCTGAGTGACGTATGTGGCTTCCAACGTGTGGTACACGGCCCAGAGCAGAGCGGCATGGAGCGCATGCGGTCCTCGCTTCTCCCCCGTTTTAAAACTCGCTTGTTTTCCAATAAAAAATAGACCTTTTTTTTTGTCTTTTTACCGCGGTAAGCACAATGACACCGCGGTAGACCTCGGTATACCGCGGTACGGCGGTACGGCGGTTACCGCCTCCAACCCTAGTGAAGATGGCACATAGACCCTCCAAATTAAATCCATACTTCCAACACATCAGAGTGGCAGTTTGTATCATCGCGTTTGTTTATTTCTGTGTGTATGAGAAAGGTATGAGGTTGGAAAGTTGAGGGAGTGAGATAAAGGAACATTGATGGACCAGGAGAGTAGTTATGTGTGAATAATGAACTGGCAGGGGGGGGCAGTGTGACCGAGCACTCAAATGTTTTCTTTTAAAAATGACCATCACATCAAATGTGGTGTCTTTCTGTTTTATTGCTGTTTATCATTAGAGATGTGCCGATTGATCGGTGAGTGATCGCCATCGGCCGATTATGCCTGTATCGGCTTTGATCGGTATCGGCTTTGCCGATCTACAAGCTAGATCAGCTATTGATTAAGCTATGTTGAGTGATTGTTGCTATGTGAAACAAGCTTTGTATTTATCAATTTAACCCCAATCAAATGTCATCTTCTTGCTTCTGTCCTGCATGGTCTCTAGTGTTACTACATTGTCCTGTACTTCTGTCCTGCATGGTCTCTAGTGTTACTACATTGGTGCCACAAGTGACGCTGCTACAAAGATTGTTAACGAAGTTTCGAAGCCACTCAGCCACCACGTCCCCGTGGAAAAGATCTGTGAGAAACTGAAGAAGAAAGACATGCAGATCTGTGAACTGAAATACGGTACGTCCCCCGAGGGCGGTGGCCCGGGCACTTTCTTTGTTTCCTTCTCTTTCTCTTTCTCTTGCTCTTTTTCTTTCTTCCTTGCGTCTGCCTGGTTTTTACCAGCTCAAACTGTTGTGCCATATCGTCGTCTTTTTTTGTACCCGTTTCCAGTGGTGCTTTGGTGTTTTCTTTTCAGGGCGGGCAGTCATTTACTGACGTCACGGTCGTCACGTGCACGCGCACCTTGAGATGTGTGCGTGCGTCTACATAGATAGATAGATAGATAGATACCTTTATTATCCCAAGGGGGAAATTCAGTTGTCCAGTAGAAGCACAGTAGTATACAGTTATTTACAAAGTTACAGAGACATAAGAAAAGATAGATAAGAGGGGGAAAAAAACAAAAACAAAGACAAGAGCAGTACAGTACCAATAAAGAGAAGGTGCATCAATAGAGGGGGCGAATAATATATAAGTACATAAAGTGTCTTGCAAAAGAGACCATAGCAGTCAATGCTAGTTAGTGCAAACAAGTATCTCACTGTCATTGTTAAATAAAGCAAAAATACTCAGAAACTACCAACACAACCAATAGTGCAATGTCAAAAATCAGTGCGAAAAAAGAAGAAACTAGGAAGCGTGTCACCGCAAGACGCACATGAGCACTCTTCCTGGACGGTCCTTAGAGGTCAAAGTCAATACAGCAATAGTTCCTTAGAGGTCAAAGTCAATACATACATGTGCGCATGGAGCAAATAGAAAATACTGCGCTGCAGTAGAGCAACTAAAAGCCCCATGTGAAATGAACCACAACGCCTCTGTTTGGTCACCATATCTGCATTACTGATGATGGTTTCTCAAAGAGTTCTTGTGCGTAAAGATCTTTTGAAAGAGCCAATAGTCATTTCCCAAATAATCATCACTCTGTCTATTATCTACTATAGCACTGGTTCTCAACCTGTGGGTCGGGTCCCCACATTATTTTGGGGGGTCCCCAGATGAGGACTGAGTTACTAGGGCCCAAGGTGGAGGGGCCTTAATTATTTTATAGCTATTTAGCTATTGAAAAATAGCAGAGATACAAGCTCACAGCGCGGCACCGAGTGCTTGTAGATCTGCTATTTTTGAAAAGTCATGAAAATGTGTGCAAATCTTTGAATATAATTATGTATTTTTTCATCCAACATTTGTAACTCAAATTTTGCTTCTGGTGGAGTCCCTGGAACTAAATATTTTGAGATGGGGGTCCGTGGCAAAATACACATGAAAAGGTTTGAGCACCACTGACATATCTTTTTTTTTTCTTTTTTTTTTTAAACCTTAGAAGGATTTGAAATATTAAAAGATTTTCACGGTTTAAAAAAAATAGCAGATCTACAAGCCCTGCAGCGTGGCACTCGGTGCCGTGCTGTGAGCTTGTATTAGGGCTGTCCTCGACTCGGGATTTTTGAAGTCGACTCGAGTCGTGGGGTTCATTCCGACGCGTCGGCGAATCGTTTTATAGTCTACTTTGTGTAAAAAAAAGTTTAAAAAAAAAGTGTTGCTTTAAACGTCCACATCAACATAACACAATAATACATTAAGATGATTGAATACACGGTGATATCGGTGCGCGAGCAAAAACGTTATCTGCATAGCAATACACAACACACCGTTAAAACAAATAAAACATCTCCGAGCCAGCAGTGTGGACATGTCATGGACGCAAACACAGCGGAATCAAACATCATCATGGATTACTTGGAACAATTCAGAAGCACTTTAATTAGAAAATGTAACTAGTAGCCTACACTTGTGTATGTTAATTTGACTTTAGTAGATTGTTTAATTACTTTGTGGACGTGCGTTTGCGCTGTGGCAGGTTATTTAATATGGGATTTTGACAGCGTGCTTCTCCTCTTAAAGGAACACCGTCCCGGCTCCGAATGTTTTAACGATGGGGCGGTTCTGGCCGTTCCGTCTCACTTTCACCCCTACGCTGGTGCGAGACAATAAATAACTGTTCGCCAATTGCTACATCTCTCAATTGGAAGTACATGACACCAGTCCAGCAGTGCACCGCAGTAATAGGCTAACTGGTGATATAAAAAAATATATATTTTCGACTCCTCGACTCAAACAATTGGCGTCGATTCCCGGGGCTTAAAGCGACGCGTCAATCCGTCGATTTTTAGAGGACAGGCCTAGCTTGTATATCTGCTATTTTTCAATTGTTAAAGCACAGGGGGCCCCACAGTGAATCCTTGTACCCAGCCAGGGCCCAGAATTTGATGCGACACACCTGGGGAGCTCGTTCCAGCATTGACAACCTTTTTAATGGGACAGGACGTTTTGATGTTGACCTCTCTCTCTCCTAACTGTGCTCTGCAGACAAACAGGTGGACCTGAGCACCGTGGACCTGAAGAAGCTGAAGGTGAAGGACCTGAAGAAGATCCTGGAGGAGTGGGGCGAGACGTGCAAAGGCTGCGCCGAGAAGTCCGACTTCATCCGCAAAATCACCGAGCTCATGCCCAAGTACGCCCCCACTGCCGCCAAGGCACGGACAGATCTGTAAAAAAAAAGAAAACCCCTCCCCCCCCCCCCCAACCATCTCATAACTTTTGGACTTTTTGGAACAGATTGCAATCCACCGAGGATTGGGAGAAGAGAAGAGAGTTTTTTTCTGTCCGTTAGTCTGTTCTTTTCTTGAGGTGTGCGGTGTGCACTCATCCGCTATCACACACAGATTAGCCCCCTTTTCCACTGCAATGTGGAACCAGAACTTTCAGGAACCTGAACTTATTTTTTTTGGTTCTGGTTTTGTGGTCCCAATCTAATTTACAGTACACTTTAAGACAGAATAAGACATAATAAAGCCATATTAAGAAATAATGTGTTGGTAATTAGAACTAATATTATTTTATTAGACAGAAACAAAGACAGAATAGCAGAAAGAGTGAATACGTTATCTGGCACTGCGGCACGACCGGCAGTTCAACCGTCAGTCACGCTGCATCGCCGGTGATAGGACCGTCGGCCGCCGCACGGAACTGTAGCCACCACTGCACGGACCGGCAGGTCCCGACTGCCGGTCCGTGCGGCCGCCGCCGGTCTACTGCCAGGACGCTGTTCAAACTGCCGGTCGTGCGGCGGTGCCTGCCGGGGCAGTTCCACGGCAGGTGCCGGTGCCAGAGAATGTATCCGCTCTTTCTGCTATTCTGTCTTTGTTTCTGTCTAATATGTCTAATAAAACATATTAGTTCTAAATACCAACACATTATTTCTTATTATGGCTTTATTATGTCTTATTCTGTCTTAAAGTGTACTGTAAATTAGGATGGGACCGGTTTTGTTTCCATTGCGTACGGCCCGGTTCCAGACGAGGTTCCAGGAACCTTTTTTTAGGTCCTGCTCCTGAGGTAGAACTAAACTTTAGTTCTGGGAACCTATGGGAGGGGCCAGCAGCACTGCTGCTCTTTTTTGGGACCTTCCCAGTTAGTTCTGGTTTATATGGAAACATAAGCAGAACTTGGTCCCGGAACTTCACAGGTTCTTGAATGTTCTTGGTTGTGGAAAGTTGTGGTTCTAGTTCTGGGTTGGCCCTACAGTAGAAATGGGGCTATTGATTCATAAGTGTAGGGGGCTGGTGTGTGTGTGTGTGTGTGTGTACACTACCGACACCTGCTCTATGCTTTTAAATCAAGTGCATCGAAAGTGAGCACGTGTTCATAGCTGTCAGGGAATCAGTTGCAGGGTCTGGTTGCGTATCAGGGGTGGAATTCATAGTTAAAACTAAACAGAGGAAATTCATTGTCATTCCTTGGTCTCTCAGGACAATCTGGTTGGATCCCATCATTTTCAAATGGTTCCACTTAACTTCAAAATAAAGCTCATGTTCCACCTCTTCCCCACTTACACTATGTTTCCCTTGTGCCGTTGCATAAACAAACCAAATTGATCAAAGCCTATCTAGCCAGCTGCTTGGCAGTAATGGAACATTTAAAAAAATATATCCACGAGTTTCCAACGCCCCATAGTGCATTGCGCAGACGTCTGTACCGAGCTTCCGGCGCCGATTTACAAGCTCACAACGGGTTGCATCTGCGACGCGATGTGAGCTTGTATGTCTGCTGTTAAACCCGGAAGTTTGGTCCCGATGGTCTCCAGTAAACTCCCGCGGAAACTTGTGGATATATATATTGTCGTTGTCGGGTGGAAACCTTGTATGTACAAAACAGTTTGTTTTGTATTTATCATTTTTAAAATGATTTAAACTAGTGAAAACAGACGATCTACAAGCACACAACGCCTCGCACCGCGAGGCGTTGTGCGTTTAAAAATTGTGTCCGTTTAAAAATCTACAAATTTGAAACTTGGAGATACGAGGTTTCTGCCCGACAGTGACGATATATAAAAAATCATTTTCTTCAACAGAACAGTGTGATTGGTCAGAGTGAAAAAAAGGTGTAAACAGCAATGTGCTCATCAGTTGCAGATAGCATTTCTGGAAGCATGTTGGCCCTCGGTATCATCTACCTCTATAGTAAAGTTAACAAGGCATGCGTGCTCTTCCATGGGACCAAGCCCAAATCCATTAGGGAGTTTAAGCAAGGAGTAAAGGATTGTTTTCAGGACGGCTCTGCTAAGGCGGAAGTACAGCTGCTATGACGCAGTCGCTGTAGCAGTCAAAATCGTTAAACAAACCGCTGTCGGCGACCTGTTCCCACCCCTATTACTGAACTCTTTGGTTCCCATGGTGACGCGTCTATGCAGCAGACGTTAATGTAGACGCTACGTGGAAAGGTAGTTTCTGCCGTGGTAGGAAGGGCTGCGACCAGTGCGACGACCAGCAGGTTTATCTATCGAGCGCTGATCCATGTCCGGTTAACAGGGTGGACCTCCGTTGCTGTCCTTGCTTGAAGTCCCTAATTTGGGGAGGGAAGGTATGATGGAATACTGTTGTGAAATCACTTTTGTTTTGTTGGAATATATTTGTGCAAAGTGTGATCCCTCTTGTGCTTACACCATATTGTTACTTTTATTCTCATATTTTCATACGAACAGGACCAGGTACTCATCATCGCTGTCAATAACTCTGTGCTCTCTGAAACTCAATTTTGAACGAAGGTTACTTTTATTTAAAGTCTGTGGGGGTGATGGAATAGTTATTCAGATGTAAAGTTAAATATGTAGCAAGCCTGTTTCCAGGGTAAATTGTCCTCACAGAAATGACTGAGAACTGCATGGCATATACCGTAAGATAGACTGTAAAATAAACAGGGCCGAATCGCCAATGCATACTCCACTTTTACAGCCTAATTTATTTCGGTTTGGGGAGTCGTAAAATCTCGGCAGCACCGAACAGCCTAATTAATGACCCCCACCCACCTGTTCCAGGGGAAGATTTCGTAAAAGAAAAGAAAAAATCCAGTTTCATATTTCCATCACAATTGTCCTCTTTGCTCTGAAAATTGTGACGACAAGAACTTTTCAAACATTTCTAAAGAGAAATATTGAAAAGTTTTCATTTCCAGATCTCAATGAAGGGACTGAAAATCCATGTTTTTTCATGTCTTATTTCAGTGGTGAAAAAAACTAAGGTATGGCAATACCTTGCCATACCTTAGCAACAGGCATGATACATTTATTCTAAGTACATTTTATTTTCCTCCCCGTTACTACGGTTTCTTGGGCTGGATATGGCAGCCTGGAACAGTTGTCAAGTGCAGCTAAACTTGGCATGTTAGTAAACGTGCCACAATTAACAATAATGCAGTGCACCTGTGCAGCTGATCTGCGGAACCTGGAAATATACCATTTTGTCAAGATGGGGAGAATATAATTATAATACCTTGTTAAAGTGACCATTTTGTTAAATGTTGCATTTGTAGTCATTTTACAACATAATAACCAGCACAGATAGACAAAGAGACATTCATGGATTTATATTTAAAAGTAACTATTATTTTCCCCCCTGGACCCAGGGTATGGCAGCTGCATACCCAATTGACGCCCCTGTCTTATTTCAATTTGCATGCTGAGATGGTAGCACCAAAAGGTTGCGCTGTCCTGTCCTGTCCTGTCCCTAACACTGAATTCCACCCCTGACTTGCAATGTATTTCAGAAGGGATAGATATTGTATTGTATATGTACGCAAAGAGTCTGTACAAAAAGAAATGAAAAGATGTGTGCGACACGTGAAAAGACTTGATACAGGAAACCTTTGTAAAAAGGTAACATAATGTTCTTTGACACCAACCTTTAATGTTAAGCCTGATTGTTTATTTACAACTGTGCTACTATATACTTTTTCATTAAAATTATAAAACATTGTATCTTGAGTACTGTCTCACTTTGCCACCACATTTGTGTTAACTTGTTTGAATTCCCCCTAGTAGTGAAAAAAGAACTTATGGGAACTCGGATTAACTTGTTTGTGCTTTTTAAGATGAACACCGATTTTAAAACCTGTTTTGGAGGTTAATGAAACACGCCCATTTCCAACCTTATCTTCATATAATAGGCTCTATGCATATACACCATTTTGTTCTACTTCCGGGTGTCTTTCGACTTCCTTCACAGGTGTTACTGATGATACTAATGAAGGCTCGGTTTGATTTATTGTACAGTGGTTCTTTAATTTCAAGGACCCCCATAACTCTAGACAAATGGAATCAACAAATGGAATCAAATGGACCATTGCGGGTCCATTTGCTTCCATTTGTACACTCTCAGAGTTACACACCTGTATGGGGACATTTGGAACCCACTCAAGGACACTTTGAGACCCACTGGTGTAGCAGAGTGTTTCCAGTGAGCCAACATGCACAATATCAGCACCCTGACTCTGTTTGAGCAGAATGGAACAGACCCTTCATTAGTATCATCGGTAACACCTGTGAAGGAAATCGAAAGACACCCGGAAGTAGAACAAAATGGAGTATATGCATAGAGCCTATTGGCTCTTCACTAATGATAAGATGGCACCATTTGTGTACTTGCTCTGTCTCAGAGAGCTGAGCTGTGGCCAGCTCAAAAACCAGTGTACCAAACGAATGGAATCGATCTGCAGCTTTTCTCTTCTTGGAAAGTTAGCATGCTGAAATGCGAAAGGTTTAGCGTTTTGTCTGAAATGAGGGGGAGGGGAGGGGAGGGGAGGGGAGGGGGGGACTGAGTTACTAGGGCCCAAGTGGAGGGTCCTGGAATGATTTTCTACTTTAGCTATTGATATGAATAGCAGATATACAAGCTCACAGAGCTTAGTATACTATTTTTGAAAAGTCATGAAAATGTGTGCAAATCTTTGAGCGAACATTTGTAACTCAAATTTTGCTTCTGGGGGGTCCCTGGAACTAACTATTTTGAGATGGCGGTCCGTGGCCAAATACATGTCATTCTGGGGGTCCTTGACATGAAAAGGTTTGAGCACCACTGACATAGAAACATAGTTTTCAATAGTTAAAGCACAAAATAACGCAGTGAATCCTTGTACCTAGGGCCTAGAGTTTGTATTGGTGCGACACCCCTGCACGTGCACAGCCCACCTCTGACACAGTGAGTAGACTGGTAGCGTCTTATTGAGAGGTGGAGATGGATATCTAGAGGCCGAAGGTGAGGTGAACAAAGAGACACTGACAGAGAGCTGGAGATGGATGGAGACAGTAGATCCGTGGTTCTCAACCTGGGGGGTCCCCAGATGATGAACTGAATGTGCAATGTTGTTTTCTCACTCGACAGTAAACAAACCAACAAGGTTTAAGTGTATAGAGGGTATCTGCACATTTCTAAAGTGATTCTTTTAATGACTTTTTTATACTTCTAAAATGAAAAATTAAACATTGGTCAAATTGTCAAATATTAGAGGCAGAAATTGTGAAAATAGCATGTAGATCTGCTATTTTCACAATTTTCACAATATATAGAACCATGTTCTACAAAGTAGCCTATACTACGCAGTCACGTGAACTACTGTCTCATCTCGGGGGGTGTCATCACATCTTTAAACCCCCTCCCCCTGTGAAGAACATTCATGGGGGGCCCACAGTGAATCCTTGTACTACCCAGGGCCCAGAATTTGGTGCGACACCCCTGACCGTGCCCTAAATCAGTAGGCCTAGTTCTCACACTTTGAAAGATTTTTCAGAACTGTTCAAAAATAGCAGATGTACAAGCTCGCTGCGCGGCATTAAATGACACGCTGTGAGCTTTTAGATCTGCTATTTTTGAATAACCAGTGCTAAAATCTAAAACGACACAGATGCTTTTTAAACATACGCTTACGTTGACCGGGGGGTCCCCCAGAGGTTTGTACTTGGTCCCCTTCTTTCCCCCTCTACATTAAATCTCTCTCTCAAAATATAGCCAATATCTTGTAGATCTGCTATTTTCTCTAGCTATTTTTGCAGAAGTCTGCCTATTATGACATGCCCCAGGCGGGAAAAGGGATGCTAGAGTTCATGTAGTTAAAGAACAGTCTGTTTAAAAGGCAGTCTGGTATGGGGGTTCTGTCAATGGACTCGTGAAGTGGGCACCTCCCACCACAGATGTTTGGTATAATTAGGTCCACGAGCACATCCAGAAGGCTGAACAGAGACTTCTATCCCTGGGCCAGACTAGAACAGAATACCAATGAACCTACTTGACAGATGCAAGAAATCTACAGGAATGTGTTGTTGAGCTGATCTTGGGGATGTTGATGACTCCACATAACTACAACCTTTGTACATAGTGTAGCCTACAGTATATTTACAGGATACTGAGGCAACAAAAGTCCTGAGGGGAACAGTCAGTGTCTGCTCTTTATGGCAGTATAGTGGCAGTATGACATGGCTGCCGCAGACGAGCGTGGTTATAAGATAGATAGATAGATACCTTTATTATCCCAAGGGGGAAATTTAGTTGTCCAGTAGTAGCACAGCAGTATACAGTTATTTACAAAGTTACAGAGACGTAAGAAAGATAGATAAGAGGGGGAAAAAAACAAAACAAAGACAAGAGCAGTACAGTACCAATAAGGAGAAGGTGCATCAATAGAGGGGGGCGAATAATATATAAGTATATATACATAAAGTGTCTTGCAAAAGAGACCATAGCAGTCAATGCTAGTTAGTGCAAACAAGTATCTCACTGTCATTGTTAAACAAAGCAAAAATACTCAGAAACTACCAACACTAACAACCTAATAGTGCAGTGTCAAAAATCAGTGCGAAAAAACGAAGAAACTAGGAAGCGTGTCACCGCAAGGCGCACCTGAGCACTCTTCCTGGAAGGTCCTTAGAGTTCAAAGTCAATACAGCAATTGTTCCTTAGAGTCAATACAGCAATGGTTCCGAAGTCTAAGTTAGGAAGGGAGACCTTTTCAAGCGTCCGTTATGTGTCTCGTTGTACAGCTTAAGGGCAGCCGGTACAAAAGATTTTCCTAATCTCTCACATCTCCGTACTGGGTAGGTAAAGCGGTCGTTTCCTCTCTTACTCCAGTAACTGGTGATCTCTAGATCAGGGGTCTTCAACAGGGGGTCCCCGACCCCTAGGGGGTCCGCGGAGGTACTGCAGGGGGTCCGCGAAATTATTGATTGAAAAAAAAAAAAAAAAAAAGATTTCAATTTTTTTTTTTTTTTTGCCATTTTTCACATTATGTTAAAAAATAAATCATGATTCTATCCATTTTGAATAGCTTGAATACATGATTACTATGCAATTAAGAAATTAATAAGTAGTATGTTTAGAAATGGTAGTGGTACGGCCCACCCTGCTCGCTGTAACTTGTACATGTTTAAAATAAAAATATGTCGTAGCCCCGACCCCCCCACCCTACAAGGTGGTAGGGGGTCCCTGCTCCATCTCCCCATCAGTTTGGGGGTCCCCGGCCTGAAAACGTTGAAGACCCCTGCTCTAGATGGAGGGGGTGGGAGGAGTTCTCCAAGATGGAATCTAGCTTCTTCCCAGTGCGCACCCTGGTTACTTCCTCCACCCCCTGCAGAGAGGACCCAACGACAGAGCCAGCTTTCTTCACCAGTCTGTTTAGGTTAAACGTGTCACCTGCTCTGTTGTTGCCACCCCAGCATGTTATGCCAAAAAAGAGGACACTTGCCATGACAGACTGATAGAACATCTGTAGCATCCTATTGCACACCCCAAACGATCTCAGTCTTCTCAGGAGGAACAGCCTGCTTTTCCCCTTGCTGTGAATCGCCTGCGCGTTGTCCGACCAGTCCAGTGAACTATTCAGGTGTACTCCGAGGAATTTGTAGTTATCCACGAGCTCAACCACCTCACCGTTAATGGTGCTTGGCACCGGGGGGACTCTCTTGGAGGTGCGGAAGTCCACCACCATCTCCTTAGTCTTGCTTGCGTTGAGCTTGAGATGGTTGTCCTCGCTCCACTGCACAAAGTCCCTAACCACACCATCGTGCTCAGCCGTGTTGTCACCCGAGATCTTGCTGATCACTACGGTATCATCTGAGAACTTCTGCAGATGACAGGTCTTGGAGTTGAAGCGGAAGTCCGATGTATAGAGAGTGAACAGGAAGGGTGAGAGCACAGTTCAGAATCTTGACAAGACTGTTATATAGCCTATATAGGCTTAGGGGTGGGCGATACTGGATAAAAGCATTATCACGATATGCTTCATGCAGTATCACGATACACGATATTATCACGATACTGTTTTATGCGAGTTTTTAGGTTTATTATGATTATTAGACCCACACATATATTCTATAGATAATCTATTCATTTGTATGCTGCAGATAGAAAGATAGATAGCCTAATCTATGATTTTTTTAATGATAACATTCAGATTTTTGATTAAACAATTATCATTTTTTACCTCAAAATATTTACTAGTTGGTGTGATGATGGTTCAGGTCATTCAAATGGGTCCCAGAAATGTTTTATGGGTTCCCTTAAAATGTTTTTTTAGTGTTGTGAGCTTGTAGATCGGCTATATTCAAAACAATTTGGCGGGACCTCTCTGGGGGTCTCGACCCACAGGTTGACAACAACCCATGCCTTACCATTGAAACTTGAGGGAAAACAAATTACCTTATGGTTGGTTTATTAGACCCACACAGATATTCTATAGATAATCTATTCATTTTTATGCTGCAGATAGAAAGATAGATAGCCTAATCTATGTTTTTTTTTAATGATAACATTCAGATTTTTGATTACACAATTATCATTTTTTACCTCAAAATATTTACTAGTTGGTGTGATGATGGTTCAGGTCATTCAAATGGGTCCCAGAAATGTTTTATGGGTTCCCTTGAAATGTTTTTTGAGTGTTGTGAGCTTGTAGATCGGCTATATTCAAAACAATTTGGCGGGACCTCTCTGGGGGTCTCGACCCACAGGTTGACAACAACCCATGCCTTACCATTGAAACTTGAGGGAAAACAAATTACCTTATGACCAACCAAAGTCAGGAGGTTTGTTATGATACAAGCTTTATTTTTAGAGAATTACTCACTCATTATCATCCTAGCTTTTCGCTTTTCTACTAACAATAATGGCATGGTTTTTATAACTAAGCCAATTATGTAATAGACGCAAAATAGACGCGACGATTTCACCGCGATTCGCGACGACACACGCATGCATCAATGGTGAAAACATAAGCACTTTACAAATAGCAGCAAATAGCTACTTGTTTATAGTTAATAAAAACAGAAGCATGGATTTACAAGGTGATCTAAATCATCTCATCAATACTGCCAGAACACACAGCTATGGATGAGACTCCAGCACAGTTCAGCTTTGCAAGCAGTGAGATGGCTGATAGCGATAGCAGGACGGATAAGTAGTTTGCGTCCTGTTAGTTTAATGCATGATGCATCCATTATGAAAAATATGCTTCAAAGAATAGAGGCCAAGCTGCATCACTGCTTTAAGTCCCGTGAAAGTGAAACTAAATCGTGGACCACTGTGCCGTGCTCCTGCACAATCACAACTCAGTCAGTGCTGTAGACACTCTGTAGCCTGTCTGCGTGCTGCACGGGGGAGGGGCCGTGAAAGCAGGGGATAGATCCTCAAACTATATGACACGTTGAGCCGCGACACGTTATAGCTTGTAGATCTGTTCTTTTTGGCGAATTACACCACCGTACTATAGAAGTATAAATTAAGCAATAGAGCTGCGACTCATGGAACGTGCACTCGCTTTATATCCAGAGCCTTTTCTAAATGACTGTTTGTATCACGAGAGAAACGATATTCTGAAATGGCCTATCGTGGCAAAGCTGTATCGCCGAGACGATAATTATCGCCATATCGCCCACCCCTATATAGGCTACAAGTCAACAAAATGCTAAAATGTGATAAGCTGTATACAAATGTGTAATGCACTGCAATATCTGAGGTTGTGGCTTGTGGGAGTTCTCCTAAATAAATAGCTAGCTTTATTTGTCTTCTAGTCTATCAACTATGGGGACTGCCCATAAGTCCTACGTCTCATTAGTCCTACATCTCATTAGTCCGAATTTAGTTAGGGTTAAGTTTTAGGGTTAGGTTTAGGCATAGTTTTACTGAGGTTATGGGTTTGGGTTAGGTTTAGACATAGCTTTACTGAGGTTAGGGTTAGGTTTTGGCATAGTGTTTTTCACCAGCTTAACATCACCAGATTTGTGAATGTTCTAGTGGTCGTCTTAATACTGTGGCCTCACAATTTGCCTTTAGGCCTACACCTAGCCTAAAGAGATTGAAAAAAAAAACAAAAAAAAAAACATGTTGTATTATTTGTTTATTATTTATTATTTGTTTAACCCTTATTTGTTGTTATATGTTAAATATTTAAATGGAAGGGATTTCAGGGGTTTCAAATACATTTACATCTCATTCTGAATATTAACTTTTCTGCTTGTGTGGACGTATAGGCTATCTTCTAAATCATAACAGTTTTCTGAAAACAAGTTAAAAACCTAAGTTGCTATATCAGTGGTTCTCAAACTTTGTCATGTCAAGGACCCCCAAAATGATATGTATTTGACCGCGGACTCACTACTAAAATATTTTGCTCCGGGACCCCAAGAAGCAAAGATTTGAGTTAAAAAGTGTTAACTCTGAATTTGGTTCTGGCCTGGCCTCTTAGTCAGGTCCGCTATGTTAATAAAGGTTTATTCGTTGGATTTTTTTGGAGATTTGTAAAACTATACATTTTTGGAATCTTCAGAGCATGGGGAATCCAAAAATCTTTGTTTGCATTTGCACAGACACCTGCAAAGCCTCCATTTTGGACGTTCAAAATGGCCGACATAAAATACACAATTTGTGCTATCTTGGCTTCTAGACAACCTAGAAACATAATTAAACATGCTAATCCTATGTTTTCTGGGTCAAGGAATCGAATGAATGAATGATGGATGTAAAATGTTCTGGACCCCCACCCCTTTTCTGGGGGTTATCTATTTGGGACCTCCCAGAACAGTACGCTAGCCAGTTAATGTCCGATTTTCATAATATTAGAGTTGTTTTGTAGGTTTTAAAACATCCCGAGTTCATTTATTAGACTTTTAAAGCAGCCAGAATAACCTTTCTGACTTTTGGTTGGGGTCTTTCCTCACCTGGGACCCCCTAGACAGACCCCTGTCTAGGGGTCTGTCTCAGTAATCGCCCTGCTACTGCTCCAGAACAATGTTAAATTAGATCATAATTGAAGCATAAAAGTTGTTGTAGCTGGGCTCTGAAAACAAAAATGAGTAGTAGCAAATACCAGGGGTCTTCCACAGGGGGTCCGGGACCCCTGCTGGGTCCTCAGAGTTACTACAGGTGGCCCGCCAATCTTGATGGGATCTTTTTTTTTTTACATTTGAAACTGAAACTTTGAATGTTTTTATGTATCCTGGGTTTATTGCGGCCATAGGTCGCAGTTTGCGACCATAGGTCACAGTTTACTATCAGAACCGTCACATCTTGACCGTATCTATCTGTCTGTCTGGACGGGTAACGCTTTTTTGTTGATTGACTCTCACACTCTGGCATCCCGCTCTGACATCACTGTGATGTCAGGGAACCAAATCCCCTTTATGTCCATATATGGAGATCCCTGTGATGCCAGGGGAACCATAAAAGGACAACTAGGTAGTCATCCGGAAACAGATCACAGCTGTGAAGCCGGGAGGAGTTCAGATTGACAATCAGGTTCACAGGAGGGGAGGGTGCGAGCAAAGTGTGGTAGAACAGGGGAAGGGCAAGGGCCAGACCCAGAATTTGACATAATGAAAGTATTGCAACTTCTCACTTGTGCAGACTAACGTGTCCATTTATTGCACTGCACTCACACTGACAACACAACACACACACATACACACCTCTTTGTTATTGTCACCCCAAAACCCTCACCCTATCCTCTTAACCCTGCAAGGCCCAGCGTAGCTTTTTGGCAACGTTTTTTAAATCATTTTTTAAAAAATGTTATAATTAGTTTTCCTGTTCTTTTTTCACATTAACATCACCATTAAATCCTATTGTTTAGTATTACAATGCCATTGGCCACGATATTTGCATATAAATACCCCCCACAGGGGCTGACATTGACACCTCCCAGAGAAGTTGAAATTCCAGCGTCTGGACGAACAACATCTCACTTTTTAAATGAAGCTATTCCTCACTAAAACAGTAGTAAAATGCCTGTAATATTTTTTTTCGTGATCATTAGAATGTCTAGAACACGTGCATATGTTAATATTGTGAAAAATATCCCCAATATGCAAATTAGAGCATGATTTATGCTTTATGATTTATGGCTATAAAACCTTACACCTTACAAAAACAAAATTTTCCTGTGATTAGGACTCCTACAACACCATCTGAATTTTTTTAATTTTTTTTGGCCAGTAGAAATTAATTCGGGCCTTGCAGGGTTAAAGAGCCCATGGTCAATTATGCCCAAAAAGATTCACTACAATGCAGTCATTTCAGACATGCAGGATCTATTGTCTTCATCATTGTCATCTTCAATGTCCAACCTAATAGTGTTGACACAGTCTCCACCATGGAGTGAAAGGCAGGTTACTTGAGCAGCTGCACCGTCCCTTGCCCTCCCTTTGGAGCAGGGAGGGCAAGACACCTGACTGGAAAATACCCTTCTCTCTCTGAATTCCATCTATGTTCTTCGATTGGTGGAAGCTCAGGGCAATTTGTCAGGTATGATTTATCCTGCATTGTGACATAGTTGGCACGGATGTGGTAGCAGTGCAGCACGAGTTGGAGGTAGCATCTCACCCTCAGTTCTTTGACAGAAATAGTTCCCATCTGAGTAATCGCAGGGTTGTTGGACCTTTTGAACTGTAAACATGGCATGCAAAATGCTCCAATGACTGCAATGTTGATGAAAGCTCAACAATAATAAGCTCAGGAGGAATGGAACCCTTTAAGGTCCTTGAAGTGGTTAATGACTTGGTCATCTTCACCAGGCTTCAAGTAGGCATTGACCCATGTCTTTTTGGAGATTCCAACAAAATTCTCTTCCCCAGCCAGCACCAGAAAAATCGTGTAGGCCAAGGAACCCTTGACATTTGTGACATCCAATAACCTGAACTTGCTTGAATATGTGTGTGCACTTCCACAAAATCATGTCCCTTGATGCAGGTATCGTATTATGATGCCTACTTTGTCATACCTGACAAATTGCCCCAAGCTTCGATCAATCGAAGAAAATAGATGGCATTTAGAGAGTGGAGGGAATGTTCCAGTCAGGTGTCTTGCCCTCCCTGCTCCAAAGGCAGTACTTGAGCCCATCAAATTTGGCTGCAAAGCAGGTTGCACTCCTCCCTGCAAATGCTATGGTGGAGAGTGTCAACACATATGTCTTGCAAATTAGGGAGGACATGTACAGTATTTTAGTGAATCTCTTTGGGCATAATTGACCATTAGCTCTTTAAGAGGATAGGGTGAGGGTTTTGGGGTGACGATTAACAAAGAGGTGTGTGTGTGTGTGTGTGTGTGTGTGTGTGTGTGTGTGTGTGTGTGTGTGTGTGTGTGTGTGTGTGTGTGTGTGTGTGTGTGTGTGTGTGCTTTGTCAGTGTGAGTGCAGTGCAATACGTTAGTCTGCACACCCAAAGTGAGAAGTTGCAATACCTTAATCCCTGCAGTAACACCTGTCAACCATAACTGTCTAACACAAAAATTGTATAAATAATACTGAGAATACTAATAAATCATCGAAGTACAATACATAAACCCAGGATACATAAAAACATACATAAAAAATCCTTTCCCATTAAGATTTGGTGGGCCCCCTGTAGTAACTATGAGGACCCTCCAAGGGTCCCGGACCCCCTGAGGAAGACCTCTGGTATTTTGCTTACTCATTTTTGTTTTCAGAGCCCAACTACAACAACTTTTATGCTTCAATTATGATCTAATTTAATATTGTTCTGGAGCAGGAGCAGAGCGATTACTGTGATAGGCTCATGGGTCTGTCTAGGGGGTCCCAGGTGAGGAAAGACCCCAACCAAAAGTCAGAACGGTTATTCTGGCTGCTTTAAAAGTCTAATGAATGAACTCAGGATGTTTTAAAACCTACAAAACTCTAATATTATGAAAAAGTCATTAACTGGCTAGCGTACTGTTCTGGGAGGTCCCAAAATAGATAACCCCAAGAAAGGGGGTGGGGGTCCGGAACATTTTACACCCATCATTTACTCAGTCGATTCCTTGACCCGGAAAACATAGGATTGGCATGTTTAATTAAGTTTCTAGGTTGTCTAGAAGCCAAGATAGCACAAATTATGTATTTTATGTCGGCCATTTTGAACGTCCAAAATGGCGGCTTTGCAGGTGTCTGTGCAAATGCAAACAAAGATTTTTGGATTCCCCATGGTCTGAAGATTCCAGATATGTATAGTTTTACTAATCTCCAAAAAAATCCAACAAAAATACATAGTGGACCTGACTATCTATGCTAGATGCAGAATAGATACACGCTGAACAGAATGGTTTGGGACAGGGCTCTTCAACGTTTTCAGGCCAAGGACCCCTTAGCTGAGAGAGAGATGAAGCAGGGACCCCCACAACCTGTTCATAGATTCCATTTAGTTTTCAACACAATCACCAGTAGGCCTATAGCCTATTTTGGATTCATTTCAATTTGTGTTTTCAGATGTTTAACCACTTGAACTGTCAATACATAATAAACTTGACCTTTCACTCTGTACTTAGTGTGCTCTTTTTCCCCTCTAGGCTACACCAAAGCTCTTTGACGAAAATAGCCGATCTACAAGCTCACAACAAGATCTGCTATAATTGGCTAAAGTTCTCAGAATATGAATGTTAGGGTTCAAGTGGTCAATATAAAAAAGGAGGGAAAAAGTTTCTATCACACAAAGATTTTGAGGACCCCCTGTAGTAAGTATGAGGACCCCCTAGGGGTCCCGGGTGCTATTAGGAACACTCGCGTCCCGGGTCCTCCTGATGAAGACCCCTGGTTTGGGGAGTTTGGGAGGAATACGTAATGCGTCATGACGCAATGCCCCAGCGACGTGCTGACGTACAGCATGACCCCTCCCATTGTGGGGGGGAGGGAGCGCACATTCCTATTGTCCAAGATGGCGGCGTTAGTGCAGCTCCTTCGACGCTAGCATGTTTTTAACGCTTTTTACGCTTTTATTTGGGAACGCACGCGACCGTTGGGCGTCTCGACCGCCAGCCTCCTCCGAACCGAAACACCGCGCAGGCCCGCGGGGTTATTCTCGCTAAAGAACAGTTGGAATTGGGCTCCGGAGGGAGGGATAACCACCGTGGTGTGTGTGTAGGGCAGGCGGTGAAAAGTTTGGGCTCCTCCATCATCATCATCATCATCATCCGTGGAGGATGAAGCGACAGGCCGAGAGGAGAGACAGCAGTCCGTCCCGGGCGCTGGCCAAGAGGATCCGCGAACGGGAGCGGGAGAGGGAAGCCCGGAGCCGAGCGGAGGAGCTGCAACCGCCGCCGCCGCTCGCCCTGCTGCTGGCCGAGAGCCGCGGCTACCACCGGTAAGAAGTGATGGATGGAACGATAATATTGAAAATATCACGATGAGTGTTTTTTTATCACGATAATATCGTGTAATCGTCCGATATGAACGTTTCATATCACGATTGTTGTGACCAAAAATAAATCGCGATTTGCGATATTATTGCCAAAATCCATTATCCTGGTGTGGGTGGAACATTTGCCAAAAAATAGCAGATAGAAGCTCACAATGCGTTGCAAGCTTGTAGATCTGCTATTTTTGGGTAAAGACATTTGAGTGAAAAAAAGACTTTATCAAGTACGTATAGGTCTATCAAGTACCTTTTACCAAATGGTTTAACTGGTACAGGTTATGCAGCTTGGGCAAATAAAATGTGAATTGATCCCAGTGCATGACGGAGGACGATTTCAGATAAATTAAATCTCCAAGATACTTATGGTGAGTTTTTTTTTATCACAATAAACGATAATATTGCAGATCTACAAGTTCTACAACCGTCGCGTTGAGAGCTTGTAGATTTTTTGGCAAAGAGATGTGGTAGAGAGTGAAAAAAAAAAGACTATCAAATATGCCTACTTTATTCCCAGGTCCGTTTTTACCAATTTATAGAGGGTTTAAATGCTACCGCAGGGCATGACATTAAGGCTTGTCCTGTTGTCCCGGACAAGTAACAAATCCTTCCGGACAAGTTGTACTTGTCCATTGGACAATTGGCTCTTGGTTTCAATTTTTCTTTCTTTCTCGATCCTGGCCTTGTTCTATCCGTCTGTCTTTCAATGTTATATGAGATACTTAAAGTGAGGTTCCTGTGGAAATAAGCCTCGGCTTTCTAGGATCTCCTTTTAGTTGACCTTGTACCAGTGATCTGTACTGTCATGAAACTGTACTTTTTTCTATTGCAAACTGTTAATACATTCTTGAATCAATCAATCAATCAAAAAAGCACTGCAGCTTTGTGCTGTATGCAGTGAGTGCATACTATGGACTGCCCATACTATGGAGTGGAGGGAGCAGGGGGGGGGGGGGGGGGGTCGTTACAGTCCTTTTGTTATTCATTCTATTTCAATGTCTGACTCCTATGCATGCATAAGAAAGAAATGACTGAGTGTGAAATGTCTCATGTTTATCCGGACAAGTGACTTTGGTTCCCGGACAAGTGAATGAGCTCACAACGCGACGCGATGCGACGCGTTGTGAGCTTGTAGATCGGCTATTTCCACTATCAATGTTATTTTTTAAGTAGTAAGTTGTCAAATATGTCAGTAATGTATTTGTATATTTAGGTTATGTGTCATATCTACCATATGCAACTTCAAAGCCTAAAAGCCAAACAGAAATGTAATTATCAACGACAAATACACAATTAAATCGTTAATCGCCAATTATTTGAGTGACAATTAATCGTCATGTAAAATGTCATATCGTGACAGCCCTATTGTAGATCGGCTATTTTTTTGGCAGAGATTTGGTAGAGAGTGAAAACAAGTATGCTATTAGTGAAAACAAGTATGCTATTTCCAGGTCCGTTTTACCAATTGTAGAGGTTTTACATTTTTACTGTGTGTGTGTGTGTGTGTGTGTGTGTGTGTGTGTGTGTGTGTGTGTGTGTGACTTCATCTTCGACAATGATGGACTGCCAAGGAGTGTGTGTGTGTGTGTGTGTGTGTGTGTGTGTGTGTGTGTGTGTATATATATGGATGGATGGATGGATGGATGGATGGATAGAAAGAAAGGATCACCCCTTGAGATGTATCCTCTAGTTTTCGAGAGGGTCCTTATTACAGAAATACAGAAAATACAACAAATCCATCTATGCATACATTAACAGAGACAACTATGATTGTGAATCTCCATGATACGATTAATGCAAGTGTTTTTTTTTAAATTGTTAATCACGATAAACGATAATAACAATTATCGTCCCATCCCCAAAACACAGGCGGAGCCGCAGCCGAGAGAGGGAGAAGCCCCGGCTGCGAGAGGGGCTGCGAGAGGAGCGCGCGGCCGCCGCAGCCGCAGCCTTGGAGCTCCACCGGCACGAGCTCAGCCTGCTGGGCCGCCCGCCCCTCCGCACCACCCCGGCGGAGCTGCCCGGAGCCAGACCGGGCACTCTGGAATACAAGACGCTGCTCATCAGCAACCTGGGCTCGCAGGTCTCGGACGAGGACGTCGAGGACATGCTGTTCCACGAGTTCAAGAAGTTCGGGGACGTCAGCGTGAAGCTGTCGCACACCCCGGAGCTCGGCCGCATCGCCTACGTGAACTTCCGGCACCCGGAGTACGCCAAGGAGGCGAGGCACGCAAAGTCTTCCAGGTTGGTGCTGGGCGACCGGCAGCTCAAAGTGGAACCCATGTACGTTAGGAAGCGCAGCGTGACGCCGCCAGATGTGGGTTATTTGCCCCTGCATGCGCCCTACCCCTACCGCCAGCGATCCCTCTCACCCCCTGGGCCCGGGGTCAGTAACATCAGAGACCTCCGAGACCTCAGAGACATCAGAGCGAGGCAGTATGCCTTGGAGAGTCTGGGCCTCGCCAGGGAGAGGGAGAGGATCTTGGATTATTATGGAATGCTCGACGAGAGGGGGCGACCCTACGGCTTCCCTCCCATTCCAGTCGTAGAGGATTTAAAACCCGAAGACGACCAGAGAGCAACTAGCAATCTTTTTATCGGAAACTTGGAACACAACGTTCAAGAGGTGGAGATAAGGAGGAGTTTCGAGAAGTACGGCATCATCGAGGACGTGGTGATAAAGCGCCCGGTCCGCGGCCAGGGCGGGGCGTACGCTTTCGTGAAATACCAGAACCTCGACATGGCTCTCAGGGCCAAGGTAGCTATGCAGGGCCGCTTAGTAATCGGCGGCAACCCGGTGAAGATCGGCTATGGCAAGGCCAACCCCACCACGCGGCTCTGGGTGGGCGGCCTCGGCCCGGGAACCTCGCTCGCCGCCCTCGCGCGGGAGTTTGACCGCTTTGGCAGCATACGGAACGTCGACTACGTCAAGGGGGACACGTTTGCTTACATCCAGTATGAAAGTCTGGACGCCGCCCAGGCCGCCTGCGGACAGATGAGGGGCTTTCCCTTGGGCGGACCCGAGCGCCGACTGAGGGTGGACTTCGCTAAAGTGGAGGAGACCCCTGCTGCTCTCCGTCCGATACTACCAGGCTTCCAGCCGCCCGTGACCCTCCCCACCCCCTTCGAGCTCCTCGCAGCAGAGGGCTTTGCCCGGCAGAGCATGGAGCGCGAGCTGAGGGGAGTCAGGGATCGACTGTCACCCCCTGCCCTCGGCCTCCTCTCGCCGAGGGAGCGAGAGAGGGCTCTGCTCGAGCGGGACTTTCCGGGCAGCCCTCCTCGGACCCTCGAGAGGAGACTAGCGGGCAGCCCTCCTCGGACCCTCGAGAGGAGACTAGCGGGCAGCCCTCCTCGGACCCTCGAGAGGAGGTTAGCGGGCAGCCCTCCTCGGACCCTCGAGAGGAGGTTAGCGGGCAGCCCTACTCGTAGCCTGGAGAGGAGGTTAGCGGGCAGCCCTACTCGTAGCCTGGAGAGGAGGTTAGCGGGCAGCCCTACTCGTAGCCTGGACAGGAGAGCAGTGGGCAGCCCTCCTCGCGGACTGAGGGCAGCGGGCAGCCCTACTCGAAGCCTTGATCGGAGGGCGGTGGGAAGCCCTACTCGTAGCCTGGACAGGAGAGCAGCGGGCAGTCCTACCCGTAGCCTGGACAGGAGGGCAGTGGGCAGCCCTCCTCGCAGCTTGCGGGCAGCGGGCAGTCCTAGTCGTAGCCTTGATAGGAGGGCAGCAGGCAGCCCTACCCGTAGCCTGCGGGCACCGGGCAGCCCTACACGTAGCCTGCGGGCACCGGGCAGCCCTACACGTAGCCTGCGGGCACCGGGCAGCCCTACACGTAGCCTGGACAGAAGGGCACCGGGCAGTCCTACCCGTAGCCTCGACAGGAGGGCAGTGGGCAGCCCTACCCGCAGCCTTGACAGGAGGGCAGTGGGCAGCCCTACCCGCAGCTTGCGGGCAGCAGGCAGCCCTACCCGTGGCCTCGACCGGAGGGCAGCGGGCAGCGCGGTGGAGGCGTTTGGCCGAGGCGGCAGGGCGGCGAGGAGCCGCAGCAGGAGCCGGGAGCGCTGGCTGAAGGAGAGGGAGGAGAGGAGGAACCGGAGGAGGAGCAGGAGCACGTCTAACGACCGGCAGACGGACGAGAGGGAGCGGGACAGGGACAAGGAGAGGGGCGGCAGGGCCAAAGCGAGAGGCGCCGGCGACAGAGTGGGCCCCGTGTCTCCCGACGCCAGCCCGGACCGAGCGCGGGTCCGAGCCCCCGACTCCACCACGGAGCCCCGGGACCACTCACCGGACAGTGGAGGCGGCCTCCCGCGAGCCTCCTCCGCCGCCAACGACGACGACTCGGCCGGACGGCGGGGCCACCATCACCACCACCACAAGAAGTCCTCCTCCGGCGACCACCTGAACAACCATCACCACAGGAACAGCGAGAGCGGCACGACGGCGGCCGCCGGCTCTCCCTCCGTGCACACGGACTCCCGCACCACCACCACCTCCTCGTCGTCCTCCTCCCCGCTCACCACCCTGGCGGAGTTCGCCACGGCGCACCTCTCCAAGTCCTGGCACGGCTTCTTCGCGCTGAAGAACAGCAGCTTCCCCGCGGACCTGTACATGCTGGAGGGTGGGCCGGCATTCTTCAGCGCCACCATGGCGCGGGACAGCCTGAAGCCTCCGCAGGTAAGGGCTGTCAACATTTTACATGACGATTAATTTGTCACTCAAATAATTTAATTTAAAAGATGTAATTGTCGTTGACGATTACATTTCTGTTTGGCTTTTAGGCTTTGAAGTTGCACATGGCAGATATGACACATACCCTAAATATACAAAGACATTACTGACATGTTTGACAACTTCATACTTAAAAGTAGTGGAAATAGAAGATCTACAAGCTCACAACTTGTAGATTTTTTCCTTGTGCACGCTGAATTATTGTTATATAGTCCTGGAAATTGGCTTAAATATTCTGGGAAGGTTTTGTAAAGGTTTTGGAAATTCATTGGTAAAAATTTGTGGGAACCCTGTCTGAAAAATAATCCCGATTATGTCAAATAATTGCGATTAGAACAGGGGTTTTCAAAGTGGGTGACGGGGCACCCTGGGGTGCCGCGACAGCAGTCCAGGGGTGCCGCGAGATCATTTGATAATATTTGGAATTTATTTTGATACTTGAAATAAATATTTAGTATCATTTCAAACTTGAAGTATAAATGTATATTCGGTCAGTTCCAACCAAAATGGCTATTATCTCAACGTTTTCCTCGCAACATAATCACTAAAATATCGTCACTGTCGGGCAGAAACCTCGTATCTCCAAGTTTCAAATGTGTAGTCTTTTGGTAAAGCAAAGCCCTGCTTCATCATACAAGACTGTCGCACAAAACTAGTGAAAACAGCCGATCTACAAGCCCACAACGCCTCGCATCACGAGGCGTTATGTGCTTGTAGATCTGCTGTTTTCACTAGTTTAGTACATTTTATAGATGATAAACACAAAACAAACGGTTTTGGAGATACAAGGTTTCCACCCGACAACGACGATATGCTATAAATATAAGGTGCTGGGAGTGAAAATTATAATGTAGGGGTGCCTCGGATTAAAATAATATTCATGTGGTGCCCTGAGACAAAAAGGTTTGGGAACCCCTGGATTAGACGGATCATGTACTAACCGTGACAGCCCTATAATCCGCAGGGCCAGCCCAAGCAGCTGAAGATCGCCCAGCGGCTCCGCATGGACCAGACGCGCCTGGACGAGGTGACGCGCCGCGTCAAGCAGGGCCGCCCCGCCGGCTACGCCGTCCTCCTGGCCCTGCAGGGGCCCGTGGACCGCACGGCGCCGCCGCCGGAGCCCGGGCTCCAGGTGCGCCTGCTGCGACACCTCGTCACCTACCTGAGGAACAAGGAGGCGGCCGGCGTCATCAGCCTGCCCGCCACCAAGGACGGGGCCGCCGGCGCCATGCTGTACGTCTTCCCTCCCGGAGAGTTCTCCCAGCAGTACCTCACCGTGGCCAAAAGGACCGTAGGCAACCTGGACGAGGAACACATGGTCATCGTGATCGTACGAGACACCGGTTGACCTGATTTTATGGATTGTTTGTGGACTTTCACATGTCGAGGTCTCCCCTTAACTGATGGCGTACAAATGGAACCAAATGAACCCGCTAGGGTTCATTTGGTTCTATTTGTACGCCATCAGAGTTACAGACTTAAAGGAACCCACAGAGTCAACCTGGACGAGGAACACATGGTCATCGTGATCGTACGAGACACCGGTTGACCTGATTTTATGGATTGTTTCTCGAACCTTCACTCCCCTTAACTCTGACGGCGTACAAATGGAACCAAATGAACCTCTTTCCGCGGGAATTTACTGGAGAATTATTTTGCACCACACTTCCGGTTAACAACAGCAGACATACAAGCTCGCGTCGCGTCGCAGATGCAACCGTTGTGAGCTTGTAGATCACACTCGGCTGCGGCGCCGGAAGCTCCGTGCAACTTCTGCGCAATGCACGATGGGATGTCGGGAAGTTGTGGATAGGGTTCATTTGGTTTCATTTGTACGCCGTCAGAGTTACAGACTTTTAAAGGAACCCACAGAGTCCCTGGAATCCACTTTTGTGAAACACAGGATTAGACAATGCACTGATGTGTGTTCGTTCGTACACCAATAGGAGTGCATATATTACATTAGTCACACTCACACGTGCATATATACGAATATGGATGGACGCGGAAACACGTGCATAACTGACTTGAGAAGAGACTGGAGCTTGGGAACCTCTGCACAGACTGCAAAAGTTTGTTTTTTAGAGGAACGACAAAGACATGTTTTTTTGTTTTATTCTTTTAAAAGTTTTAATAAGTCATCTTAAAAGCAGAAACGGCCAATCACACTACACTCTTCCACCCTCTCTCTCTCTCTCTCTCTCTCTCTCTCTCGGGTGTCGATATGGTTTGTCATTTCCATGATAAACTGGAGGGGGAAAATGTCTTCCTTGGAATGCTGGGAACGTTAGTGCTCGAAAAAACACTTAAAGGTGAGAGCGAGGATCGTTTTCATAAATGTGTGGGCCTGATGTACTACTACTCCACCGTTGTTTTTGTATCTTAAAACTGTTAAACACTAAACCTGAGGTGGTCTCATATATAGGCTTTGTACCTGTTTTATTTGTTTTATTTTGTTCATGTCTTTTGTATGAAAAAGAGTAAGACCAAGTTGCTTGTGTGTGTGTACAACAATGGCGGGCCTGATTTTAATTTGGTTTTGCGCATCATCATGTCACACTCCAAAAACGGGAGATCTTACAAGCTCACTACGCGTCACAATGCATCGCAGTTGCCGTGCATTGTGAGCTTGTAGATCAGCTATCTCCTGTGTGGGACACCGGTGTGCGACTATGTTTAAACCAGACTTTAGGATGTTGTTGCCTATTTGATCTGATTGTACTGTATTTTAGCAGGGTGGGAATATTGGTGCCAGCTCCCAGTCATATGCTGTTTAACCTGTCAATATTACCATTAATTTGTTACCAGTAAGATGTTGTTAGTACTAGTATGCTACTGGTTTGTTTGGTCTACTGCAGGGGTCTTCAACAGGGGGTCCGGGACCCCTAGGGGGTCCTCAGAGTTACTACAGGGGGTCCTCCAAATCTTTGTGTGCTAGGAACCTTTTTTCCTACTTTTTTATTTTAACCACTTGAACCCTATATCGTCCATATTTGGAGAAATCTAGACATAAATCTGCGAGGCGTTGTGAGCTTGTAGATCGGCTATTTTGTGCAAAGAGGTGGTTTAGAGGGGAAAAAGAGCAGACTAAGTACAGAATGAAAGGTCAAGTTTATTAAGTATTGACTTAAGTGGTTAAATTGAAAACACAAATTGACATGAACCCAAAATACAATGATGATTGTGCTGTCAAAAAAAATGAAACTATATGGAATCTACGACAAGGTTGTGGGGGTCCCTGC
The DNA here is from genome assembly GCF_963921795.1 of Nannobrachium achirus. Lineage (NCBI taxonomy): Eukaryota > Metazoa > Chordata > Actinopteri > Myctophiformes > Myctophidae > Nannobrachium > Nannobrachium achirus. The sequence goes on along the minus strand of NC_137815.1, from coordinate 69,063,079 downwards.
CTGCTTCATCTCTCTCTCAACTAAGGGGTCCTTGGACTGAAAACGTTGAAGACCCCTGCAGTCTACCTATCACAAGTCAAAACTAAAGTGCATTTCTGAGGAGGTATTTTTGGAATGCACCAGGCTACAGGGGCCGGTGGGGGGCTCAGGAACTGAATTTCCACCCTCTCCTTCCACCTGTTCAACTTCAACCGTACACTTTTATCAATTGAACCATTCCACGTTTTCTTTTGAGGTGCAAGTGTCTGTTGTTGCAATGCATGAAACAGAAAAGGTTAATTTTCTTTTATCTGAGGGGAAAATACTCATTACTCGCTCTCAGTGAGCGATTCTCAAACGAGGTGTTATTTTTGAAAAAATATCGAGGCTGCATTTTAATGGTTCTTGTAAAAACTGGCTTTAGGGCTGCAACTTGTTACTCATGAATTTATTGATGATAATAAATAATTGATTGAAATAAAATGATCCCCCCCCCCCCAAAATAAAAATAAAAATAAATAACAGATTCTCAATGATTGGATTAATTGTAAAGGTAATGCACAATGAATATTCTGAGAATATTGCCAATGGTTTTAGTTGCAGCCCTAGACTGTTTTAGGAAATGTTACTGCTTTGTTCTGTACATTTTTTGTTTTGACATGTGATTTTAATACAACCATCCGTTCCTTCAGCCATCCATCCATCTTTCTCTAGTTATTTAACCAACGGTTGAGCCTCAAAAAAGAATCTTGTTTCTTGTCTTTTGCCTCTTGTTTACCTGTAGCTCCTTTCGGAACCTCTCCCTCCACTCTATAGCTCCGAGATGAGGTTCCTGGAAATGACATGCCCAAATGAGAAATGAGGCGACGTATAAGATTCTTACCTTCACCAAACATCGTATCCAAAAAGTAAAGGTCGCAGATGTCTACTTTTTAAGCGCTGGAGAAAATCTACTTTTTAAAGGACAACTTTAGTTTTTTACAACAAGGGTTCATATTTTAGATTGTAATTAAAGAATATAAAAGATGAGTGTTAAAATTATTTCATTTACTTCTTTCTATTGTTTTAGAGATTCTTATTTCAGTGGTTGGGGGCATGTGTACAAGTTGCTAAATATGTCATTTTACACAGAATAAGCCCATTCCCAAGATACAACGCAACCTTTCATGTTTGGATGTGTCTTAAGGGTGCTAGAAGTGTTACTGTAAATAGCAATAAATAAACTGCTGGCTTATTGTGTCTAAAAAGACATATTTAGCCACTTGTACGCATGCCCCCATGCGTACGCATGCCCCACATTTTAGCACGGTAAACGCAATAAAACAATAGAACGAAGCAAATGAAAACATTTTAACACTCACCTTTTCTTTTCTTTAATTACAATCTAAAATATGAACCCTTGTTGTAAAAAAACAAAGTTGTCCTTTAAGTGCTGGAGAAAATCGAAGCGATGTGTTGAAACAATACTTTTAAATTGATGTTTTTGTCAGCCAGTTCCATGTATTAGTCCAGTGGTTCTCAACCTTTTCAGGCCGCGACCCCCAAAATAATTATATTTGAACTGGGGACCCCCCACCCTGACGAGCACAGAGTTGAGGAATTACATTTTGTATAACACGTTTTTGGTTCTATTGCAAAAATAGCTGATCTACATGCTCACAACGCCTCGCATTTGTTGTGAGCTTGTAGATCAGCTATTTTCACAATTTCTGCCTCTAGAGGTATTAATAAGTCCTTATATTGTCACTTTAGAAATGTGCATGTGCACAAATGTGAGAAAACAACGTTGCACATTAAGTTAATCATCCGGGGACCCTCCAAAATAATCTGGGGACCCCCAGGTTGAGAACCACTGTATTAGTCAGCCTGTGTCCAGGTTTCCCGTCCGACCCGCTTGGTGGCGAAACATTTCTGCAACCCAGATTAATTGGCCAGTCACGCATGCACATTAATGCATCCGAAAAATTTAACTGGAAAAATATTGGAACTGGCTGACAAAACGAGCGCCGCTCAAAAAGTTTAAGCGCCGCTTAAAATGTAGACATCTGAGAGACGGGAATGTGGCCTTTACTTTTTGGATACGATGTTTGGTAAAGGTACGAATCTTGTAAGTGTGGCGAACCAGGCACGTGCACACCTAGACAACAAAGGGGGCTTGAGCCTTTTTAACGTCTGAAAATAGTGCCCTCTCCAGACAATGAATGCAGTTTTTACTATGGTGAAAGAAATGCAAATGCCCCCTCTTTCCTTGCCATATACCTGAAGGAAGGCAGCATTCAAGAGAATGAATTGCCTTGTCCAAACTCTCCTGAACTTGAATGCAGCATCTTATGTTGAAAGAATTGCCCTCTCTGTGTAGAAATCCACGCCGTTACGCCACATCTCCAGTATTGACTATGCTTACAGTAGTTCAGTGTGGTATCAAGCACTGAAAATAGCCGACCTCCAAGCTCTGCTATTTTCGATATTTTCACCAAAAGGCCCTTTTGGAAATGTCAGCCCCTGCCTCTCTAGCATTCTCTGCACGTACCTGTGGCGAACTATCGCCATAACAATCTCATTTGGGAATGTACTGTAATTTCCAGGAACGTCATTTCGGAACTATATAGCAGAGGGAGAGGTTCCGAAAGGAGCTACTGTTTACCCCTATATCCCAGTCCTAACATCATCCAAAGGAGTATCCAAGTGTGAGAGGGGAAACAGTTGATGTTTTTGTGATTTTCGTATTAACCTGAGGTGCACTTGTATTTATGCCAGCCTCTCAAACGGCCTCAAACACATCCATGCAGTCAATCCAAATCCAAAGACATCTTATGTATTCCCAGAATTGTTTACAACAGCTTTTATGTCTGCCTTTTGTCCTTTCCCAAATACACATGTTGGACTTGCTCTCTCTCTATACAGTATATATAGGAATAGTAGGTAGGTAACACTATTTTCTATTTAATGTTCTGTTTGCATAAAACATAGTTTGTTGTTTTTTTCAGGGGTGTAGGGTGCACACATTTCAAACCATCTGAACACACTTGCGAGGCTTCATCCACGCCCCTACAATGGGATCGTAATATTGATGTGGAAATGAGTATTGACTCCAATCTTTTTTTTTTTGCAAACAACTGCCACCGAAATGTTGTCTTTGCCAGTCGTCTTATCATCACACACTTGCACTGTGCTGATGCCTATTAATTTACTTTAAGTAACTAAGTCTCGATTTATTATTTTTCCGCATTTTGTCACACACTGATCTACAAGCGACAACACGTACCATGACTTGTCGTGAGCTTGTAGATCGGTTATTGTGGGTGCGCGTCACTAGCACGCAACAATGAATAAATAAGGCTGCGTAAAATGTTGGTTGTCAGTCATCTTGGCTGAAGCAGGCATTTGGCGGAACATTAATCTAAATGTGAATGCAGTTTGTGGAATCGAGGCGGAGATGCATAGCAGATAGCACATCCTTTAAAGGTGTTGCTGTCTGGTTGACGCAATAACAGTAGATTAGTAAACGTGCATGACAGATGCTGCCTTTTCAACATTTATTTTGACATCAATAATGATTTGCCTGAGATAGAACAGTGGTTCTCAACCTGTGGGTCGGGACCCCCAGGGGGGTCCCCAAATTATTTTGGGGGCTCCCGTAGTGATTTAACTTAATGTGCAACATTGTTTTCTCACCCAACAGTAAACGGACCAGACCAACATAAGTGTATAGAGGGTGTGTGCACATTTCTAAAGTGACAACTTAAGGACATTGTGAAAATAGCAGATCTACATGCTCACAACGCCTCGCAACGCGAGGCGTATTTTCACAATAGAACCGTGTTATAAAAAATTTAATGCCTCAACTCTGGGGGGGTCCCCAGTTAAAAAATGATTATTTTGGGGGTCACAGCCTGAAAGTGAGATAGAAGACAGCAAACTGGTAATTGATGAGAGATGCAAATATTCATAATACTTTTACAAAAGGTATTTTTCTTACCTGAGATTTTGAACCAACCTGTCCTGTATTTGATAAAGCAGAGCCGCCAGCCTCTCCTGGGGTAGCCACAATCATGGTAAAGAACGCTTTCCTGATGTGTACTATGGATTTGTACAACTGTTACTAATACAATATTGAAAATGGTATGCGTACAAGAAAAGAACTAGGCTCCTGAGAAGGTAGCAGGAAAGGTCGACCGAAAACAAAGTCGACCCAAACTCGTTTCCCAACGGGTCTGTGGCCTTAAGCTAGATGCAGAATAGACCAAAATCTAATCTTTGCTTCTGGGGGTCCCTGGAACACAATATTTTGCGATAGGGGTCTGTGGCCAAATACATTTCATTCTGGTGGTCCTTGACATGATAACGTTTGAGAAACAATGATAGCAACATACGTTTTTTTTATAAGGAAAACTGTTAGGATTTAGAAGACATTTGTAGAATGTGCCTATCAGTGGTTAAGGACCCCCAAAATGTGTTTTTGGCAGCGGACCCCCATCTCAAAATATTTTGTTCCACGGATGGATCCCTATCGCAACATATTTTGTTCCAGGGACCCCCAGAAGCAAAGATTAGATTTCGGTCTATTCTGCATCTAGCTTAAGGCCACAGACCCGTTGGGAAACGAGTTTGGGTCAACTTTGTTTTAGGTCGACCTTTCCTGTATTCCCTGAGAAAGCATGGTATTCTCTAAAATTGCTCTTTGGTTACCTACCTTGGTAGTTGTGCTTTGTCGGAATTGTCAGCGCAATGCTCAAGACATATTGTGATCGAATATGTGAAATTACTTTACTCAAACAATTAGGACTTTTAAATGTTCTAAAATCAGGGTAATTGTTTTGTTTTCAAGGTCTGACTGCAGTCGTTTCATACAAATGTACCTATACATGCAATATGTCTGTGATAATCATTGTGGCGAGTCTGGAGATTAGCATTCGAGACATGTTCAGCGTCACAATTCGACTTAAAGATGATACACCATGCATTTAAAAAGTATTTATGTCATATTGTTTATGTCCCAAAAACGTTTTTCAAAAGGTTTGAGGCTAAATTACCACTCCTGAATAGAGAGCCTCTCTCATTTTTGAATGGCTCTCAGAGCATTTCAGCTGCAGTACCCCCCCCCCAAAAAAAAATATTTTTGAAAAAATCTTTTTTTTTTTTTTTTTTTATTATGATTACGTCACAATCGGCAGATGACGTCACAATCGGCAGCACATCTGGATAGCCTGTTTTGAGAACCCGTGGGATACTTTTAACCTTCGCCTTCTCAAAACCAGAGAAAGACACAACGGTCAGAAATGGGACTTTGTGAGGATAGAAGGTGCTAGTGGGACCCCAAAAAAAGGTTTTAAAATGGGAAAAGTGAAATTTCATGGTGTATCACCTTTAAATGTGGCTTTATTGTCCAGGATTTTTCCCCATTTCTCTTTTTATTTCCCTCCATTTTTTTGTGTGATTGCTGGCCCAGTGTTCTTCCTGGAAGATTCGATCAACAAGATTTCAGTCTATGTTGGCTTATCTCTTAAGTGAATCTGATTTATGGTGGGCTGTTGATTTAACTGGAGTGTACACATGATGGAACCATGTGTAGATTGTGTATACGCCCCGTTGTTAAATGAACACCCAAGATCTTACTGTGTACCTACCTCTGGTGATGACTATAAGGTTTTGTCCCTCAAGGTTTTGCTCATTTGAAATATTTAAAACAAGGGTCTTCAACAGGGGGTCCAGGACCCCAGAGTCACTACAGGGGGTCCTCCAAATCTTTGTGTGATAGAAACATTTTTTCTCCTTTTTTATATTAACCACTTGAACCCTGGTGTACATTTTCTGAGAACTTTATCCAAAAATAGCAGATCTACAAGCTCACAATGCCTCGCAGCGCGAGGCGTTGTGAGCTTGTAGATCAGCTATTTTTGGCAAAGAGGTTTGGTGTACAGGGGAAAAAGAGCAGACTAAGTACAGAATGAAATGTCAAGTTAAGTATTGATGGTTCAAGTGGTTAAATATCTGAAAAGACAAATTGACATGAATCCAAAATACACTGATGATTTGTGCTCTCAAACAATGAAACAATATGGAATCTATGAAAAGGTTGTGCGGGTCCCTGCTTCATCTCTCTCTTAACTAAGGGGTCCTTGGCCTGACAAAACGTTGAAGACCCGTGTCTTAAAACATTGATGCATACACCTTAAACATCACTGTAACACTCCTTAGCCCTTACAAAACATGTTTACTGTAATACTTCTAACCTGCCTTGAATAATGCTCTGAATAAGTAGTATTTACATGGCTTCCCATTACACATCTTTTAGAACCTCTTGTAATTAATGATGCTATTTGTTCAGTTGATCCTGGTTAAGTGTTGATACTAGCGCAGTTAAGTCAGAGGACAGGCCAGGCGTTTCATTCTGGCTTCATTTGGGCCAGCCATGTTCAAATGTACACTCCAAGTCTAAAGAACTGTAAAGTGCTTTGGGAGAGTGTCCAGCAAATGACTTTTGTTGTCCGCTACGTCGATTGTATAACTATACCTTTTTTTAGTTTGTCATTTTCTTGGCAGGCAGAAGAATTGCCACCTGTGATGAGGATTTTATAATACTTCTGTCTATGGCTCTTTGGGGGAGCATTTCGTTGTTTCAACGTGTCACCTTTCGACACCCAAACCTAACCCTTACCCTAAACCTAACCTCCGCGGGGTGAGTCGCTAACCCTCCCGACGCGCCGTTGTCGAAATGATGGTCGTTTGAAAGAGCAATATTTCCCCGCTCTTTGGGTGGTCAACACTTATTTAGTAAAATAGAGGCATTGACTTTTTTTATCCGCCATCCTCTGTGGCACCATAGACAGATTGTACAATGCTGTCGCGCACTTGTAAATAGCTGATCTACAAGCTCACATTGCATTGCGTGTTGCGTTGTGAGCTTGTAGATCAGCCATGTTCAGAAATTCAGAATTCAGCTCTTCCAGGCAGGGGATGCCCATCTCATTGCTGTCTATCACTATTCACTACACTCCCACTGTATACATAGTGTTCTGTACTTGGTGCAACGCTCTTTAAAGGCCTAGAATTATTGAATGCTTTAACCAGTGAAAAATAGCAGATATACAAGCTCACAGCGCGGACCGAGTGCCGCGCTGCAAGCTTGTAGATCTGCTATTTTTGAAAAAGTTGTGAAAACGTGTGCAAATCTTTGAATATACTGTATGTATTTTTTTTAAAGCAAACATTTGTAACTCAAATTTTGCTTCTGGGGGGGTCCCTGGAACTAAATATTTTGAGATGGGGGGTCCGTGGCCAAATACATATCATTTTGGGGGTCCTTCACATGAAAAGGTTTGAGAACCACTGACATGGTAGTCTCTCAAGAACAGACTAACTGAGCTCCAGTTAAGTGAAAAGGACCTTTTCTTTGACGATGGCTGGCCATATTGCTGACACAGAAACATAGGTTTTTCAAAAAACCTTAGAAGGATTCAAAAGACACTTATAGAATCGGGTCAAAATTCTAATTTTCACGATTTTTCAAAAATAGCAGATCTACAAGCTCGCAGCGCGGCACTCGGTGCCGCGCTGTGAGCTTGTATATCTGCTATTTTTCAATTCAATTAAAGCAGTCAATAATCCTAGGCCTAAATGGGTTAAAACAGTTCACATTGAGTTCAGTTGTAAATGCTTTTTCCCCTCCCCTGTCTCATGCAAATCTGTTTCATTCTGTGTATTGACCGATAATGCTGAAGAAAATCTACCCCAAACTCCAAGACGAGGGTGGGGTTTGTGCACAGATAACCCACCTTGTTTGGTTTTGATTTCAGTCCATACGTTAATACTCTGTATGGGGGGGGAAATAACATAATAAAATGTTATGCATTTTACACAATTGTTTCTAACGTTTGGAATTTCTCTAACCACTACACACTCATATTTGAAGAACATATTAGGTCTTGTGACTTATCAAGGTACATGTAAAAAAAAAAAGGATTTAAATTGTGCTATTGTCGTTGGTGTGTAGGTATCCCTTTGTAATTAAACAGTTGTTTCGTAGGATGTCTAATAGCAGTGGTTCTCAACCTGTGGGTCGGGTCCCCAAATTATTTTTGGGGTCCTCAGATGATTTAACTTAATGTGCAACATTGTTTTCTCACTCAACAGTAAACAAACCAAGTGTATAGAGGGTATCTGCACATTTCTAAAGTGAAAATTTAAGGACATGGTGAAAATAGCCGATCTACATGCTCACACAGGCTTTCCATTCCTGGAAAGTTAGCGTGCTATAATGGAAGCCATCGTTCTCACATTAATACAAATCTAAAATTGAAGGGGAAAAAGCTTGTATATAGGTTGAAAATGGGTGAAGTCTTTAGGTGTGCCAGTTAGCAGGCATTGACAACACTATTGACTATTATCAGTTCTTAAAGGGGAAGACCACCCATTTTCAATATTGAACTATGTCATTAATATAACTTTTTTGTTGTGTGGAAACAGAAAAAAGTTCCCCCCCTTCTGTGTTGCCTAGAACTGGAGGATTGATTTGGGGGTTTGTATTGTAAAGTACAACCTGATGACATCACACCGTTGTTAGGTTTTAGAATTTAGAGGTATTAAAAAGTCTTCAAATTGTCGCGTTAGAAATGTGCAGATACCCTCAATGTCTATACACTTAAAATTGGTTTGTTTGCTGTTGAGTGAGAAAACAATGTTTCACATTAAGTTAATCATCTGGGGATCCCTCAAAATAATTTGGGGTCCCAACCCACATAATAACTAGAACAGATAGACAAAGAGACATTCATGGATTTATATTTAAAAGTAACTTTTATTTTCCCCCCTGTACCCCGGGTATGGCAGCTGCATACCCCTGCCATACCCAATTGACGCCCCTGGTACAGTGGTAGGATTTTACAATGATGCTAAAAGGACAACTCAAAAAAATCTTGTTTCCATTGTGGTCCCCTATTCAGTTAATCCAATTTAAAGACATGTACAATCATTTCTGGTGTAAACTGAGATTACCTTTCTAGGACCAGATACAAATTGCAGAGATAATATGAAATTGCACCTGCACAACCATAGATTTGCGAGGCTGTAATCATATGAAATGTATATTTAGGTAGGTATATTTAATTGTTTTGTATGTCTCCCATTGGATAAAGTTTTATTATATTTATTACATAATTGATATCAGAGGATACATCACGTGCGCGTCTCCTCAGCTTGTGAATGTGAACGTGAATGGACCATTGGCCATTGTGAATAGATGGATAAATACAGCCCGGGAACACTAGAGGGCAGCACAAACCTGTAAATGAAAAACACTGGTGACAGAGGACCCTGAAGGCACCATGCAGATGATGCAGTGGGACTGAGTTACTAGGGCCCAAGGTGGAGGGGCCTTAATTATACTTTAGCTATTAAAATATATCTGCTATTAAAAATAGCAGATATATAAGCTCACAGCGAGCTTGTATATCTGCTATTTTTGAAAGAAAATTGAAAATGTGTGCAAATCTTTGAATATATATATATATATATATATATATATATATATATATATATATTTTAAGCAGACATTTGTAACTCAAATCTTCCTCCTGGGGGGTCCCTGGAACTAAATATGTTTAGATGGGGGTTCGTGGCCAAATACATATCATTTTGGGGGTCCTTGACATGAAAAGGTTTGAGCACCACTGACATAGAAACAACAGAAGGATTTTAAACGTTCAAAGACTTTCACAAAGTTTCACGATTTTTCAAAAATAGCAGATCTACAAGCTCGAAGCGCCGTGCTGTGAGCTTGTATATCTGCTATTTTTCAATAGTTAAAGCACAAAATAATGCGTTCCCAGTCTAAATGGTTAAACATTCATGGGGGGCCCGCAGTGAATCCTTGTACCCAGGGCCCAGAATTTGTTGTGACGCCCCTGCAGTAGACAGATGTTAACTAATCTCATGTTTCCCTGACTTCAAAGTCAAATTGGGGAGGAAAAAATCCCCAACAGCCATAAACTAATTTGATTCATGATGAGGAGGAGGACAGAGATAAACAAAGCCTGGCCATACAGTTTCCTGACAGTATTGGAATTCTCTTCCTACTGTTGTTTTCTTTAGCTAAATGATGTTATATTCAGTGGTGTAAAGTAACTAATTATATTTACTTATCTATCTATAAATGCGACAAATCTCTGTCTGTTTGTTTGTAATCCGCGTATCTCGAGAACCGTTCGTCCCACCGGCTTCAGATTCGGCACGCGCGTTCCCCGCCGCCGCGCGGAGTGCAGTGCCGGGCCTCGACCCGACCCGACTCGCGGTTTTCCGAAACCGGCGCGAAACGTTCGGAATCTCCTTATGCGGAGCTGATTGTTGACATCAGGCTGTTCCGGAGGAAATCGGCGCAAGCGCTGAGTCATTGTGACATCACTTCATAAAAGGCTCTGACATCACGTACGCCACATGAGTCAACACAAAATCTCTGTGAATGTGTATGTATGTATGTAATCCGCGTATCTCGAGAACCCTTCTTCCCACCGGCACGCGCGTTCTCCAGATATGGGCATAAAGTCTGACATCAGAGTTTTCTGCAACCGGTACTGTGTGTGCAGAGATCTTCATATATGGGCATAAGTGGACAAAGACAAACAGATGGTCAAAACGGGTCCTATGACAGGTATATTGGGGTTTGCATTAAAGGGTGGGGCATTCATGGGGTTTGCATTAAAGGGTGGGGCATTCATTCCCTATTTCAAATTCGGCACGTGCGTTCCCCACCGCAGCAGGTAGTGCAGTGCTCGGCCTCGACCCGACCCGACCCGATACACGATTTTCTGGAACCAGCACGAAAGGTTCGGATTCTGATGTCTGACATCAGGATTTTCCGGAACTGGCACTGTGTCTGCATAGATCTCCATATATGGGCATAAAATGGATGCAGACAGACAAATACAGATATCTCCATATATGGGCATAAATGGACACAGGCAAACAGATGGTCAAAGATCTCCATATATGGGCATAAAGTGGACGCAGACAGACAGATACAGATATCTCCATATATGGGCATAAATGGACACAGGCAAACAGATGGTCAAAACGGGTCCTATGACAACAGGTATAATGGGGTTTGCATTAAGTTTGTCTCCTCCTCCATCTGTTTGTCTGTGTCCCTTTATTCCCATTATGGAGATCTCTGTATCTGTCTGTGCCTCCGACTGTGTTGCAGACACAGTGCCGGTTCCCCCTTTAATGCAAACCCCATTATACCTGTTGTCATAGGACCCGTTTTGACCATCTGTTTGAAAAAGCGACAGAAATCTCATATATGGGCATAAAATGGACGCAGATAAACAGATATCTCCATATATGGCATATATGGGCATACAATGGATGCAGAATCACAAAGATCTCCATATACGGGCATAAAAGGGACACAGACAGACAGATACAGAGATCTCCATATATGGGCATAAAATGGACGCAGATAGACAGATATCTCCATATATGGGCATATATGGGCATAAAATGGACCCAGAACTATAACTGCAGTGATCTCCATATATGGACATAAAATGGACACCGACAGACAGACAGATACAGATATCTCCATATATGGGCATAAATGGACACAGGCAGACAAATGGTCAAAACGGGTCCTATGAAAACAGGTATAATGGGGTTTGCATTAAAGGGCGGGGCATTCATTCCCTATTTACATTGTTCCGAGTTGGCCAGGTCGCCGACTAGACGCTGGGCCGCCCGAAGGGCGGCCCAGCTTCTAGTATATTTAATGGCCCCACAAGACTATTGTTTAGTGATGAAAAGTGATGAGTCATCACTTTTCACACTTTTGTGGGGTCAGTTTTAGCCCAAGGAATGTTTTTTTCATGCAAAACAGATGCTTGCAATGGATTCAGAATCATGAAAAATCCCTAGTTTGACCCCTCATATGCCACTTAAAGTAGATTCATTTTTTGCCTTTTTTCCCCCCTGTATATTAAGTTAATGGGACACCAACTCTAGCGGCTGATAACACCAATTTAGCTGGGTCTCAGAAAGGGTTATCAAACCAAAAAATAATCTACAGATATAGAGCTTTTAAAAAATGCATGGTAACCTTTGCCACATCTCGTATGGCCGACATCTCGTATGGCCCATGAACTAACGATAGTTAATTAAGTCTCTGTGCCTGTAGGTGTGTTTCTTTCAGGGGTCCTTGTCAAATTCGAGATTTAGTTTTCACATAAACAATGATACCGTTCTTACAGTATTTTGATCATTCAGACCCAATTAGTGAATGCCAGGATTTCTTCAGAATAATTATGTATCACACTGATTTACTATGACACTATGACATCACACTGATTTACTATGACACTATGACACATTAGGAGTCCAACTACTATAGTGGTTCTGAAATGTTTTATTTGCAAGGACCCCCAGAGTGTACAAATGGAACCAAATGGACCCCTACGGGCAGTGTCGGGGAAGTTAAAGTTACATGTAACTGAGTTACGTAACTAAGTTACATTTTGCTGTAACTTGCTGGTAACTGAGTTACATTCATATTTCTGTAACTCGTCAAGTGACTGAGATACTTTTTGGGTCATTTTTGGCTCAAGTTACAAGAAGTTACAAGCGAAGTTATAATGTTACGATCAAATGTCCTCAACAGATCATAATTTTCTTATTTGTTTAACTTTATTTTAGGAACACAGATGTAAACTAAAGAAAATGTCAACCTTTTTTAAATAAAATATAAAACTCAGTTGAGAGGCATATTTCTGCTGGCATTTGACTTTTTTTGTATAATATTATATTTTGTTTCATGAACATCAAATGTACATTCTCAATTTAACGCTGAAAAAAAAAGTATTACTCAAGTTACCCAAGTAACGTTTTCTATGTAACTTGAATCTTTATAAGTTATATTTCTCCAGGGGTATAACTTTAACTTGATCAAGTTACTGCCATGGTGAGTTACTTGTAACTGTACAAGTTTCGCTTTCAAAGTAACTTCCCCAACACTGCCTACGGGTCTGTCTGTAACTCTGAGAGTGTACACATGAAACCAAATGGACCCTTACAGGGTCTGTAACTCTGAGAGTGTACACATGAAACCAAATGGACCCTTACAGGGTCTGTAACTCTGAGAGTGTACACATGGAACCAAATGGACCCTTACAGGGTCTGTAACTCTGAGAGTGTACACATGAAACCAAATGGACCCTTACAGGTCTGTAACTCTGAGAGTGTACACATGAAACCAAATGGACCCTTACAGGGTCTGTAACTCTGAGAGTGTACACATGAAACCAAATGGACCCTTACAGGGTCTGTAACTCTGAGAGTGTACACATGGAACCAAATGGACCCTTACAGGGTCTGTAACTCTGAGAGTGTACACATGGAACCAAATGGACCCTTACAGGTCTGTAACTCTGAGAGTGTACACATGAAACCAAATGGACCCTTACAGGTCTGTAACTCTGAGAGTGTACACATGGAACCAAATGGACCCTTACAGGTCTGTAACTCTGAGAGTGTACACATGGAACCAAATGGACCCTTACAGGGTCTGTAACTCTGAGAGTGTACACATGGAACCAAATGGACCCTTACAGGTCTGTAACTCTGAGAGTGTACACATGAAACCAAATGGACCCTTACAGGGTCTGTAACTCTGAGAGTGTACACATGGAACCAAATGGACCCTTACAGGGTCTGTAACTCTGAGAGTGTACACATGAAACCAAATGGACCCTTACAGGTCTGTAACTCTGAGAGTGTACACATGGAACCAAATGGACCCTTACAGGGTCTGTAACTCTGAGAGTGTACACATGGAACCAAATGGACCCTTACAGGGTCTGTAACTCTGAGAGTGTACACATGGAACCAAATGGACCCTTACAGGTCTGTAACTCTGAGAGTGTACACATGAAACCAAATGGACCCTTACAGGGTCTGTAACTCTGAGAGTGTACACATGGAACCAAATGGACCCTTACAGGTCTGTAACTCTGAGAGTGTACACATGGAACCAAATGGACCCTTACAGGTCTGTAACTCTGAGAGTGTACACATGGAACCAAATGGACCCTTACAGGTCTGTAACTCTGAGAGTGTACACATGGAACCAAATGGCCACCACAAGCCTACACACAGTGTTGTAGTGCTAAATTTGGAAGTGTGGGCACTCCCCGCGCGTGCACACACATGCACGTGCGTCCGTGCGCGTGCACATAACGTTTTCGCTGGCTTAAAACGGGTCTGCGCGGCGGCAGAAATAGCCTTAGACCAGTGGTTCTCAACCAATAATTTGATGACCGGATCATCAGCCAAACTTCCCATGCAAAATAGCTCCACAACTGATATTTCCAATTAATTAATCCATTTTCAAATCTTATATTACCATCTGCTGTTAGTCATGCTCATTTCAGCACGGCTGGCGAGCCATATTTCAACCAATTGCTGGGTCAGAACGACCTGAAAATATAATATCAACTGACTTGACTTGAGAGAAGTGTGGGCACTCCGTACCCCCGCGTCCCCCCCCCCCCCCCCACTACATCCCTGCCTACACACACATCTTTCATGTGTTGTTGTTCTTAGTCATGGCTGCCAGTTCCCACCTGATGTTGTGTGGGAGTCCAGACTGCTCCACGTCGTACTGAATAACTGCTAGCTTGCACAGCATCTTCAGACTAGGACTCAAGTCTAAGATGTACAGATCATCTAGTAGTACAGGAACTGTGCTGCTGTCTGATCCGTTACTGTGTCCTCCAACGATGATGATACGTTCTCCCACCATGCAACAGGACATCCTATACATTGGACCCGGTCCTTCCCCCTTGGGCTCAACCTTCTTCCAGGAGAAGGTCTCTGGATTTAATTTCCACAGGTTGAAGGTTGTAGTGTAGTTACAGCCACCAAGTATGTACAGCTCTCCATTGTAGGCAAAGGCAGAATGACCCCAACATCTTTCTGGAAGTAGCTGTGTAGAAGGTGTGCTCAGCCAGCAGTTGGTCTCTGTGTCAAATGCTCCGATGACGTTGTTGCAAACACCCCCAAATACAAACATCTTTGTTCCAATGATTGTGGCAGAGTGACCTGCTGAAACAGGTGGGGGAGTGCCTGTGGTGTTAATTAAAGACCAGACCATTGAGGTGGTGTCCAGCTTGTAGATGTCATTAGTGAATCTATTAAACGTGTTGCATCCTCCATGGACATACATGACCTTCCCCAAGACGCAGGCTGAGTGGAGGTACCTTGAGCTTGGAGCAGCCCCAGACATCTTAGGTATGAACCATCTGTGTGTGTCGACATCAAATGCATACAGAACATCACAGTGCTCCCTTGATGGGCTTACCTGCCATGTAGTAACACCCCCCCAGATGTAGACAACGTGGTCTATCAGCACAGCTGTGTGGCTGTAGCGCTTTTTAGCACATTTTCCTCTTCTTCCAGTTGTAACCGGGGGCAACGGCTTCCAGCGCAAAGACACTGTGTCGAAGACTTTCACGTGAATCTGATCCATGCTGTAGCTTCTGGTATCTGCAAAGGAATAGACCTGGTGTCCAACTGCAACTACAGCTTGACCAGCTCTCCATTTTCCTCCATCCTCTCGGGTCACTGTCCACTGAATCATCTCTACAACACCTTGATCTCTCTTCTATCACTTCAGTCTACAACGGTCTTCTTTCACCCTGCAGCATCTTTTATAGACTACACAGAGCTGTGGAGCGACGTCACACACAAAACATTCTAACAACACCGATCTACGCAAGAACCATTTATGGAGCGTGACATGAGGCGTGATTCACTGATGCAAATGAGCTGCGGGTTTTCATACTACATGCGACCTACGGTCGTAATTAGACCACAGACCCCAATGTGTTGCCATCTCTCTGGGACCCCTAACATATGCTAGAATATCCTCAGTGTACATGAAGGTGACCCCTGCGTGGTAAAAAAAAAAAGAAAAAAAAAAAGACCCACATAGGGAAAGAAAGAAAAAGGTCCGGTCGCAATTGCAGAAGTGAGACTGCATTTTTTTGTAGAAGAAAATCATATGGAAATCACTAGCATATTGTGAAGTGATAAACCACTTCAAACTGCAATAAGATCACACAAAAACACATGGTTTTCTACAAGTGAATCCATGATATTGATGCATTCCAAGCGTACAGTACACCACCATAACTTTATACTGGTGCAGGACAATCTTACCTGTTGGATTTTAACAAAAATGTCCCCTGCTGTTTCAGAATGCTGGCTTGGGTGGCCTCACCGCAGCTCGGACAAGTTGCAAACAACATGAAAAGTTGTCTGTGACGCACCATGTACTTATTGATGTTGCTGAGAAAATAAGAAATCACCAGTAAGACTCCCTAATCGGGAGATAAGAAAATGTCAACCTTTTTGAAATAAAATATAAAACTCAGTTGAGAGGCATATTTCTGCTGGCATTTGACTTTTTTTGTATGATATTATATTTTGTTTCATGAACACCAAATGTACATTCTCAATTTAACGCTGAAAAAAAAAAAAAAGTAACTCAAGTTACCCAAGTTACTTTTTCTATGTAACTTGAATCTTTATAAGTTATATTTCTCCAGGGGTATAACTTTAACTTGATCAAGTTACTACCATGGTGAGTTACTTGTAACTGTACAAGTTTCGCTTTCAAAGTAATTTCCCCAACACTGCCTACGGGTCTGTCTGTAACTCTGAGAGTGTACACATGGAACCAAATGGACCCTTACAGGTCTGTGTGTGTCGACATCAAATGCATACAGAACATCACAGTGCTCCCTTGATGGGCTTACCTGCCATGTAGTAACACCCCCCCAGATGTAGACAACGTGGTCTATCAGCACAGCTGTGTGGCTGTAGCGCTTTTTAGCACATTTTCCTCTTCTTCCAGTTGTAACCGGGGGCAACGGCTTCCAGCGCAAAGACACTGTGTCGAAGACTTTCACGTGAATCTGAGAGTGATTTTAGGGCAAAATGTGTAGGAGCAGTGTCCAAAAATGTGTTTGAAATAATCGGCCTGATGGTGGCGCTATATGGGACAGATCCATGTTGATGACATGAGTGTAGACATACTGTGTATCGATTGGCATGATTTTAGGGCAAAATGTGTAGGAGCAGTGTCCAAAAATGTGTTTAAAAAAATCGGCCTGACGGGGGCGCTAAATGGGACAGACCCATGTTGATGACATGAGTGTAGACATACTTTGTACCGATTTGCGTGATTTTTGGCCAAAAATTGTAGGAGCTGTGTCCATAAATGTGTTTTGCAAGAAGCGGCCTCATGGTGGCGCTAGAAGAGGGTCAAGTGAAAATTGATGAGTGGAGGTTGTGGTTTGGCAGGCAAGGAGTGGGTGTGCAAAATTTGGCATGGATCGGGGCAACGGTTGCAGAGATATGAGCAGGGCAAAAGTGTGACGTGTGACGTGTGACAGACTGACAGACTGACAGACTGACAGACTGACTGACGGACAGCTGGTCGAGATTTTGATAGTAACTGCGACCTGACGGTCGCAATAACAAACCCTAAAATGGATTACCATTTAGAACGGGTACACATTATTGTGTATCATTATTTGATGCTTTAACTATTAAAAAATAGCAGATATATATATATTATTTTATTTCTTTATTTTAATTTATTGTACTTAACCTTGTTTGTGTAACTATTTTTCTTTATTATCGTGCATATTGTGTACGCTGATTTATTGTTTTGTATTTATTTTTATTGTTACTGTCTTTATTATTTTCAAGGAGTGATTAATGATAGCAATATGGGGGGAGGGTTGGGGAAAAGGGGAAAAAAAAAAGAAAAAGAATGTCTTTGCAATATTGACTTGTTTAATGTACAATGTTGAAACATATGTGACATGAATAAAGATATATAAAAAAAAAAATAGCAGATATACAAGCTCACAGCGCGGCACCGCCGCTGCGAGCTTGTAGATCTGCCCCTTTTGAAAAATCGTGAAAATTGGAATTTTGACACGGTTCTATAAGTGTCTTTTGAATCCTAAGATTCTTTGAAAAACCCATGTTTCTAGGTCAGCAATCTGGCCAGCCATTGTCAAAGAAAAGGTCCTTTTCACTTAAATGGAGCTCAGTTAGTCTGTTCTTGAGAGACTACTATGTCAGTGGTACTCAAACTTTTTCATGTGAAGGACCCCCAAAATGATATGTATTTGGCCACAGACCCCCATCTCAAAATATTTAGTTCCAGGGACCACCCAGTCTAAGCAAAATTTGAGTTACAAACGTTAGCTTTGAAAATACATGTATTCAAAGTGTGACGGTCCCCTCTACTATGAGAGTTATAGGTCGTATGGTTAGATTGCACCCAGGTTTGGTTATTTTGTCTGTTTGCTTTGTATTCATTTCTGTTCTCCTGTTTTCTATAGCAGTGGTTCTCAACCTGTGGGTCGGGACCCCCAGGGGGGTCGCCAAATTATTGTGGGGGGTCCCCAGATGATTTAACTTAATGTGCAACATTGTTTTCTCACTCAACAGTAAACAAACCAGCATAAAGTTTAAGTTTATAGATGGTTTATGCACATTTCTAAAATGACAATTTAAGGACTTTTAATACCTCTAAAATGACAAATTAAACATTGGCCAAATTGTCAAATATTAGACGCAGGAATTGTGAAAATAGCTGATCTACATGCTCACAACTGACTATGTAGATCTGCTGTTTTCACAATATAACCGTGTTATACAAAGTGCTTGTCAGGGTGGGGGGTCTCCAGTTAAAATGTTATCATTTTGGGGGTCACAGCCTGAAAAGGTTGAGGACCACTGTTCTATAGGACTGGGGAGCAGAGACTGATTGATTGGCCATCAAGCAGATTGGTGTGCACCTGGGCCCGGTGCACACACCCTATAAAAGCCTGCCTGCCTCCCCCTGACTTCTCCCAGCTCTGTTCTGCTCACTTCTGTTTTGTTCTCCTCTCCCCCTGTTCCTTTTGCACTCTTTTCAACACGACCCCTGCATCCATACAGTATTCCACTACTGACTTGACTGATTACACATCTCATCTCTTTAGGTTTGGTTCGATTATTTGATTTCATTCTTTAATAGATATTATTTAAACTTTGTTTGACCGTGTCTCCCCCTTTTTTGTTGTGGTCTCTGGCGCCCCTAGGCCAGGATCATAACAAAAGATTTGCACACATTTTCGTGGCTTTTAAAAAAAATTAGCAGATCTACAAGCTCGCAGCGCGGCACTCGGTGCCGCGCTGTGAGCTTGTAGATCTGCTATTTTTCACTGGTTAAAGCATTCAATAATTCTAGGCCTAAATGGGTTAAGACTGAACATTGAACAATCAGTATCATTACATAAACAGACTATAGTGTAACTCTAAGTGTGTCGTACCAAGCGGCAGAGGATGGTTCACTGGTTCAGGGTGTGGCGAGTCTTCAGAACTCTCAGAGAAGAGAGTCGTCTTCATTCTCTGGGTGGGAGCCAATCGTCATCACCTTGCGTTGGTGCTAGTTTATGAACACTAGCCCTTACCCGTTCAAAGATATGAGCTCCAAAATGATGTGCAGTGTGTGGGTTATGGGATGTGCACTGTGCATACAGTATATGAGGGATGGAAAGTAACTTTAACTGGTGCTTGCATGATGTAGGAGCATCAATGTAAGAAACCCGTTTCGTTTAATGGCTACAGAGATACTGTCCCCCCCCCAGCCCCCCCCCCCCCCCCCCCCCCCCCCAGCCCGCCCGCCCGCCCACCCGCCTGCACACACACCCGCCTGCCTGCCACACACACACACACACACACACACACACACACACACACAGAGCTGGTTAAACATTTTGCCTCATGCTAGATGCAGAATAGATGTGCCTTATGCTAGATGCAGAATAGATAGTAGATACACCATAAAAATGCTAATATACAGCATATGATTTGTGAAAGTGACAAACGGGCTTCACAGTTATGTCAGGTGTGTTCATATGCTAATGGTGATGCGATTTCAGATCAATTGCTCCAGCCACTGAGGAGAAACGCTGTTTCAGACAGACAGACAGACAGACAGACAGACACTCACTCACTCACTCAGACATTCGCAAAATTATAGTATAGATAACTGACACATTCTGATTTTACAAGCAATTCATATTTTAATATCTTTCAATGGGTAGAATAATTGATAGCTTAATCAAATCAATAGCGATCATAATTTGTAGCACAGCTCCCCACCTGACTGCTCTGAGAAATGGTGCACTGACTCGTGGGACTGCAAAACGGGGGCTTTCTCCATTTAGTCAATTCGCTTGTGTAATTTAGTTTTCGGGGGATTATGAAAACTATTTATTTTTGGAAACTTCAGAGCATAACAAATTAGAAAATCCATGATTCCATTTGCAAAATCCTTAGGGGAAATTTTGACAGCTGCTGAAAGTGTGCGTCTCATTCACTTACTATACTATAAAGGAAAAAAATACCCCCAAAAAATCTGCTTCAAGTAGCTTCATGTGAGGGGTGAAACTAGGGGGTTTTAATGATTATGAATCCAATTGCAAGCATTTTTTTTTTTTTTTGCATGAAAAACATTCCTTGGGCTAAAAACAGCCCCCACGAAACTCTGAAAAGTGATGACTAATCATCCGTTTTTAGCCCAAGGAATGTTTTTCATGCAAAACAAATGCTTGTTTCACCCCTCACATGCTACTTAAAGCAGATTTTTTGGGGGTATTTTTTTCCTCTATAGTATAGTGTATAGTAAGTGAATTTCAGCAGCTGACAAAAAGTCCCCTACGGATTTTGCAAATGGAATCATGGATTTTCTGATTTGTTATACTCTGAAGTTTCCATAAATATATAGTTTTCAAAATCCCCCGAAAATTTGAACAAACCTTTCATGTTTGGACATATTAAACTGGACTAATTTGTGGGACGGCTTGGGTTCCTAGGGACAACATGGATTCCTGTAGAGCAGTGTTTCTCAACCACTGTGCCTGGGGACCTTTGGTGTGCCCCTGAGAAGGGTCAAGTGTGGCCCTTGAAACTGCTTGAAAGCCAGTATTGTTTTTATCATTTTAAAAATGATTTAAACTAGTGAAAACAGCCGATCTAGGCGTTGTGTGCTTGTAGATCTACTGTTTTCACTACTTTTGTGCGACAGGCGACAGCCTTGTATGATGAAGCAGGGCTTTACTTTGCGAAGAAACGTACAAATTTGAAACTTGGAGATACAAGGTTTCTCCCCGACTGTGACGATATTTACACCCCCCGTATTATGTTGGTGTGCCCATGGATTCTTGGTACATGAAAAGTTTGCCCATGCAGAAAAAAATGTTGAGAAACACTGCCGTAGAGAACCCAGTGATAACCACACTCTATAAAAGGCTGTGTTGGCTAAAACGCGCAAAGCAAATGAAAAGTGAAAACCTACCAACAGAACGATGCAATTCTAACGCGTTCTGAGAAAGGCAAACTAATCGGAAGCCTCTGTGTCTATGACATCATGGACAAATCATCAAAATCAAAGCGTTTGATTGGTCTGGCTAACTCATGACATCATAGTCAATAATAGGGTAACATTGGCATCGTTCAAAACTGCCCTGAAAACTCACCTTTCAGGAGGCCAGAGAAGGAGGTACCACCCCCTTGTTTGCCCTAGCCTATACATTGTGTTTTTATAACTGCGATATAATTTTATGTTTTCTTTGCTTGCTATTTATTATGTTCATGAATACAGAGGACTTCCAATGTAAAAAACACCGTAAAAAGTCTTATTTGGGATGTTCCTTTTATGGCAGGGTGTTTAACTAGTTGTACTGTACTACATTTTAATTGTATTGACTATACTTGTACTGTTCTCCATTTTTGTCTAATCAATCAATCAATCAATCAATCAATCAATCAATCAACACGAAGCGGAGTATGGGCTCTTCTGTCCGTGACATCAGCTGTTGTGATGTTGGTCTCTGCGCACTTTCTATGACATAGTTGACATTAGTCTCGGGTGATGTTGATAGATAGATACCTTTATTATCCCAAGGGGGAAATTCAGTTGTCCAGTTGTAGCACAGCAGTATACAGTTATTTACAAAGTTACAGAGAAGTAAGAAAAAAAGATAGATAAGAGGAAAAAACAAGAACAGTGCCGTACCAATAAAGAGAAGGTGCATCAATAGAGGGGGCGAATAATATATAAGTATATATACATAAAGTGTCTTACAAAAAAATGTTGGTCTCGTACTGCTCAGACATACTGTACTCACAAAGCCAGCCTGACGTAGGAGCGGTTAGCACCGCTCAGAAATCACACCCAGTGTGACGTGAGCGGTGCCTTTTATATGAGTTAATTTCGTTAAGCTCGTGATTGGTGTACATACATGCCAAAACGTCCGGCGAAGCTTGGCCAATGCCAAGCTTTGCGGGACATACGGACGGACATTTCATTTCTTTTGGTGAGTAGCATTTGTGTACCTGTCAGTCTGTCTGTCTGTCTGTCCTGCCTACAGACAGACAGACAGACTGACAGCGGTTAGCACCAGACTAGCGCGGTACAGAAATGTTAGTATCTTTTCCACCACTGGTATACGATGCTAAATGCAGGCTGTGTCTGTGTGCAAATCGGTGTTTTGCGGTAACGATTCATGTTGGTCGTGACATCACACCTGAGCTCGATATGCCCATATAAGTTGTTGTGACAGAGATGAGAGAGGTGAAGATGAAAGCGGTCATGTTGAGGTTTTACATGATATCATTTGGCATTGGAGCTCTCGTTCAAGGTGCCATTGTAGGTGCCATTGCAGGTGAAATTCGAGTTGCCATTGCAGGTGCCATTGCATATGCCATTAGCGTTGTCATGGTAATTTTGATATTAAATCGACTTGGCCCGTCAAATGATCAGCATGGCAATGGAGCTCATTATTCGAGCATCCCGATGGGTGGTTGAAGGGGAGCGGTTGAAGAGCGGGCTGCGTCTTCCTCCAATCATGGACGACATGGCGACAATAACAACAACAAACGCATGCACCAAACGCCCGCTGGATAAACTCCAGGGAAACATAAATTGGGCACGAATGGCTATTAAACCCCAGCAAATCCCACGGTATCTCCATTGTCAAAGGCCAGCTCGTCAATGAGAGGTTCCACCGCGTCAACAAGGAGCCAATACCAACAGTTCTGGAGAAGCCTATCAAAAGCCTTGGCCGCTGGTACAGCGCAGAGCTCAAAGACTCGGAGCAGGTGGAACAAATCCGAAAGTGTTGGTTCACCTATTTTTGACATAAAGCTGTGTGAAATACTTGCCGTTAAAACAGTGGTTAAAAATGTATGGGGCGGCATAGCTCAGGGGTAGAGAAACCGTTATTAGAGCACGAAGGGTTCCCGAAGGGTTCCCAGTTCGAATCCGGGCTCCCCCTGAGTTAATGTCGAAGGGTCCTTGGGCAAGACTCTGAACCCCACATTGCTCCCGGTGAGCAGGTTGGTGCCTTGCATGGTTTCCTCCGCCACCGGTGTATGAATGTGTGCGTGAATGGGTGAATGTAATTCACAATCTCTGTAAAGCGCTTTGGATGAAAGCGCTATATAAATGCACCATTTACCATTTATTAATTGATTACCAGAGTCCCGTGGTCAGAGTTCTGGTCAGTTTCTAATGAATATTAAGTAGTTCCAATGGGGTGGGGGCCATTTGCCGTGGCCCAATCATTGAAAATAGATGAATCCACAAAACTAGCGTCATTTGTATTGTTGGCCTATTTCTACCATATAGAGCCAGGTTTCGTTCTGATCAGCTGACTGCAAAGCACCTTGTTTTGGGGAAATACGTTGCAGCGGCGTAGTGATACTGGACACAAAAAATAGTACCATGTGACAGAGGGGTCAAAGTTGAACGAAAGTTGGTCTATTTGGTAGAAATAGGTCAACAATACAAATGACGCTAGTTTTGTGGATTCATCTATTTTTAATGATTGGGCCATGAGCCCCTGCCAAATCACCAGAACTACTTTATATTCATCAAAAACTGAGCAGAACTCTGACCACAGGACTCTGGTAATGAATTAACACATTTGTAACCACTATTTTAATGGCAAGTATTTCACACAGCTTTATGTCAAAAATACCGTAGGTGAACCAACACTTTAAGCAGATCAACAACACAGCTCTCCCTGGGAAGCTGAAGCTGTGGTGCTTTCAGTTTTGGCTGCTACCCCGTCTCATGTGGCCACTTTCCATCTATGAGGTCACCCTGTCCCATGTCAAGAAATTCTCACAGAATTGGAACTCACCGATCGATTTGTATTCAAGCACGATGACCTCATCGTCATGGTCCGGTGTCTCCATCTGAATTTATCTTCTCCTCATCGTCATCCAGGTCTTCGAACCTTTTGATCTAAAAGGTCCCGTGCCTTCCCAATGGCCTTGGGGTCTGGGAGGCTCACATACAACGATTTGGCCGTCTGTATGTTGTGGTGCATTGCCCGGGCGACAGTCTCCTGCCCGAGCGGATCCTGGGAACGATGTGTCTGTGGATGGAAGAGAAGATCTAAGTAATACCACTTAATTTTACAATTTGTCTGTTGAAAGTGTTTGGTTTGTAAAATGTACCTTGCTGGTTGCCGAGGACCGCATCAGGTTGAAGTTAACCACTCCTGGGAGACCGGCCTGTTCCCATTCCTGTTGGACGTACTGCCCCAGCTCCCTATCTTTCCCCCCGGCCATGTTACAAAACACTCTTTCTGACTTGACATGTTTCAGGAGGCAAGTGTTATATAGCTGCGTCAGCCCAATGGTGTTCGAGGGGCTTGGGTGCCAGGGGGGCAGGACCCTTTGCCGAGGCAGTCTTGTGATGAAGATTGAAGATTTAAACACATTCAGTGACCCACGGTCCCAAATCCATTCTTACCTCACCATATAAGAGACCCAAACCCAAGAATTGACACGTCCCTAACCCAGTCGGCGCTTGGTGAAAATAGAATTTGCCTTCTTAGTTAAAAAAATGAATGGATTTGATAGGAATTTGGGCAGACAATTTGCTATCAAATTAATAAAGTTTCCCACCCAAAAAGTGTCCCCCTACTAACCGTGACCACAGAAACCTCTTAGGAGCCGTCCAATGTTATTTGGTGTCTACAGGCCCCCTAAAGATTCTACCAAGGTTCCATAAAAAGACACTTAGACAATACCAATGGGAGGTGTTAGAAGTCTTGACTTACAAGAACCACATGGAGGTCCTTCGACTTTTTCGCCTGCAAGAGTTCCCCGACCCTCAGGTTGGTCAGGACTTGGACCTCTTTGAGGGTGCTGTTCTTAAACTCCCTCAGCAGTTGGTCTAAATAGAAAAGGTACATTTTTAGTTGTCAATTGTTTTTACAACTGACACAGATATGGGTGTGTTGTTAGTTTACTTACTCAGCCGTTGCGGGATCTTTTCTCGGGCCATGTTGAGGAAGGCCTTTTCATCCTTTACACTGAGCTCCTGATCTGTACATATATATATATATATATATATATATATATATATATTATATATATAATGCATACAATGAGTCTTAATGTGCGTTTTGACATTGTTTTGATACAATTTGGTTTGTCCAGGATACTGTAACCTTGCTTTAGGTCTGGTAATAGACTCACCTGATTTTTTTTTGCAGAACAGTGTATTGGTCCCTGACTTTTGGCGCGTTGGCGCGTTGCCATGTTTTAGGGAGTCCACCGTGTACTTGATGCTCATCACATCGGTCTTCGACAGGCGCGATTCTTTTAGCAGGTGTGTGCATTGGACAAGGTCCAGAAACGTATTAAAGTGAAGCAGATAATGCTTTACTGTAGTGGGGGCCATTGTGGCGCGCTTCTCTGAGATCCAGCTGTGAAAAGAAGATATAGGAGTTAAAATAACACAGCAGGAATATGTGTTTATAGGCAACTTTTTGGACTCCACCTACTCTCTCAGCAGGTCTGTTTTTGCGTGGTGCAAATCGCTCCTTTGCCCCACTTTTTATTACAACAATTATGATGTCACTAATGATGATGACATGAGTTAGCCAGACCAATGAAACACATTCTCTTGATTTGTCCATGATGTCTTAGGTACAGAGGCACCCGATTGGTTCACCCTGATTTAGAACGCGTTTAGGCAGGTAGTATGGTGTCATAATAGTATGGTGTCATAAACATGGTGTCCAATCAAATGCTTACTTGATCATAATGTCATAGATACATGCAAAGACCAATCAAAGAATGTTTAGTCAAAAGAATATACGTCATAGACACAGTCCTCCGATTGGTTTACCCTGATTTAGAACGTGTTTAGGCCGAAATAATTAGTATGGTGTCATAAACACAGAGGCACAGATACCTCTGATTGGTTGTCTTTAGCCAATATCTACCGTTCATGTTATGAATTCACCAAACTGAACAGACCATTGAATTTGTCTGAATGGTTGGCTTTAGCCAATATCTACCGTTAAATGTTATGAATTGAACAGACCATTGAATTTGAATTTAAAATTTGTATTAGATGAATATCTAATACAAATTTGAAAATCAAAAAAATAACCACACTTTTAGACAGACTGTGGATAATTTCACATGTTATAGATGACAGGCAGCTAATACAAGTTTAAAATACAAATAAACAGCCTTTGAAAAACCTCTTAGGTATTGGTCTTGGCCTTGAGCTCTAGAGGCAAATAAGGTCAATTATCGTTGTGACCTGGTCGCAAGGGTGGTGTAATAGAAAATATTAATGTTCCAAAAGGATGAAGGATTTGAAGAATTGACAACGGTTTATTCATCAAAGAGGCAAAAAGTTGAACAGAGTATCAGCATTCACAAAAGACAGAGCTCTGGCCTCCATGGCCAGAGCTTGGGCCCCGTGGGGCAGACCACTCCTGAAGTGTCATATGGGACACCTCTTATACACCAAGGTGCTCTCCCTAGATGGAGATAGAATCTAAACATCTATACTAAGTACCATACAGTATATAATAAGGCTGACTGGTTAAGTTGCAATGACCATGTATAGCATCACTTAGTACAGGTTTTATGCTGACACAGAGGAGAAGTAGAAGTCAAAGTCCATGGATGTCAGCTGTTGGATTGACAGCTGCAGGTACATCCGAATTAGTACTTTGGCACTATTTGTTACTATATAAATATTTCTACCACATTCCATCCTTTTTTGGGCGAATGAATAATCTATTCATTTACATACAACAGGATATTTATAGAGTGCCAAATCAATAGACATTTCAGACAATTACATGTTGATATAGCAATTTAAATAATTAATTAATTCATTCATTCATGAGTTCCACATGATAGCTATATGTTAAATAGCTATACATCCGCGTTCCACGGCTAACACCTTTGACTTAAGGTATTACACATCCGAGTTCTATACGGCAAACACCTTCTATTATGCAAGGTATTTCTAGTCCTACATTCAGTCAAACTTGTCTTGTTCTTGGTATCTTATGTTATGTTTTATAACATTACCAACTGGCTTGCTTGTTTACACTGAAATATAAGAGAGCTAGAATTGAGTAAATGTGAATCCATATTTGTTTGTACTTTGAAATTCTGTTTTCCAAAATCAAGAGCCCGCATGTCCACTCTCATCTGACTCAGTCATTCCTTGACCCTTAGTCACCATGCAGAGCTGCGACAACTCTTATGTTGGAATATCAGAATGTAGACCATAAAAACAAATATTCTCACATTAGTGGCAAATGCCTTGTTGACTCATATTTTAGATATCAACTTTTAGCTAATATTATTCCTATATAAATTACTCAGCTTAATATCAAACACATAGTTGTTGTAGTCTTCATGGCGTCTCTCCGTTCCTCCCATCTTCATTTGGCTTATGGCATGTGGCGGTTAATGTCTTTGCTTCAGCGATCTCCACTGGGCTGGTGGGGTCCAGTTCAGTGGCTCTCTGACGTGCCAGCATGTGTCTCCTTGGCTTGGTCCCCTCCTACTGTGGCAAAAGTCTGTTGGTGTTCGACGTGGTGTCGATTTCGTCACCTCCGCTGTCAATCTGTGTGATTTGGTGGTAGGCTTGCTTTCCTTGTTAGCAAGCTTCCCTCTGTCCATGATGTTGGAGCTGTCTTCACAGGAAAAATCGATCCGCGCGGTTCCATCCTTGTAGATCTGCTGAAAGTCAGTTCTTGTTGATTTTGCATATCTTGCAAGTTGCTTCTGTAGTGGTCTCCTCTTTGTTCTCCGTGGTGGTGGACCTGCTTTAGGTCTGCTTTCAAAAATCTCCTTTCCAAAAAATTCCTTCATCCCAAGGTTCTTTTGAGCAAGTATCCATCTATGGTGAAAGATGAAATATTGCTCCTGGCTGGCTCGCCAATTGTAATAGAAAATATTAATGTTCCAAAAGGATGAAGGATTTGAAGAATTGACAACGGTTTATTCATCAAAGAGGCAAAAAGTTGAACAGAGTATCAGTATTCACAAAAGACAGAGCTCTGGCCTCCATGGCCAGAGCTTGGGCCCCGTGGGGCAGACCACTCCTGAAGTGTCATATGGGACACCTCTTATACACCAAGGTGCTCTCCCTAGATGGAGATAGAATCTAAACATCTATACTAAGTACCATACAGTATATAATAAGGCTGACTGGTTAAGTTGCAATGACCATGTATAGCATCACTTAGTACAGGTTTTATGCTGACACAGAGGAGAAGTAGAAGTCAAAGTCCATGGATGTCAGCTGTTGGATTGACAGCTGCAGGTACATCCAAATTAGTACTTTGGCACTATTTGTTACTATATAAATATTTCTACCACAGTGGTCTGGAGGAGCTGGACCTGTTGACAGAAAAATGATTAACTTAGTTGTTTCGCAACACACAAGTCTTCTGAAAACTGGAACGGGAATTTAACCTACGTCCGTGGGGCTGGCGGGCCCGGGGAGCAGGGAGCAGGGGATTAGGCAGGGGGTTAGGCAGCTGTTGACGAGGCTCGTTGGGGTGCCGGGGAGGATGTGGAGCTGAAACTAAAATTATTAACCTAGTTGTTATGCGAGCTGCAGGTATTGGGTGAAAAAGTAAAGAGATTTGATATGGTAGTGGGTGCCCCAATGTCCTATGAATCCATTAATTATCTTCACCCAAAAACTGTAATATACACACTCTGATACATCCTCGAATGATGATTCCGATTAGAAAAAAAATTATCATGGAGAAAACTTTCCCCAAACCCTTACCAGACACCCCACCCCAAAACCCATCAAAGACCCTGAACAATAACAAATCAATTATCCCATTCTTACGCGTCGCAGCGTGACGCGTTGTGACCTTGGAGGTCTGCTATTTTCGATATTTCCTCCAAAAGGCCGTTTTAGAAGTTTTAGCCCCTGCCTCTCTAACATTCTCTACACATCCCTGATCCTTCCCTCCATGCCTTTCATACTCTCGCAGAACCTCAACACATTGTCATCATCACACGCCCAAGACAGACAGACAGGCAGACAGACAGACAGACAGGCATCTGGAGAGTGCTAGACAATCAATATGTAGAAGAAAGAGAATGGGAGGAAGAGAGTACAGCCAATAGTCAATTGTACAACTGGCAATTATTTTAGGGCTGAAGGTGGAAATGTAACAGCACACATTGAGTTACAAATGTTCGCTTCAAAAACACACATATTCAAAGATTTGCACACATTTTCACGACTTTTCAAAAAATAGCAGATCTACAAGCTCGCACCACGGCACTCGGTGCCGCGCTGTGAGCTTGTATATCTGCAATTATTTCAATAGATATAGTAAAAAGAATAATTAAGGTCCCTCCACCTTGGGCCCTAGTGACTCAGTCCCACTCCCCCCCCCCTTGTGACGCCCCTGGGCACACCTTCCTTGTGTTATTGTGTGTTTCCTGTTACCATTTTGAATCCAGGCCTCTTTGCAGGGGAAAACAAACATCATGGCTGCCACTCAGCTGAAGGGCTTCTTGAAAAGGCTTCTAGGTTTCTGATACAAATGTGTACTCACGGATATACACAAATACATGAACACACGTGTGTGTGTGTGTGTGTGTGTGTGTGTGTGCGTGCGTGCGTGCGCGTGTGCGTGCGTGCGTGCGCGTGTGCGTGCGTGCGTGTGGCACTGTTTGCGGTAATCCGACATCTGCAGCAGTTGCTGGTGCTGCAGCTTTTACAGCGTTCTATGCAGGAAACGGAGGCCTGCTGAAATATTAATGTGGAATCATAGGAGCTCCAATGGAATCCATTAGGGAACCAAAATCAATGGGAGGAGCAGGCACTGCTGTAACCCCCCCCCCCCCCATTGAATGAACCAGATAGAGAAAAGAGGCTGCATGAATTATTGCATAGCGGCTATACTAGTGTTTGGGTGGTGGAAGGGCGTATAGTGTCGCCCCACGGAAATGTGTGACTGAAATGTTAGTGCAATAATTTGTGCACTGATATTTCTCTCTCTCTCTCTCTCTCTCTCTCTCTCTCTCTCTTTTCCCCTGCTCCCTCCCTTACTGTTAACTCTTATACTGCTTTGAACGTTCCTGTTCGCCCCAATCCCCAAGAGACTTCCGTGCCGATACGGCCGTTCGTTCGTTTGATGTTTTTTATGGATTATGATAAAAGCGGTCCTTGCACAACTTTTGAATGCATAATTGGTCGTTGGTGTCGTTTTGAGGACAGCCGGAAACCCTTCATAAAAAAAAAGTAAACAGACTGTCCTGGCTCCGCCTGCCCAGTAGAGAGCGACTCTGAGCCTGCCTAGCTGTTAGCCTTGGGGGACTATATTGTTTTTTCATCGGACTGTTAGTAGAGAGAGAGAGAGAGAGAGAAACGTTGGTAAAAGCGATCATTTTGTCGGAAATCAGTTGTTTTATAGTATTAGTAGTATAGTAATTGTAGTAGGTAGGTAGTAGTATTTAGCAGTACTAGAATATTGAGATGTATTAGGCCAAGTAGTTGGCCAACTCAGCCTCAACTTGCTGGTATCATTCCGCCGCCGAAGCGCGACCCAACCCCCCCGGGCCGAGGGGCAGCAGCCAGCAGCAGATCCACGGATAGAAACAAACTTTTGTTAGAATTAGGATTACAGTGTAATCCTAATTCTAACAAAAGTTTGTGTAATCATTACACAACCTACCCATGTTGTTGACCCAGGACCAGCGAATGGTGGTGGTGGTCGTGATGATGATGATGATGCCAGTCGCGAAGAACCGGGGGAAGAAGAGAAAAAGATCACTGAAGCCGTTGGTATTGAACATAAAAAGATTCCATTTCTTGGTGCTGTTGGTCGTGATGATGAAGATGGTGCCAGTCGCGAAGAACCGGGGTCCAAAAGTGGATAAGAGCCTCATATTGTGGAAACCGATCCCGACGGAGCTCGACCCCCGTGCAGGATGGATCCGCGCCCGGCACAGGGGCTCACATCGCCGCAGCAGCAGAGACGATGCACCGCCGCGCCGCCACCGCGAAGAGACAGACGAAGAATGGCTTCCGCGAGACCCCTCGGAGAACAGATGCCATGATTCTACAGTCCAAAGTGGTAAGACGTAAATCCAGTGCATGTATACTGTATGTGATAAAATCGCAGGGCCGCGACCCTCTAGTGTGATAAAATCGCTTCAGGCGTTCTTTCCACCGCATCCGTGATGAAGCCCTGCAGGCTCAAGGCTCAAGCCGAGGCTTGTCAATCAGACCATGGTCTGATTGATCTCTATTGCGAATAAACCAGTGGGATCCGGTCTAGAGCCCGCCTACTGCATCCGGCTATTTACACGTACACATACATGCAAGAATTGTTTCCGTATCCGGACCGGATCAGCAATTTGATCCAAGCATAGAGTTAGGATCCAAGTGCATGAGTTTGTTTTTGTCGCTATACAGGACACGTGGAGTTCCTATCACGCGCGTGCACTGCACAGCTACTATGATTTTTTATTTGATGGGAATTTAGGATTTATTGGCTTAGTTTGTGTGTGCGTGCGTACGATGCGTGTGTGTGAGAGAGGGAGAGGTTTCTTTAGTCTACATCTCTGATGATGATGATGTAGCCTTTCAATTCAATTCAAAGGAGCTTTATTGGCATGAGAAAACATACGTTTACATTGCCAAAGCAAGTGTTACAAATAAAAACTGTTGAAAATGGGGAACATATATACAGTTGGAGGGAGTACAGCTTTGTGTAAACAGAGCTATGTTGCATTGTGACATTTTATATATTATACATACAGGGTATAAAGGGCATTTCACTGTGACAGTAAATGCATGGTAACTATTTACTATATCTGCATTTTATGTATTACATATGAACTTATTGTAAGTCACTCATATTTGCTAATGTCAAAATTGTAAATTGATTTGTTTACATATAAACTATTTGATATTTTCCTGGCTTTAGATGATGAGTCGGATGGAGAGGTGCCGGGGACTCCTTGTGTTCTTAGGTCTATACCGTTTGAAGGTAAGGAGAAAACAAAAACTGATGCATTTTGTATAATTCTATAGCATTTTAGAGTAGATACAGCTATCTGTTTGTTCAATGCTTTTATCATTTACATCATAATGTCATGGACCTGTCTGAGACATGCTGGGTGTGTAAATAATTGATTTCATTTTGTGCACATCATGTTTACTAGTTTATATTTTACTACTGTGATTTCAGAAGAGTCGAGTGCAGCACAGCCTACTTCTTCATTGCCACATCGTGGTCATCCAAGGACAAGGATAGGTAAAGAACACCTTTTTTCTGTAAATCAGACTTAGCACCAGACGCGTTGTGAGCTTGTAGATCGGCTATTTTCAGCACACAACCAAGTGTAAAATCAGTCATTACGATGCCATCAAGGCCTGCCAAAATAGATTTTAGTCGACTAAATCAACTGTAGATTTAGTTACCTAAAATCTTATGATGATCAGTCAACTAAAACTAGACTAAAACTAAAAGACATTTTATTCAAAAGACTACGACTGAAACAAAATCAAAATTTGCTGTCAAAAACAACACTGCTTACTCGTAGTAATTATGTATTTGTATAATTTACAGATCGACCATGGGCTCGTGTACGTGGTAGGTGTAGGGGTGCAGAGTTCAGCAGACCCGGAGGAGCCTGGCTGGAGTGAAACAGAATGGAGCCAAGAGTCCCAAGATCCAGTGGACTACCTGGAACTGATAACACAGGTCCAGATGCAAAGAGTGGTGACAGGATGTTCAAAATACGCCCAGTTCTAGATTATCTCCAAAATCCGTGAACTGTACAAACCAAACCAAGATATTTCCATTGATAGGTACACTTTTATTCAAAGGGCGCCTAAATTTCAAGGTCTACAATCCACAGAAACCAGTGAAATATGGGATAAAATCTTATATTCTCTGTGATTCAGGTACAGGTTACTGTTTCAATATGAAACCCTACTGTGGAGAATCTGTTTCCCTGCTTGAGACGGTTGAATCACACACACACACACACACACACAAACACGCACGCACACCCGCACGCACGCACGCACACACGCACACATACACTCTGTAGACATGTAGTGGTTGAGGCCTGTGTAAGTGCAGGTAGGCCACAACCTTTTTCCATTTGCAGTATTACAATTGAGTTCTAGTGTCTAAAATGTTGTTTTATATTTTATTTTCATTTTCATCAATCATTTGTACTGTACTTCAACCTAAAAAGAACCCTGAAAGCAGAAGCAGGATTCAGGCTGAATCTCATGTCACTGTGTCAATGTTCTGCACTGCTCCTTACTACTGCTCTTACTTCTCTTACACACTAAAAGTGTGTAAAAAGCACTTGTTTTTATTTTTTTTGAATTTGTTTGTAAACAACCACTGAGCACAGGTGTGATGTTACTGTGTGATTTTACTGCCAACAGTAAAGGATAAAGAGAGATTTCTGCCTGAAAATGTTTCCTTCACAAAAATGCATTTTTCTCAGCTTTATGTTCTCAAAGAGCTGTTTTTTAGGCCATATTCAGCAGCTTCTAGCTAATGAATAGAACATGATAAAGACACGAAATCTTTTTCTGTTGCAAAGTAGACATTCTATTCTCCGTTGCCATATAATTGTTGTCTTTATAGTCAAAGCCAATTTTCTCCAGTAGGCCTTCAAAGATGAGCGACAATTCTCAAATTTAGCTGGCAGTGGATGGAGCTTTTTGTTAAATTCTGTGGCAGTAAGAGAGTTAAAGGGATATTTCACTTTCAAAAAAACTTTTTTTAATGTTATCATCTAATCAGGCTTTTATGAATACCCTGAACAGTTTTTTAATTTGCTTGATTGAATATTTAGATATTTGATGTAAATGTTACCAGGCCCTCCAGGCCCAGGGCCTCTCCCCACACACACCCATTGTAACTTCAAACTTCATTTTAACCATGATAGATTCATTAAAAACACCCATTATTCTGGTGACTCATACTACCCTCCTAATATGTGAGCAGGCCGTGTTTTTTCGATAACTTTTTTTAATTCATTTTTAATAATTATTTTTTTGTATTTCATTTTTAAGCATTTTTTCACTTTAAGCCTGATTTAGATTTAGTGGCTTGACAAGAGTCGCTCAGCGGAAAAGTTATTTCGTGAAATTTGAAAAAATGTCGTAGTGTAATATAAAGACAATATTCGCTTTAGAATGGTGTGTCATGGGGACAGGGATATCTTTTTTCAGCGGGGTCAGGTTAGGAATATGGGGTATGTCTCCCATCTCATATCAACACATCCTTCAGGCATGTCGTCGTTGTCGGGTGAAAACCTTGTACATCCAAAACCATTAGTTTTGCATTAATCATTTTAAAATGATAGTGAAAACAGCCGATCTGCTGTTTTCACTGTTTTTGTGCGACGGCCTTGTACGATGAAGCAGCGCCTTACTTTGTGAGAGAACGTACACATTTGAAACTTGGAGATACAAGGTTTCCGCCCGACAACGACGATGTAGAGTAGACGTCCTCAAGGAGAGAGCTATTATTCTGCCAGGTTAGCATGTGATTGGTTCATCTCTTTCTGCTCTCCACCTCTTCTTCTTCCCGTGTCATTTTGCTCACGGCTCCATTCATCATCCTCCCACTGTCATTCTTTCATCCCAGTGGCGTCAGTTCAGAAAAAGCTAAGGTATGGCAACATGAGCTAAGGTATGGCAACATGACTGGTGTCTTGCACGCGTGCGAAGGCGCAAGACACCAGTCATCTTGCCATACCTTAGCAACAGGCATGATACATTCATTTTAAGAAGTGCATTCAATTTTCCCCCCATTTCTACGGTTTCTTGGGCTGGATATGGCAGCCTGGAACGGTTGTTCAAGTGCAGCTAAACTTGGCATGTTAGTAAACGAGCCACAATTAACAATAATGCATTGCACCTGTGCAACTGACGTGGGAATATACCATTTTGTCAAGTGTCCATTTTGTTAAATTTTGCATTTGTAGTTATGTTACTGTAATTTAACAACATAATAACCAGAACAGATAGACAAAGAGACATTCATGGATTTATTTTTATAAGTAACTTTTATTCCCCCCCCCCCCTGGACCCAGGGTATGGCAGCTGCATACCCCTGCCATACCCAATTGACGCCCCTGTTTCATCCTGCCCTGCTTTCTGCCCTCCCCGGGACTTACACTCCATCTACAGACACGCTCGGCTCTCCTCTCCATTGTTTGCTTTTAGTGATGAATGGAGTATGCATCTCGCCTCGTTGCTAATCAGCTCCACATCGCGGTAACGGTCATGTGCGCTAGACTGCATGCTGATAATCGATTATATTGAAGTGTAATACTGTCGGGTGGAAACTGAAAACAGTTTACTTTTCAGGAAATGTAAAAGAAAATGTAAAAAGCCTATTTCCGCTCTAATTTCCGTGACACTTTCAGACGACAGTAAGTAAAATAGGGCAT
This sequence comes from Nannobrachium achirus, assembly GCF_963921795.1. Taxonomy (NCBI): domain Eukaryota; kingdom Metazoa; phylum Chordata; class Actinopteri; order Myctophiformes; family Myctophidae; genus Nannobrachium; species Nannobrachium achirus. The sequence goes on along the minus strand of NC_137815.1, from coordinate 69,027,241 downwards.
TAAAGGAGTAGTTCACCCCCAAAATGACTTTTTTTCTATTGATTACTCACTCTATAGACTTGAGTGGGGACCCACATGTATTTGGTTCCCCATTCGGAATCAATGGGGGTACATTTACTATAATATATATATATTTTTGTCATAGGAATGCGACAAATACAAAAAATATTATTTAACTCAAGTCTGCTAAGCGTGAGTAATCAGTAGAAAAAAATCATTTTGGGGGATGAACTACTCCTTTAATTTACACACACACGCACACTTTTCATACTAAATGCGACCTACGGTCGCAACGAAATGAAAAAGAAATATGGAGATCTTATGCAGACTCAGTCACCCTGTATCTAACTGATGGTGGCACAACATGTGTTGTGTATTTGACATCTTCAATCTTTCTATTTGTGTGGCAGCATTGGGTTGGGATTGATACATGGTCTTATAGGCTCTCTGCCATGGTGATTCAGTGCAGCATAATGTGGTGATGTATTATGGAAATAAGCCTCGGCTTTCTAGGATCTCCTTTTAGTTGACCTTGTACCAGTGATTTGTACTGTCATGAAACTGTACTTTTTTCTATTGCAATCTTCTAATAAATTCTTCAATCAATCAATCAAAAATGCATGGTGGCAGCCACGCCCGTTAAAAGTGTGTCATGATGATCTGATTCCAGCTCCGTCATTATAGCTTGTTTGCAAAATGAGCAGGAAGCTGCCTGGGAGTGCATCACCATTACCGTCAATGATAGTACGTATGTGTGTACACTAGGGCATTCACAAATAGTTATTTTTAGTATTCTAATTATTCGACCTCAAAGTATTCGAATAGTGGAATATTCAACAGGACTGGCCAAACTGTCAAATATTAAGTAAGCAAGAGGCAAACATTGTGGGAAATAGCCGATCTACATGCTCACAACGACTCTGTCAGCATGTAGATCTGCTATTTTCACAATATTTATCTGCGGAACCGAGTCACATTAAATGTAATAGGCCTACCTACAATTCCAAGTGCTTGTCAGGGTGGGGGTCCCCTGTTCAAATATGTTTGTTTTGGGGGTCACAGCCTAAAAAGATTTACACTCCTTTAAGGCCTTCGGTAAGGCGTTCCACATTTTGGTGGTATAGCAGGAGAAAGAGTTTGACCCTTTGTTTGATTTGACTCTGGGTTGAAACGCGTTCTGTGGCGCTGCCTCTGGTGTTGTAATTGTGGACATCCTTAAAGTTTTTAAAGTATTTTGACAGGTACATGGGCATCTTAGTGGTGTAGTGTATCTTGTACACCAGTATTTAGTCAGGTACATGGGTATATTAGTGGTGTAGTGTATCTTGTACATCAGTATTTAGTCAGGTACATGGGTATCTTAGTGGTGTAGTGTATCATGTACCCCAGTATTTAGTCAGGTATACACTAGATTGTTCAAAGTGCGATAACTTGGAATCCAATAGGCTTTAAGCGCCGATCTTTCAGTATGTTCTATAGCTCGCCAAGACGAACGTGTGGTAATGAGTTTAATTAATTTTTTTCCGATTGACTACAAAACCCCAAAACATATTGACTATAGTAAGGCGTCAAAACATAGATTTTAAGTCTTACATTTCTGATAGTGCCTTTCTTTTGGTATGTTGTATAGCTCGTCGAGACGAACGTGTGGATGTGTGACACATTGCTGTGCGACCCCTGGAACCCTACTTTTTTTTCCGACAAATGCAATCCTAGATTTTTTTATGTTGTTTAAATAATTGTAATATGTGATGTCTGAATCATCGTAGTTTATATATTTGTCGGAATATGGTTAGGGGTAGGGTTAGGGGTAGGGGTAGGGTTAGGGATAGGGTTAGGGTTAGGGTTAGGGTTAGGGGTAGGGTTAGGGGTAGGGTTAGGGTTAGGGGTAGGGGTAGGGGTAGGGTTAGGGGTAGGGTTAGGGTTAGGGTTAAATTTAGGGTTAGGGTTAGGGTTAATTTCCGATAGTGCCTATCTTTTGGTATGTTGTATAGCTCGTCGAGACGAACGTGTGGATGTGTGACACATTGCTGTGCAACCCCTGGAACCCTACATTTTTTCGACAAATGCAATCCTAGATTTTTCAAAGTGCGATAACTCGGAAACCAATAGGTTTTAAGCGCCTGTCTCTTAGTATGTTGTATAGCTCTTCGAGATGAACGCGTGGATATGAAATTAATTAATTTTTCTTCAGATTGTCTTCAAAATCCCCAAAATTACATATTGACTATAGTAAGGCGTCAAAACATAGATTTTAAGTCTTACATTTCTGATAGTGCCTTTCTTTTGGTATGTTGTATAGCTCGTCGAGACGAACGTGTGGATGTGTGACACATTGCTGTGCGACCCCTGGAACCCTACTTTTTTTTCGACAAATGCAATCCTAGATTTTTTTATGTTGTTTAAATAATTGTAATATGTGATGTGTGAATCATTGTAGTTTATATATTTGTCGGAATATGGATAGGGGTAGGGTTAGGGGTAGGGGTAGGGGTAGGGTTAGGGATAGGGATAGGGTTAGGATTAGGGTTAGGGGTAGGGTTAGGGTTAGGGTTAGGGTTAGGGTTAGGGGTAGGGGTAGGGTTAGGGGTAGGGGTAGGGGTAGGGTTAGGGTTAGGGTTAAATTTAGGGTTAGGGTTAGGGTTAATTTCCGATAGTGCCTATCTTTTGGTATGTTGTATAGCTCGTCGAGACGAACGTGTGGATGTGTGACACATTGCTGTGCGACCCCTGGAACCCTACATTTTTTCGACAAATGCAATCCTAGATTTTTCAAAGTGCGATAACTCGGAAACCAATAGGTTTTAAGCGCCTGTCTCTTAGTATGTTGTATAGCTCCTCGAGGCGAATGCGTGGATATGAAATTAATTCATTTTTTTCAGATTGTCTTCAAAACCCCCAAAATTACATAAGACTATAGTAAGGCGTCAAAACAAAGATTTTAAGTCTTACATTTCCGATAGTGCCTATCTTTTGGTATGTTGTATAGCTCGTCGAGACGAATGTGTGGATGTGTAACACATTGCTGTGCGACCCCTGGATCCCTACTTTTTTTGACAAATGCAATTCTAGATTTTTCAAAGTGCGATAACTCGGAAACCAATAGGTTTTAAGCGCCTGTCTCTTAGTATATTGTATAGCTCTTCGAGACGAACGCGTGGACATGAAATTAATTAATTTTTTTCAGATTGTTTTTCAGATTGTCTTCAAAACCCCAAATTTACGTAAGGCATCAAAACATAGATTTTAAGTCTTACATTTCCGATAGTGCCTATGTTTTGGTATGTTCTATAGCTCGTCGAGACGAACGTGTGGATGTGTGAAACATTGCTGTGCGACCCCTGGAACCCTACTTTTTTTGACAAATGCAATCCTAGATTTTTCAAAGTGCGATAACTCGGAAACCAATAGGTTTTAAGCGCCTGTCTCTTAGTATGTTGTATAGCTCTTCGAGACGAACGCGTGGATATGAAATTAATTTTTTTTTTTCAGATTGTCTTCAAAATCCCCAAAATTACATATTGACTATAGTAAGGCGTCAAAACATAGATTTTAAGTCTTACATTTCTGATAGTGCCTATCTTTTGGTATGTTGTATAGCTCGTCGAGACGAAGTGTGGATGTTTGAAACATTGCTGTGCGACCCCTGGATCCCTACTTTTTTTGACAAATGCAATTCTAGATTTTTCAAAGTGCGATAACTCGGAAACCAATAGGTTTTAAGCGCCTGTCTCTTAGTATGTTGTATAGCTCTCCGAGACGAACGCGTGGACATGAAATTAATTAATTTTTTTCAGATTGTTTTTCAGATTGTCTTCAAAACCCCCAAATTTACGTAAGGCGTCAAAACATAGATTTTAAGTCTTACATTTCCGATAGTGCCTATGTTTTGGTATGTTGTATAGCTCGTCGAGACGAACGTGTGGATGTTTGAAACATTGCTGTGCGACCCCTGGAACCCTACTTTTTTTGACAAATGCAATCCTAGATTTTTCAAAGTGCGATAACTCGGAAACCAATAGGTTTTAAGCGCCTGTCTCTTAGTATGTTGTATAGCTCTTCGAGACGAACGCGTGGATATGAAATTAAATTTTTTTTTTTCAGATTGTCTTCAAAATCCCCAAAATTACATATTGACTATAGTAAGGCGTCAAAACATAGATTTTATGTCTTACATTTCTGATAATACCTTTCTTTTGGTATGTTGTATAGCTCGTCGAGACGAACGTGTGGATGTGTGACACATTGCTGTGCGACCCCTGGAACCCTACATTTCTTCGACAAATGCAATCCTAGATTTTTTTATGTTGTTTAAATAATTGTAATATGTGATGTGTGAATCATTGTAGTTTATATATTTGTCGGAATATGGATAGGGGTAGGGTTAGGGGTAGGGGTAGGGGTAGGGTTAGGGATAGGGATAGGGATAGGGATAGGGTTAGGAGTAAGGTTAGGGGTAGGGTTAGGGGTAGGGTTAGGGGTAGGGGTAGGGGTAGGGGTAGGGTTAGGGGTAGGGGTAGGGTTAGGGTTAGGGTTAAATTTAGGGTTAGGGTTAGGGTTAATTTCCGATAGTGCCTATCTTTTGGTATTTTGTATAGCTCGTCGACACGAACGTGTGGATGTGTGACACATTGCTGTGCAACCCCTGGAACCCTACATTTTTTCGACAAATGCAATCCTAGATTTTTCAAAGTGCGATAACTCGGAAACCAATAGGTTTTAAGCGCCTGTCTCTTAGTATGTTGTATAGCTCTTCGAGACGAACGCGTGGATATGAAATTAATTAATTTTTCTTCAGATTGTCTTCAAAATCCCCAAAATTACATATTGACTATAGTAAGGCGTCAAAACATAGATTTTAAGTCTTACATTTCTGATAGTGCCTTTCTTTTGGTATGTTGTATAGCTCGTCGAGACGAACGTGTGGATGTGTGACACATTGCTGTGCGACCCCTGGAACCCTACATTTTTTCGACAAATGCAATCCTAGATTTTTCAAAGTGCGATAACTCGGAAACCAATAGGTTTTAAGCGCCTGTCTCTTAGTATGTTGTATAGCTCCTCGAGGCGAATGCGTGGATATGAAATTAATTCATTTTTTTCAGATTGTCTTCAAAACCCCCAAAATTACATAAGACTATAGTAAGGCGTCAAAACATAGATTTTAAGTCTTACATTTCTGATAGTGCCTTTCTTTTGGTATGTTGTATAGCTCGTCGAGACGAACGTGTGGATGTGTGACACATTGCTGTGCGACCCCTGGAACCCTACTTTTTTTTCGACAAATGCAATCCTAGATTTTTTTATGTTGTTTAAATAATTGTAATATGTGATGTGTGAATCATTGTAGTTTATATATTTGTCGGAATATGGATAGGGGTAGGGTTAGGGGTAGGGGTAGGGGTAGGGTTAGGGATAGGGATAGGGATAGGGTTAGGAGTAGGGTTAGGGGTAGGGTTAGGGGTAGGGTTAGGGGTAGGGGTAGGGTTAGGGGTAGGGGTAGGGTTAGGGTTAGGGTTAAATTTAGGGTTAGGGTTAGGGTTAATTTCCGATAGTGCCTATCTTTTTAGTCCCCCCAGGAATCCGCGGAGAAAAATGCTTTATTCCGCGGAGAACAATCCGGATTCTGCGGAATTCTGTGGTGAACAATTCTTGATTCCGCGGACATTAATAAACAACCTAAAATGACCAGTTATCAAGCTAAAAATGATATAGTTCTAATAATCAAGTAAAACCCTTCATGAAATAGCTACAATTAATTGTAATTAGTGGTTAGAATAATCAAATAATCATTTTTGAGAATAAAAATCTAATATTAAATCTATTATTTTTTTAATTGTTATTGTTTTTAATAATTACTTTCTGTTGCAAAGACTATATTGTCATGCAAATTAACCAATGCCCATAGTAACCACATTTTAGAGGATAGCCTACCTACTACCTAGTATGGGTGTAATATTTATTTATTCTCTTCTGTATTAGCATTGTTATTGCCAGGACCATTATAGAGGCAGAGAGGAACTATAGATCAGGACACAGTTTCTGTCAGGAACGAATGTGGGACCGGACCAATACAGCGTCAGTGCAACTAGCAGGAGGAAGCTAAGCTATTCCCCAGGCTCTGTATGAAGTGGCCACTTGCCAGACCATGTACACATTGTTTTATAATAGTAGTAATGACTACTCCCGCCGCTCTGCTGCCACTCGCGACCGCTATTCCGCGGACGTCAGAAAAGTCCGCGAACGGCCGAGAAATCCGCGGGTGGTCGCGAATTCCGCGAAAAATTCTGCGATCGCGGAATCGCGGATTCCTGGGGGGACTATCTTTTGGTATGTTGTATAGCTCGTCGAGACGAACGTGTGGATGTGTGACACATTGCTGTGCGACCCCTGGAACCCTACATTTTTTCGACAAATGCAATCCTAGATTTTTCAAAGTGCGATAACTCGGAAACCAATAGGTTTTAAGCGCCTGTCTCTTAGTATGTTGTATAGCTCCTCGAGGCGAATGCGTGGATATGAAATTAATTCATTTTTTTCAGATTGTCTTCAAAACCCCCAAAATTACATAAGACTATAGTAAGGCGTCAAAACAAAGATTTTAAGTCTTAAATTTCCGATAGTGCCTATCTTTTGGTATGTTGTATAGCTCGTCGAGACGAATGTGTGGATGTGTAACACATTGCTGTGCGACCCCTGGATCCCTACTTTTTTTGACAAATGCAATTCTAGATTTTTCAAAGTGCGATAACTCGGAAACCAATAGGTTTTAAGCGCCTGTCTCTTAGTATATTGTATAGCTCTTCGAGACGAACGCGTGGACATGAAATTAATTAATTTTTTTCAGATTGTTTTTCAGATTGTCTTCAAAACCCCAAATTTACGTAAGGCATCAAAACATAGATTTTAAGTCTTACATTTCCGATAGTGCCTATGTTTTGGTATGTTCTATAGCTCGTCGAGACGAACGTGTGGATGTGTGAAACATTGCTGTGCGACCCCTGGAACCCTACTTTTTTTGACAAATGCAATCCTAGATTTTTCAAAGTGCGATAACTCGGAAACCAATAGGTTTTAAGCGCCTGTCTCTTAGTATGTTGTATAGCTCTTCGAGACGAACGCGTGGATATGAAATTATTTTTTTTTTTTCAGATTGTCTTCAAAATCCCCAAAATTACATATTGACTATAGTAAGGCGTCAAAACATAGATTTTAAGTCTTACATTTCTGATAGTGCCTATCTTTTGGTATGTTGTATAGCTCGTCGAGACGAAGTGTGGATGTTTGAAACATTGCTGTGCGACCCCTGGATCCCTACTTTTTTTGACAAATGCAATTCTAGATTTTTCAAAGTGCGATAACTCGGAAACCAATAGGTTTTAAGCGCCTGTCTCTTAGTATGTTGTATAGCTCTCCGAGACGAACGCGTGGACATGAAATTAATTAATTTTTTTCAGATTGTTTTTCAGATTGTCTTCAAAACCCCCAAATTTACGTAAGGCGTCAAAACATAGATTTTAAGTCTTACATTTCCGATAGTGCCTATGTTTTGGTATGTTGTATAGCTCGTCGAGACGAACGTGTGGATGTTTGAAACATTGCTGTGCGACCCCTGGAACCCTACTTTTTTTGACAAATGCAATCCTAGATTTTTCAAAGTGCGATAACTCGGAAACCAATAGGTTTTAAGCGCCTGTCTCTTAGTATGTTGTATAGCTCTTCGAGACGAACGCGTGGATATGAAATTAATTAATTTTTTTTTCAGATTGTCTTCAAAATCCCCAAAATTACATATTGACTATAGTAAGGCGTCAAAACATAGATTTTAAGTCTTACATTTCTGATAATACCTTTCTTTTGGTATGTTGTATAGCTCGTCGAGACGAACGTGTGGATGTGTGACACATTGCTGTGCGACCCCTGGAACCCTACATTTCTTCGACAAATGCAATCCTAGATTTTTTTATGTTGTTTAAATAATTGTAATATGTGATGTGTGAATCATTGTAGTTTATATATTTGTCGGAATATGGATAGGGGTAGGGTTAGGGGTAGGGGTAGGGGTAGGGTTAGGGATAGGGATAGGGATAGGGATAGGGTTAGGAGTAAGGTTAGGGGTAGGGTTAGGGTTAGGGGTAGGGGTAGGGGTAGGGGTAGGGTTAGGGGTAGGGGTAGGGTTAGGGTTAGGGTTAAATTTAGGGTTAGGGTTAGGGTTAATTTCCGATAGTGCCTATCTTTTGGTATTTTGTATAGCTCGTCGAGACGAACGTGTGGATGTGTGACACATTGCTGTGCAACCCCTGGAACCCTACATTTTTTCGACAAATGCAATCCTAGATTTTTCAAAGTGCGATAACTCGGAAACCAATAGGTTTTAAGCGCCTGTCTCTTAGTATGTTGTATAGCTCTTCGAGACGAACGCGTGGATATGAAATTAATTAATTTTTCTTCAGATTGTCTTCAAAATCCCCAAAATTACATATTGACTATAGTAAGGCGTCAAAACATAGATTTTAAGTCTTACATTTCTGATAGTGCCTTTCTTTTGGTATGTTGTATAGCTCGTCGAGACGAACGTGTGGATGTGTGACACATTGCTGTGCGACCCCTGGAACCCTACTTTTTTTTCGACAAATGCAATCCTAGATTTTTTTATTTTGTTTAAATAATTGTAATATGTGATGTGTGAATCATTGTAGTTTATATATTTGTCGGAATATGGATAGGGGTAGGGTTAGGGGTAGGGGTAGGGGTAGGGTTAGGGATAGGGTTAGGAGTAGGGTTAGGGGTAGGGTTAGGGGTAGGGTTAGGGGTAGGGGTAGGGGTAGGGTTAGGGGTAGGGGTAGGGTTAGGGTTAGGGTTAAATTTAGGGTTAGGGTTAGGGTTAATTTCCGATAGTGCCTATCTTTTGGTATGTTGTATAGCTCGTCGAGACGAACGTGTGGATGTGTGACACATTGCTGTGCGACCCCTGGAACCCTACATTTTTTCGACAAATGCAATCCTAGATTTTTCAAAGTGCGATAACTCGGAAACCAATAGGTTTTAAGCGCCTGTCTCTTAGTATGTTGTATAGCTCCTCGAGGCGAATGCGTGGATATGAAATTAATTCATTTTTTTCAGATTGTCTTCAAAACCCCCAAAATTACATAAGACTATAGTAAGGCGTCAAAACAAAGATTTTAAGTCTTAAATTTCCGATAGTGCCTATCTTTTGGTATGTTGTATAGCTCGTCGAGACGAATGTGTGGATGTGTAACACATTGCTGTGCGACCCCTGGATCCCTACTTTTTTTGACAAATGCAATTCTAGATTTTTCAAAGTGCGATAACTCGGAAACCAATAGGTTTTAAGCGCCTGTCTCTTAGTATATTGTATAGCTCTTCGAGACGAACGCGTGGACATGAAATTAATTAATTCTTTTCAGATTGTTTTTCAGATTGTCTTCAAAACCCCCAAATTTACGTAAGGCGTCAAAACATAGATTTTAAGTCTTACATTTCCGATAGTGCCTATGTTTTGGTATGTTGTATAGCTCGTCGAGACGAACGTGTGGATGTGTGAAACATTGCTGTGCGACCCCTGGAACCCTACTTTTTTTGACAAATGCAATCCTAGATTTTTCAAAGTGCGATAACTCGGAAACCAATAGGTTTTAAGCGCCTGTCTCTTAGTATGTTGTATAGCTCTTCGAGACGAACGCGTGGATATGAAATTATATATATTTTTTTCAGATTGTCTTCAAAATCCCCAAAATTACATATTGACTATAGTAAGGCGTCAAAACATAGATTTTAAGTCTTACATTTCCGATAGTGCCTATGTTTTGGTATGTTGTATAGCTCGTCGAGACGAACGTGTGGATGTGTGAAACATTGCTGTGCGACCCCTGGAACCCTACATTTCTTCGACAAATGCAATCCTAGATTTTTTTATGTTGTTTAAATAATTGTAATATGTGATGTGTGAATCATTGTAGTTTATATATTTGTCGGAATATGGATAGGGGTAGGGTTAGGGGTAGGGGTAGGGGTAGGGTTAGGGATAGGGATAGGGATAGGGATAGGGTTAGGAGTAAGGTTAGGGGTAGGGTTAGGGTTAGGGGTAGGGGTAGGGGTAGGGGTAGGGTTAGGGTTAGGGTTAAATTTTAGGGTTAGGGTTAGGGTTAATTTCCGATAGTGCCTATCTTTTGGTATTTTGTATAGCTCGTCGAGACGAACGTGTGGATGTGTGACACATTGCTGTGCAACCCCTGGAACCCTACATTTTTTCGACAAATGCAATCCTAGATTTTTCAAAGTGCGATAACTCGGAAACCAATAGGTTTTAAGCGCCTGTCTCTTAGTATGTTGTATAGCTCTTCGAGACGAACGCGTGGATATGAAATTAATTAATTTTTCTTCAGATTGTCTTCAAAATCCCCAAAATTACATATTGACTATAGTAAGGCGTCAAAACATAGATTTTAAGTCTTACATTTCTGATAGTGCCTTTCTTTTGGTATGTTGTATAGCTCGTCGAGACGAACGTGTGGATGTGTGACACATTGCTGTGCGACCCCTGGAACCCTACTTTTTTTTCGACAAATGCAATCCTAGATTTTTTTATGTTGTTTAAATAATTGTAATATGTGATGTGTGAATCATTGTAGTTTATATATTTGTCGGAATATGGATAGGGGTAGGGTTAGGGGTAGGGGTAGGGGTAGGGTTAGGGATAGGGATAGGGATAGGGTTAGGAGTAGGGTTAGGGGTAGGGTTAGGGGTAGGGTTAGGGGTAGGGGTAGGGGTAGGGGTAGGGGTAGGGGTAGGGTTAGGGTTAAATTTAGGGTTAGGGTTAGGGTTAATTTCCGATAGTGCCTATCTTTTGGTATGTTGTATAGCTCGTCGAGACGAACGTGTGGATGTGTGACACATTGCTGTGCGACCCCTGGAACCCTACATTTTTTCGACAAATGCAATCCTAGATTTTTCAAAGTGCGATAACTCGGAAACCAATAGGTTTTAAGCGCCTGTCTCTTAGTATGTTGTATAGCTCCTCGAGGCGAATGCGTGGATATGAAATTAATTCATTTTTTTCAGATTGTCTTCAAAACCCCCAAAATTACATAAGACTATAGTAAGGCGTCAAAACAAAGATTTTAAGTCTTAAATTTCCGATAGTGCCTATCTTTTGGTATGTTGTAAAGCTCGTCGAGACGAATGTGTGGATGTGTAACACATTGCTGTGCGACCCCTGGATCCCTACTTTTTTTGACAAATGCAATTCTAGATTTTTCAAAGTGCGATAACTCGGAAACCAATAGGTTTTAAGCGCCTGTCTCTTAGTATATTGTATAGCTCTTCGAGACGAACGCGTGGACATGAAATTAATTACATTTCCGATAGTGCCTATGTTTTGGTATGTTGTATAGCTCGTCGAGACGAACGTGTGGATGTGTGAAACATTGCTGTGCGACCCCTGGAACCCTACTTTTTTTGACAAATGCAATCCTAGATTTTTCAAAGTGCGATAACTCGGAAACCAATAGGTTTTAAGCGCCTGTCTCTTAGTATGTTGTATAGCTCTTCGAGACGAACGCGTGGATATGAAATTATATATATTTTTTTCAGATTGTCTTCAAAATCCCCAAAATTACATATTGACTATAGTAAGGCGTCAAAACATAGATTTTAAGTCTTACATTTCCGATAGTGCCTATGTTTTGGTATGTTGTATAGCTCGTCGAGACGAACGTGTGGATGTGTGAAACATTGCTGTGCGACCCCTGGAACCCTACATTTCTTCGACAAATGCAATCCTAGATTTTTTTATGTTGTTTAAATAATTGTAATATGTGATGTGTGAATCATTGTAGTTTATATATTTGTCGGAATATGGATAGGGGTAGGGTTAGGGGTAGGGGTAGGGGTAGGGTTAGGGATAGGGATAGGGATAGGGATAGGGATAGGGTTAGGAGTAAGGTTAGGGGTAGGGTTAGGGGTAGGGGTAGGGGTAGGGGTAGGGGTAGGGTTAGGGGTAGGGTTAGGGTTAGGGTCAGGGTTAGGGGTAGGGGTAGGGGTAGGGTTAGGGGTAGGGGTAGGGTTAGGGTTAGGGTTAAATTTAGGGTTAGGGTTAGGGTTAATTTCCGATAGTGCCTATCTTTTGGTATGTTGTATAGCTCGTCGAGACGAACGTGTGGATGTGTGACACATTGCTGTGCGACCCCTGGAACCCTACATTTTTTCGACAAATGCAATCCTAGATTTTTCAAAGTGCGATAACTCGGAAACCAATAGGTTTTAAGCGCCTGTCTCTTAGTATGTTGTATAGCTCCTCGAGGCGAATGCGTGGATATGAAATTAATTCATTTTTTTCAGATTGTCTTCAAAACCCCCAAAATTACATAAGACTATAGTAAGGCGTCAAAACAAAGATTTTAAGTCTTAAATTTCCGATAGTGCCTATCTTTTGGTATGTCGTATAGCTCGTCGAGACGAATGTGTGGATGTGTAACACATTGCTGTGCGACCCCTGGATCCCTACTTTTTTTGACAAATGCAATCCTAGATTTTTCAAAGTGCGATAACTCGGAAACCAATAGGTTTTAAGCGCCTGTCTCTTAGTATGTTGTATAGCTCTTCGAGACGAACGCGTGGATATGAAATTATATATATTTTTTTCAGATTGTCTTCAAAATCCCCAAAATTACATATTGACTATAGTAAGGCATCAAAACATAGATTTTAAGTCTTACATTTCCGATAGTGCCTATGTTTTGGTATGTTGTATAGCTCGTCGAGACGAACGTGTGGATGTGTGAAACATTGCTGTGCGACCCCTGGAACCCTACATTTCTTCGACAAATGCAATCCTAGATTTTTTTATGTTGTTTAAATAATTGTAATATGTGATGTGTGAATCATTGTAGTTTATATATTTGTCGGAATATGGATAGGGGTAGGGTTAGGGGTAGGGGTAGGGGTAGGGGTAGGGTTAGGGATAGGGATAGGGATAGGGATAGGGTTAGGAGTAAGGTTAGGGGTAGGGTTAGGGTTAGGGGTAGGGGTAGGGGTAGGGGTAGGGTTAGGGTTAGGGTTAAATTTAGGGTTAGGGTTAGGGTTAATTTCCGATAGTGCCTATCTTTTGGTATTTTGTATAGCTCGTCGAGACGAACGTGTGGATGTGTGACACATTGCTGTGCAACCCCTGGAACCCTACATTTTTTCGACAAATGCAATCCTAGATTTTTCAAAGTGCGATAACTCGGAAACCAATAGGTTTTAAGCGCCTGTCTCTTAGTATGTTGTATAGCTCTTCGAGACGAACGCGTGGATATGAAATTAATTAATTTTTCTTCAGATTGTCTTCAAAATCCCCAAAATTACATATTGACTATAGTAAGGCGTCAAAACATAGATTTTAAGTCTTACATTTCTGATAGTGCCTTTCTTTTGGTATGTTGTATAGCTCGTCGAGACGAACGTGTGGATGTGTGACACATTGCTGTGCGACCCCTGGAACCCTACTTTTTTTTCGACAAATGCAATCCTAGATTTTTTTATGTTGTTTAAATAATTGTAATATGTGATGTGTGAATCATTGTAGTTTATATATTTGTCGGAATATGGATAGGGGTAGGGTTAGGGGTAGGGGTAGGGGTAGGGTTAGGGATAGGGATAGGGATAGGGTTAGGAGTAGGGTTAGGGGTAGGGTTAGGGGTAGGGTTAGGGGTAGGGGTAGGGGTAGGGGTAGGGGTAGGGGTAGGGTTAGGGTTAGGGTTAAATTTAGGGTTAGGGTTAGGGTTAATTTCCGATAGTGCCTATCTTTTGGTATGTTGTATAGCTCGTCGAGACGAACGTGTGGATGTGTGACACATTGCTGTGCGACCCCTGGAACCCTACATTTTTTCGACAAATGCAATCCTAGATTTTTCAAAGTGCGATAACTCGGAAACCAATAGGTTTTAAGCGCCTGTCTCTTAGTATGTTGTATAGCTCCTCGAGGCGAATGCGTGGATATGAAATTAATTCATTTTTTTCAGATTGTCTTCAAAACCCCCAAAATTACATAAGACTATAGTAAGGCGTCAAAACAAAGATTTTAAGTCTTACATTTCCGATAGTGCCTATGTTTTGGTATGTTGTATAGCTCGTCGAGACGAACGTGTGGATGTGTGAAACATTGCTGTGCGACCCCTGGAACCCTACTTTTTTTGACAAATGCAATCCTAGATTTTTCAAAGTGCGATAACTCGGAAACCAATAGGTTTTAAGCGCCTGTCTCTTAGTATGTTGTATAGCTCTTCGAGACGAACGCGTGGATATGAAATTAATTAATTTTTCTTCAGATTGTCTTCAAAATCCCCAAAATTACATATTGACTATAGTAAGGCGTCAAAACATAGATTTTAAGTCTTACATTTCTGATAGTGCCTTTCTTTTGGTATGTTGTATAGCTCGTCGAGACGAACGTGTGGATGTGTGACACATTGCTGTGCGACCCCTGGAACCCTACATTTCTTCGACAAATGCAATCCTAGATTTTTTTATGTTGTTTAAATAATTGTAATATGTGATGTGTGAATCATTGTAGTATATATATTTGTCGGAATATGGATAGGGGTAGGGTTAGGGGTAGGGGTAGGGGTAGGGTTAGGGATAGGGATAGGGATAGGGATAGGGATAGGGTTAGGAGTAAGGTTAGGGGTAGGGTTAGGGTTAGGGGTAGGGGTAGGGGTAGGGGTAGGGTTAGGGTTAGGGTTAAATTTAGGGTTAGGGTTAGGGTTAATTTCCGATAGTGCCTATCTTTTGGTATGTTGTATAGCTCGTCGAGACGAACGTGTGGATGTGTGACACATTGCTGTGCGACCCCTGGAACCCTACATTTTTTCGACAAATGCAATCCTAGATTTTTCAAAGTGCGATAACTCGGAAACCAATAGGTTTTAAGCGCCTGTCTCTTAGTATGTTGTATAGCTCCTCGAGGCGAATGCGTGGATATGAAATTAATTCATTTTTTTCAGATTGTCT
This sequence comes from Nannobrachium achirus, assembly GCF_963921795.1. Classification (NCBI taxonomy): domain Eukaryota; kingdom Metazoa; phylum Chordata; class Actinopteri; order Myctophiformes; family Myctophidae; genus Nannobrachium; species Nannobrachium achirus. Next base: position 69,012,229 of record NC_137815.1, on the reverse strand, counting down.
TCAAAACCCCCAAAATTACATAAGACTATAGTAAGGCGTCAAAACAAAGATTTTAAGTCTTAAATTTCCGATAGTGCCTATCTTTTGGTATGTTGTATAGCTCGTCGAGACGAATGTGTGGATGTGTAACACATTGCTGTGCGACCCCTGGATCCCTACTTTTTTTGACAAATGCAATTCTAGATTTTTCAAAGTGCGATAACTCGGAAACCAATAGGTTTTAAGCGCCTGTCTCTTAGTATATTGTATAGCTCTTCGAGACGAACGCGTGGACATGAAATTAATTAATTTTTTTCAGATTGTTTTTCAGATTGTCTTCAAAACCCCCAAATTTACGTAAGGCGTCAAAACATAGATTTTAAGTCTTACATTTCCGATAGTGCCTATGTTTTGGTATGTTGTATAGCTCGTCGAGACGAACGTGTGGATGTGTGAAACATTGCTGTGCGACCCCTGGAACCCTACTTTTTTTGACAAATGCAATCCTAGATTTTTCAAAGTGCGATAACTCGGAAACCAATAGGTTTTAAGCGCCTGTCTCTTAGTATGTTGTATAGCTCTTCGAGACGAACGTGTGGTTATGAAATTAATTAATTTTTTTTCAGATTGTCTTCAAAATCCTCAAAATTACATATTGACTATAGTAAGGCGTCAAAACATAGATTTTAAGTCTTACATTTCTGATAGTGCCTTTCTTTTGGTATGTTGTATAGCTCGTCGAGACGAACGTGTGGATGTGTGACACATTGCTGTGCGACCCCTGGAACCCTACTTTTTTTTCGACAAATGCAATCCTAGATTTTTTTATGTTGTTTAAATAATTGTAAGATGTGATGTGTGAATCATTGTAGTTTATATATTTGTCGGAATAGGGTTAGGGGTAGGGGTAGGGGTAGGGTTAGGGTTAGGGGTAGGGGTAGGGTTAGGGTTAGGGTTAGGGTTAAATTTAGGGTTAGGGTTAGGGTTAATTTCCGATAGTGCCTATCTTTTGGTATGTTGTATAGCTCGTCGAGACGAACGTGTGGATGTGTGACACATTGCTGTGCGACCCCTGGAACCCTACTATTTTTCGACAAAAGCAATCCTAGATTTTTCAAAGTGCGATAACTCGGAAACCAATAGGTTTTAAGCGCCTGTCTCTTAGTATGTTGTATAGCTCTTCGAGACGAACGCGTGGATATGAAATTAATTCATTTTTTTCAGATTGTCTTCAAAACCCCCAAAATGACATAAGACTATAGTAAGGCGTCAAAACATAGATTTTAACTCTTAAATTTCCGATAGTGTGTTTCTTTTGGTATTTTGTATAGCTCGTCGAGACGAACGTGTGGATGTGTGACACATTGCAGTGCCACTCCTGGAACCCTACTTTTTTTTCGACAAATGCAATCCTAGATTTTTCAAAGTGCGATAACTCGGAAACCAATAGGTTTTAGGCGCCTCTCTTTTAGTATGTTCTCTAGCTCGCTAAGACAAATCATGATGTGTTGGTGTTGAGTTAGGCAGCGTTTTACTGACATCAGACACGGGTATCAAATGTAAAATATCAATACGACCACCATATGTATGGAACAATTATACTCCACCCCCCAAATCAACATTCCTGTAAGTGCAATCAGCAGGACACCACAGGGAATTGAACCCCATCCTAGTAAACCAGGAGTGCCACACCAGTGTCTTTTGCTTCCTGATGTATTTACAGGTTGAAGACAAACTCAACAATTTTACTTTCATAACGACACTACACACTGAACTAAGGACACATTTACCTATTATTACCTGAGCAATTTCAGTGTATTACAAATAACCGTTACCTTAAAGCTGTACTGTGGAAGCTGCTCAACTAGTGGTCAGTAGCGGTATTGCTTTTTTCGGCCGGAGTCGCCGCGGACCACCGGAACGGGGGTGTGATTGGCCGGTGGATTGGCCGGTGGTGTATGATCGGCGCTGTGATTGGCCGGTAGTGTATCATGTGGGAGATGACATCATTTTGCCGGGAAATTCTCCCCCCTCACAACTCATAGAAAATATATAAAGAGAAGGCTTCAGAAGCTGAAAATAACAGAGTGGGGGTTCTAAAACTTTAGCGATTTAACAGTTAGGACAATTTTAAGATTTGTTTTATAAAAAAAGTTACATGGTATAACTTTAACTAATGTTAACACTTTTACGTGCTGATCCCAAAGTATTTTGGGAAATACATATGCGTTACACGTGGTTTCATACACTGCAAATTTTCATCATCCTCCGCAACACATGTCCATGAGTATCTTAGTGGTGTAGTGTATCTTGTACACCAGTATTTAGTCAGGTACATGGGTATCTTAGTGGTGTAGTGTATCTTGTACACCAGTATTTATTCAGGTACATGGGTATCTTAGTGGTGTAGTGTATCTTGTACACCAGGCCCATTACATTGCAAGATGCTGTACTCATCTACTCGCCACCACACTCTTAACTGGTGAGTAGCGGTGAGGTAAGTCTGATAGGAAATGCAGGACCCTAATTAGTTTGTTTTGGGCTGTTTGGAGCTTAGTTTTCAGGGCTTTTGGGGCGTCACAATACCATACGTGGACTCCGTAGTCAAAGAGGGGCTGGATTATTGCACCAGCTAAGGTCTTCAGTGTGTTGAAATTGACCATCGGGGTGATCCTATGTAGGCAACAAGTTTGTTGGTTGATTTTCTTTTAATTACCTTTGAAGTCATCATGCTCCCAGAATAATTGATCAACATTATAATATACCGGTATATTACTATTGTTACCGCTCTGTTAATACATACAGTATAAATAATATCTGTTAATACTCTTCAATGACATGATTGTGACCTTGATGATATACTGACAATCAAATAGAATCACAGTTTTAGTGTGGTTGCCGCTGCAGGGAAACCACACTACTTGTCCGACTTTATTACGTATTCCCAAATAAACTAAAAACAAACAAATGTTCATGATGAAATAGCACTTTTTTTCCCTACTCGCTCTGTGTCTCATAGGAGGGCTGTGGGCAGTTCAGAAACCTGTCTACCAGTGACATCATCGATGGGGAGTGCAAGCTAATAGAAACTGCAGGCTTTCTATTCCTGAAAAGTTACAATGTTATAATGGAAGCCATTGTTCTCGTGATAATAAAAATCTAAAAAAAGGAAAAGAAAATCTTGTTTAACAACCCATTTAGAACGGGTAGACATTATTGTGTATCATTATTTTATGCTTTAACTATTGAAAAATAGCAGATATACAAGCTCACAGCGCGGCACCGAGTGCCGCGCTGTGAGCTTGTAGATCTGCTATTTTTGAAAAATTGTGAAAATTCGAATTTTGACCCGGTTCTATGAGTGTCTTTTGAATCCTTCTAAGATTTTTTTGAAAAACCTATGTTTCTATGTCAGCAATCTGGCCAGCCATCGTCAAAGAAAAGGTCCTTTTCACTTAACTGGAGCTCAGTTAGTCTGTTCCTGAGAGACTAGCCTATTATGTCAGTGGTGCTCAAACCTTTTCATGTGAAGGACCCCCAAAATGATATTTATTTGGCCACGGACCCCCCATCTCAAAATATTTAGTTCCAGGGACCCCCCAGAAGCAAAATTTGAGTTACAAACGTTCGCTTTGAAAATACATATATTCAAAGATTTGCACACATTTTCAGAAAAAAGAAAAAAAAATAGCAGATCTACAAGCTCGCTGTGAGCTTGTATATCTGCTATTTTTCACTGGTCAAAGCATTCAATAATTCTAGGCCTAAATGGGTTAAAAGAAAATCGGCCTAACGAGGATGTCTCTGGCAGACAGCTCTCCTAAGAGACACAGACTGAGTAGAGTTCTTTTTTTGGCTATTTTATCTTGAACATTAGTGAGGACCAATTATATGAAGATAGGTTGAACATGGGTGAAGTCAGGGCTGGATTAACACCTCAGGTCCAATATAACATCTGCAGCAGCATACAGTTGGCTCAGCACGGCAGAGTTTTAATCAGTTGACTTGACTTTCATGAAATATTGTACATTGTACTTAACACACAATCAGCACTTTTCAGCAGCATTCTCACAGCATTTTTTTCCCCCTTTTTTTTTGAGGGCCCTTGATGCCCAGGGGCCCCTGGACACGTGCCCAAAGTGCCCATATGGTAGATCCGGGCCTGGGTGAAGTTGTCATTTAATTTGTCTAATGGCCGAGTCCAGTGTCACAGGTCTTTCGCAGGCACACAGGGGTGTCGCACCAAATGCTGTGCCGTGGGTACAAGGATTCACTCACATTTTGTGCTTTAGCTATTGATAAATAGCAGATATACAAGCTCACAGTGCGGCACCGAGTGCCTTTACACTTTATGCAAGTCTTTGAATATTTCAAATCCTTCTAAGGTTTTTTTGAAAAACCTATGTTTCTATGTCAGTGGTGCTCAAACCTTTTCATGTGAAGGACCCCCAAAATGATAGGTATTTGGCCACGGAACCCCCATCTCAAAATATCTAGTTCCAAGAAACCCCCAGAAGTTACATTTGAGTTACAATGTTCGCTTAAAAAAATACATATATTCAAAGACTTGCACACATTTTCACGACTTTTCAAAAATAGCAGATCTACAAGCTCGTAGTGTGGCACTCGGTGCCACGCTGTGAGCTTGTATATCTGCTATTTTTCAATAGCTAACATATAAAATAATTAAGGCCCCTCCACCTCGGGCCCTAGTAACTCAGTCCCACTTCCCCCCCCCCCCCCCCCCCCCCACTTGTGACGCCCCTGAATGCACGCACGCACCTAAGACAGCTGTACCCAGCAAACATTTTGAGGTATATTAGACGTCTAATATATGTCTATACTTATACTAGACGTCTAAGTTTATACGTATAAAAATGGTCTACCAGAGGTATAGATATGCAAGTTTTTTAGACGTCTAAACTTAGACTAGACGTCTAATATACGTCTAATAGACGTCTAAGTTTATATACCTGGGTCTAAATTTAGACTTCTAATAGACGTCCGGCCGCTAAGGTCTAAATATAGACGACTATTAGACGTCTAAATTTAGACCCAGGTATAAACGTAGACGTCTATTAGACGTATATTAGACGTCTAGTCTAAGTTTAGACGTCTAAAAAACGGGCATATCTATACCTCTGGTAGACCATTTTTTATACGTATAAACTTAGACTTCTAGTTCAAATTGTTTAGTGGGTAGTATCATTCATCATGGGCTCAGAAGCCTATATCCCTTGCCAGCCGGCTTTACAAATGGTGTGTATTGTTCTGTGGAGCCTCCATGCTGCGAGGAAGCCCTCTCTCTCCATGAAGGCCCCTCAATCCTCAAACGTTCTTCCCTCCCAAGCACCCACAGCGAGAGACCTGATTATTATATAGGGAAAACATTGAATGCTTATGCTTATATAATGCACGCATAATGCTTAACCACTTGAACCCCAGCATGCCTATTACAGAGCAGGGCTTTTCAAAGTGGGTGACGGGGCACCCTGGGGTGCCGTGACGGCAGTCCAGGGGTGCCGCGAGATCATTTGATAATTATTTGGAATTTATTTGGACACTTGAAAAAATATTTAGTATCATTTAAAGTACCCAAAGTTATTTTCTGTCAGTTCTAACCAAAATGGCTATTATCTCAACGTTTTCCTCGCAAACATAATCACTAAAATATCGTCACTGTCGGGCAGAAACCTCGTATCTCCAAGTTTCAAATGTACGTATTTTGCCCTGCTTCATCATACAAGAACGTCGCACAAAACTAGTGAAAACAGCCGCAAGCACACAAGCACACAACGCCTCGCGATGCGAGGCGTTGTGTGCTTGTAGTTTGTAGATCTGCTGATAGTTTGGACATACAAGGTTTCCACCCGACAACGACGATATGCTATAAATACTGTATAAGGTGCTGGGAGTGAAACTTATAATGTAGGGGTGCCTCGGATTGAAACAAGAATTATGGGGTGCCCTGAGACTAAAACGTTTGGGAACCCCTGCTATAGAGCATCGCAGTGGGTGTGGTTTACTGGTCCCACTAAAACATCTCCCGTTCATTTTCCTCATAGACTTTCACAAGAATATTTATAACAATTATGTTAAGCCTAGAACCAAGCCATCCAGGATGGCAGTGAATCATGACCATGAAACCTTTAATTGTTTCTATGAAAAGAACATTTTGAAAATCGCTAAACAAAGGTTATTTATTAAATGTAGTATATCAAATAATTCAATATTAAAAAATGTTTTCATATCGGTTCAAAGGTTTTATGGTAGATCTGCTATTTTCACAATAGAACCATGTCATACAAAATGCAATGCCTCGACTCTTAGTGCTCGTCAGGGTGTGGGGGGTCCCCAGTTAAAATATGATTATTTTGGGGGGTCGCGGCCTGAAAAGGTTGAGAATCCCTGCTGTTAAATCTCCAAAGGGAAGGAATGACTCAAAGGGAAGGAATGTGTGCGAGGGAGCATGCGAGGGAACCAGACTAGGTATTGGAACGGAGTCGCAGGCAGAGACAGAGCTTTGTGCAGAACAATGGGGAGGCTTTATTCTCTCCACAGGATTGGTGGGATATTTTTAGGCGAGTTCAAGCGTGCAAAGTCAGGAGGCTTCTTTATATTCTGATAGCTTTAAGCCTGTCTTAGTGTGCTGTGTCGTGCTGTGTGTGTGTGTGTGTGTGTGTGTGTGTGTGTGTGTGTGTGTGTGTGTGTGTGTGTGTGTGTGTGTGCGAGCACGCACGTGTGTGTGTGTGTGTGTGTGTGTGTGTGTGTGTGTGTGTGTGTGTGTGTGTGTGTGTGTGTGTGTGTGTGTGTGTGTTTACATATATGCCTGTTTGTATATTGTCGTTGTCGGGTGGAAACCTTGTATGTAAAAAACGTTTGTTTTGTATTAATCATTTAAAAAATGAACAAAACTATATGGTGAAAACAGTGGATCTACAAGCACACAACACCTCACACCGCGAGGCGTTGTGTGCTTGTAGATCTGCTGTTTTCACTAGTTTGGTGCGATGGCCTCGTATGATGAAGCAGGGCTTTACTTAGCAAAACAACGCACACATTTGAAACTTGGAGATACAAGGTTTCCACCCGACAGTGACGATATGTGTGTGTGTGTGTGTGTGTGAGTGTTTGCGTATCAGTGTATTATGTTGGTGCATGCATGTGTGTTTGTGTGTAATTATTTGCCTGTCTGCCTGGATGCCCTTTTGCATATCAGTCTGTCTGAGCATGTGTCTGTGCGTGTGTGCGTGCACGCATGCTAGTGTCTAATTATCTGCATGTCTACCTACATGGATGCCAGTGTGTTTGCCTGCTGGCTTGTCAGTCAGTAAGTCTGTCTATATCTACAGATACAACGATACAACGATAACAGAAAATACACGTTATTATCTGATGATACATCATGTGTCCTTAGCTGAATGTCAACATATGTTTTAATGACACGCCATCAAAGATTCAGACATATTTTGATTGACAGAACATTGTTATAATCTCCCCGACTCCCCCGCCATGTCAGAGTTCAGGGTTTTAATGAATGTAGAAGTATGTGCAGGATCTAATTTGCTGTAAATTAGGTGACTTTGTTCAATTGACCACGTTTAAAAAATATATTTTATTTTAAAATAAAAATCCTCTCTCTCACACTTCTGCCAGTGTGCCAGTGATCACCCTCCCCTTTGCCAATGTTGGCATTGGCACCCGTGCCTAAGGTTGCCTAACCCTGCTATAGATCAGTGGTTCTCAGCCTGTGGGTCAGGACCCCCAGGGGGTTCCCAAATTATTTTAGGGGTCCCCAGATGATTAGTCTCGCGTAGCCAGACAACTATTCCACAATCTCTGAATGCTATATACAGTCTGGAACAGCAGCTCCCTAACGGCGAGTAATGGAAACGGGCATTACCGTTCAATAACATATATTTTAAAATGTCATTTCTGCTAAGCAGCAAGCTAAACATGCTTATATGATTTTTATTTATATAATGATAAATGTGTGCGATGTGAGACTGAAACGGAAGTGACGTGGGGGCTTCACTTCCGCTTTCATCTCGCACTCATTTTTTTCTTTCTGCTTTGCCAGACTGTATGCTGGGAGCATTTGACCAAATCGCGGAGGCAACCGTCTGGCCACGCGAGACTACCAGATGATTAACCTAATGTGCAACATTGTTTTCTCACTCGACAGTAAACAAAACAACATAAAGTTTAAGTGTATAGAGGGTATCTGCACATTAGCCTACTAAAGTGACAATTTAAGGACTTTTTAATACCTCTAAAATGACAAATGATACAATGGCCAAATTGTCAAATATTAGAGAAAATAGACGATTTACATGCTCATGTATATCTGCTATTTTCACAATAGAACCGTATTATACAAAATGTAACGCCTCAACTCTTAGTGCTCGTCAGGGTTGGGGGGTCCCCAGTTAAAATATGATTATTTTGGGGGTCACAGCCTGGTGTGCTGTAAATGAACAATAATACTGTATATTATATGGTTACACAATACACACTGTATATATGGCTTCACTCTGTAAACTTAGCCCTGGGCTGCCCCTCCAGTACAGTACAGCCTCCTGGCAGCTCTGTAATTGACAGCTGACACTGATGTGTGTGTGCGCACGTGTGTGTGCGCACGTGTGTGTGCGTGTGCGTGTGCGTGCGTGTGCGTGTGCGTGTGTGCGTGCGCGTGCGCGCGCGTGCGCGTGCGTGTGCGCGTGCGTGCGTGCGTGCGTGCGTGCGCGCGTGTGTGTGTGTGTGTATGTGTGTGCGTGCGTGCGTGTGTGTGTGCGCGTGTGTGCGTGCGTGTGCGTGTGTGTGTGTGCGTGGGTGCGTGTGCATGTGTGTGTGTGTGTGTGTGTGCGTGTGCGTGTGCGTGTGCGTGTGCATGTGCATGCGTGTGTGTGTGTGTGTGCACGCGCCTGCTGGTGTGTCTGTGTGAGTTCCATCATGCCAAAAGGAATTATAAAATATTAAAACTATATGAGAGTTATTTCATTCAGTTTCATAAAACCTTATTTCCTCCACGATTCCCTTCACTGTATTTTTCATGCATGATGTGCAACACGGTAAATCATTTTTGATTGATTGTGTTCCTCTTTTTTTTTTTTGGAATGCACTTGTGCTTAAAACATTTTAACATTTTCAACCAGGGGCGTCACGAGGGGGTGGGGGGGTAGTGGGACTGAGTTAAGGTGGAGGGACTTTAATTGTTTTATACTTAAAGGAGTAGTTCACCACTTTTCAACCTGTCTTCATATAATAGGTCCTCACTAATGTTCATGATAAAATATCACAATTTTTTTCTACTCAGTCCAAGTCTCCTAGGAGAGCTGTGGGAAGTTCAGAATCCATCGTCTTGTGACATCATCATTTTCCCCCAAAAAAATTTAATCTCACTTTCTCGCACTACTCCAGGGCTCTGGGACGTCAGAGGGAGATGAAGCTCGGTGATCCCATCATCCGTCATGCGCACCGTAAAATGCCTACCTGTCAAGCTGTCAGGCTGTCAGATTGAAGCAGGGTTCCATTCACAAATATCACTTCCAACCTCTCAGAAATTGATGCCCGTTCTTTTCAAAGTGGCAGCTTGCATGACAATGAAGCAAACATAATAATTACAAATGCAACTTTTACTGTTATAAGCTAACCGCACATTTTGTAAGTGCTGTGTGTGGAGACGAAAACATTGTTTTAAGACCTTTTTCATTGACCTTTTCGATTTGCCGGTTTTGTTTTGTTATTATTTGTTTTTGAAAATAACTGTTTGAAAAGTAGGCTACCTCTTTGAATATCACCCCTGACAAAAATTGTCAGGGGTGATATTCAAAGAGGTAGCCTACTTCACTTAAAGCATTGAAACACGTTAATTACATCGATATTTGGTGGAATATGCAGGATTTAGCGTAAGAGCTAATTTTCTATGATTAATGATTTAATTGTGTTTTTGTCGTTGACAATTACATTTTTGTTTGGCTTTTAGGCTCTGAAGTTGCACATGGCAGATATGACGATATGCCCTACGAAACGCCCACATTCCGAGAGGGTAAATGTTGGACTGGGCTCAGGGCTGGTTATACCTGGCAAAAACGAGGGCAGCTTATTTTTCAAACCATTCCATATGTTTATACCATTGTGTCCCTGTCAGCCTCTGCAGTTCACTATAGCTTTGAAGGGAAGTGATACATGTAATTATGAGCGAGCTTTGTTCCACTTAATGAAATGGTGCCCACTTTGATTGTTGTTTAAAACGAGGACTAGAGCCACTAGCTGTGTAATTACTGCCTCTATCTGACTCACCTGTCTTCATCTGTTTGCTTCATTGGAGAAGGGTCGGATCGGGGCACACACACGCGTGTGTGTGTGCGTGCGTGCGTGCGTGCGTGTGCGATTGTGTTCTCTATAGCTTGACTGCTCACAATGCCTCGCAGTGCGAGGCATTGTGAGATCTTCGATTTTTGGCAACATTTCTCAGAATATAGACACTAGGGTTTATATTAACCACTTGGTTAATATAAAATATATACTGTATATACCTCACTCAACGATTTGGAGGACCCCCTGTAATAACTCTGAGGACCCCCTAGGGGTCCTGGATCCCCTGTTGAAGACCCCTGATCTAAAATATGAACCCTTGTTGTAAAAAAAACAAAGTTACAAAGTACCTTTAAGGGTAATATTTACAGTAGGCTCCTACATTTTAGCTGCAGCATAAACAATAGTGATAGGAAAAAACAGATATGCATGTGTGAGGTATCATTGTATGACTACATACTGTATAATGATACAAAAATTATACACGTGAGGCCTGGTCTATGTGGAGGCAGTCCAACATTTCAAAACAACTATATCGTCGTTGTCGGGTGGAAACCTTGTATGTCCAAATACCGTCCGTTTTGTATTTATCATTTAAAAAATATTTAGACTTGTGGAAACAGTTTTCACTACTTTTGCGCGATGGCCTTGTGTGATGAAGCTTTACATCGCGAAAAAAACATGCACATTTGAAACTTTGGAGATACGAGGTTTCTGCCCGACCGTGACATATTATAAAGTATAGATTAAAGCAACAAGAGACCAAGGATTTCTTTCTTCAGCGTGGCTTTCATTTATTAGAATGGCATGTATGGACAGAAAAAACAGTAGAATCACAAAAACACATCAGGTTGAGATACAAAGAGAAAAACCAGCCCGTCTCCAAGAAGACGGACGCAACGTAAAAGAGAATTATGGTAGTACTTCATAGTCAGTAGAATATTTTATAATAAATGGAGTTTTCATGTTCAAGTGCAATACAATATTCATCATCATATACTCATTTCAATTCCATCGTTGATTCAGTGTTTGCCGTGTGTGTGTGTGTGTGTGTGTGTGTGTGTGTGTGTGTGTGTGTGTGTGTTTGTTTATGCATGTGTGAGCGTGTGTGTGTGTGTGTGTGTGTGTATGTGTGTGTGTGTGTGTGTGTATGTACGTGCATGCGTTTTCTCAGTAGGCGTGGGAATAAGAGCTTTGTGACATAGTACCATGTAAAGGGGAACACACACTGGACGCGGAGGCGGTGCGGAGGCGGCGCGTAAAAAAATACGGACCTGTTATTCTCAATGAACTAACCCACACCGGCGGCGTCAGATGCGTGCAGCCGCGGGTCTGCCGCCTCGTCTGCCGCGCCGATACGCCGCTGTTCTATTTTTCCAGCGTTGCCGTGCGGTGAACACGTTCTCCCATGGTTCTCCCCACCGGGGGAAATGGATGTGCTGTGTGGCAGCGCGTCGCATCCAGTTGGGGTTACCGCGCGGCACTTCACATGCGTCGATAGCGCGACGCGACACTGCGCAGCCGCCCGCGCCCAGTGTGTGCTCCCCTTTAGTCTTGCACAACGTGCCTCAAAACCACTATCTCACTTCCTCCACAGTCAACAAGAGGCAGGCTTTTTACAACAAATTCACCCTGAAGAGTTTTCTGTCTTATATGCAACATCAAACAAGCAGTAAATAAAGCTCTACTCCAGACTACTGTGTCCTGTGGATTCTCGTGCATGTCCAGACTTAACGAGGGAACGAGCTCCCTTTTCCTTCCGTTTACTGCCTGACCGTATCCTTAATAAGCCCAGATACCTTATGTTCTGTTATTACCACACCTTTTCTGCACTTTTCTGTACTGCTACAGAGAGAACCGAGTTCTGCTAGCCCCGGACAGATTAGTGTGCAGAAATTAATAATCTGCTCAAATATCCTTCACGTTAAAGGTACAATTCTTAAGCTAGTTGCTTGTAGGTATTTTGTGTACAATATTGTATTCAGAGTAGTTATAGCTACGGATGCTACGGTCTGGCTTGGGAATCCCCCAATGCTTAATTCAACCTTTAGTTTTTCCCATAATAGTGCATGGCAGCAACCCTGCACGGAGCACAGGGTATTCTTGGTACTCTATCCGAGTGGTTCTCAAACCTTCTCATGTTAAGGACCACTGCTACATCCTATCAGGAAGTTAGTCCCATTCACCTGGTGTCCCTCGTCGTTACTAGCCTGGCAAGCCAGCCCTGATACTGCGCTCACTCATTCCTTCCCCAGTTTCAGGTCTGGACTTCGGCCTATAGGCACGGAGTATGAGAAATCAGAAAATAATCGGGGCCAATCAGTGACTGCGTTTCAACATGTTGTCCGCACAACAAGAGAAAAGCTTCCCCTGATTGGTCCATGTGTAGATGGTGACGTAGAATACATGCTGCAGCGTTTTCAAAACAACAATGGCTGCCCTCGATGCAACAAGTGCAACAGTTAACGCTGAAACGATAAAACAAGCAATAAGTGAAGTTATTTCAGAGTTGGAATCAAATACAACAATTAAAAAGGAACAGGAGTATGCGCTATAGCGGAGTTCATCGGCCCGAAAAGATGTGTTTGCCGTTCTTCCGACTGGCTGCACTGTGATGACGTCAGATGTTTTGCTACACTAATTGGTTAGAGGAATCTGTATCTCCCGCCCACTTTTCAAGCTGCCTATAGGCCAAAGTCCAGACTCTTTTCTCACCTTTTCCACCGGCAAAGAACCGGCTATGGTTCTTTCTCACGCCTATGGGATGAACCAGAGGTGAGCTTTTCCACCGAGAACCGGAGTTGGTTCCGAACCGTAAAAGTTGGTTCCAAACAGGAACCACAAAATCCTTGGTTCCTCTGGTTCAATCATGGTTCAATCTGGTGGAAACGCAAGCCGGTTCGCAAGAACGAACCAAGGTTCCAAGAAAGTTGAACCGGCACTGGTTCTGGAACCGGTGAAAAAGGCCCGGTGAAAAAGGCCCCATATTGTGGGAAGGAACGAGTGAGTGAATGCCCAGTATGAGGCTGGCTGGCCAGGCTACGTCGTTACAGCCAGGGACAGCTTTGTCCCAGGATGACAGTGAATGAAGCCCGCCGAGGTAGGATAGTTAAACGGCAGTAATAGTAAACATTAAAGCTCTCAGTATTAACCCAACTCGCGAGAGCCTACGAATGCAACCTAACGGACCCACAGGCTCTCCTATCATGCACTACACCAGTGGTTCTCACACTTTACAATTTGGAGGTCTCCCCTTAAAGGACAACTCTGCCCTAAATCACTTCTAGGCTCATTTTCCTACTTATATTAATCCAAAAAGACTTTCCATGGGGTCTATAAGGCAGACATGCCCCTGTTGTCCAGTTTCCCCAAAAGAACGCAGCAGCTGTCATAGCATAGAGTGGAGCCTATAAGCCTATCACCTTTACACTATTTGTTGTGTTCAAAAGTGATTTTCTTTTTCATGAATGTGTTACTAGTTGCCTTGGTTGTCCCACACAAACCACCACAATCTCATCAATAATGTTTTGGGGTGAGCATTCGGCACAAGTGCCAATCAAAGTAATGACAACTAGTACCACATTCATGAAAAATAAAAACACTTTTGATCACAACAAATAGTGTAAAAGTGATAGGCTTATGGGCTCCACTCTACGCTATGAGAGCTGCTGGGTTCTGCTGGGGAAACTGGACAACAGGGGCATTTCAGCCTGATAGACCCCAATGGACAGTCTTTTTGGATCAATATAAGTAGGAAAATGAGCCTAGAAGTGATTTAGGGCGGAGTTGTCCTTTAACTTTGACAGTGTACAAATGGAACGGGTCAATTTGGTTCCATTTGTACACTGTCAAAGTTACAGACTTGTAATTTAGACCCCCCCAAAAAGGAACCCAGAGAGTCCCTGAAATCCACTTTTGAGAACCGCCGCACATCTGTACACAAACCATGGATAAAAATTGGAAATTGCTCGTCAGGGTGAAAGAGGTGTCAGTCGGGCTCTCCTAAAAGTCACGTCGAAGCCCTTTTCATTTCAGCCGGGCCTCACAACGAGTCACACAACCAACCACACAAACACTGAGATGTATTTTTGCATAGACATAGATTCAAGTCAGACTCATGCAAATGGTCAGGGTGGAGGGGGGGAGAGGAGGGGGGGGGGGGGGGGGGGGGGGGGGAGTGCTACAATCGAAGAAACAATAAATAAACAAAGGACAGGAACATTTTTTGGAAACAAAGCGGTGGTGCGATGGAAGGGCGGTGAGGAGGACAGTGAATGAGTGATCAAGTGAGTGTCCACAGTTCTAGATTAGTTCATCATCATCATCATCATCATCATCGACAAGATAAAGTTTATAAAAATAAGTGAGCTCGTATAATATAGTACCACGTTTTTTTTTTGTTATCAATTCGAGAAGAAAAAAAAACAACAACAAAAAAAGTAACAAAGGAAACAAACAGATAATCATATTATGCATTGACAACCCATTGAGTTAATAATTACCGTAGTTATGTGTTTGTTCTACAGCTGATAAGTACAGGTGTCTGCCTGCCACTGTTGTTACTCATCTTTACAGTATGCTCATAATTCTTGTTAAGTATTGCTTTTCCTTCACACGTTTAGTGATAGAGTCACTGACCAAGGCCCCTGTATGTACGAATGTGTGCGTGTGTGCGTGTGTGTGTGTGTGCGTGTGTGTGTGTGTGCGTGCGTGCGTGCGTGCGTGTGTGTGTGTGTTCGAGAAGGTCAGCTAGTTACATGCAAGTTAGAGTTTTTCGAGTGTGTAATGTGCGTGCGTGTGCGTGTGTGTGTGTGTGTGTGCGTGTGTGTGTGTGTGTGTGTGTGTGTGTGTGTGTGTGTGTGCGCGTGTGTGTGTGTGTGTGTGTGTGTGTGTGCATGCGTACGTCAAGCTGTATGCCTGTATGTGTGTTTGCATATCATATTTCTGTTTATCTGTGTATAATAAGTATGTTAGTGTGGCCAAGCAAACATGCAGCATTAGTCTCTGACTCTGTGAGGGCCATTATAGCCTGCTGAGCACCAGCGGGATGCGCTTCATCTCCAAACACAGAGGCAGAGCTCTACCACAGAACTAGAGTTAAATCACACAGTACTAATCATCACAGTAACGTCATCAGCATACATACCCATTTTTAACTCACGAGCGTGTACGAAAGTAACCAAATGGACCGTTACCGGTCCATTTGGTTACTTTCGTACACACTCAGAGAGGGTTAAATGAACACTGACGATGTTACTGTTTATACTACCTTGTGGCGGTTTTGTAGTATGTGGGCAGACATTTTGAAAAACACAAGTATACCCAGGTAGAAAGTGTATGGCGTGATGTCTAGCTAAACTGACAGGTGAAAACACTAGTACTCTAGCTAAAAGGAAAACAAAAACATCCGATTATTAGTATTATCATCAATGATACAGTGATACTTTTTTTTCTTTTTCCTTTTTTTGTGTGTAAATCATTCCCACGTTTGTTGTCGGACGGAACGTAATGGTTTTGTTTCTGAGTCAACAAAGTCGACATCAGCTTTACATTGACAAAAGAAGAAAAGAAAAAAATATATATGGTAGTTGTTTTTTAAAAGTATTTATCTGCAGCCATGTCGGAGAGATGGAGGAAAAAAACTAAATCTGTCAAAATTTGATACTGTAATACTCGTCATAATAAGTTAAAAAATAATTTAAACAACACATTTCAAATGAATCGTGAACAAAAAAAAAAGTAAAAACCCGTTAACACAAAACAAATAAATCGTTCTAAATCTATTTTTTTTTCTTAAAAAAGAAGAAGAAAAAAAACTTTTTACAACATAATACTAAAAACAAAGACATTTTCAATTAGGAAGAAGAAGAAAGGAAATTGTATACAGGAAATGGTCATACACAGGAACATTGTATATAAAAGCTGAGTCATTCAGCTCAGTGTTAGTGATCAGTGATACAAACTCTCTGAGGAAATATTTCATATAATATTCAGTACACAATTATAGAATTTGGAATACGGAACAGAGAGAGAGAGAGAGAGAGAGAGAGAGAGAGAGAGAGAGAGAGAGAGAGAGAGAGATAGAGAGAGCATAAAATACACAAGGAGGGGAGGAAAGCTGAATAGTCTCTATGGCTTTTTAGAGGCTTTTCTGGCCCAATATAACCTTAAAACAACAGTATCGTCATTTTGCTACCAATGCCTCCAAGTGGTCACTCTTTCAGGGCAGAGCTACGAATGAAAAAAATAAGAAGTCGCTAATGCTAACATATCTGTGCTGCTACACACGAACTACACCGGAAGACTGTGAACTAAACGTCACAGTCCTGGCAGAAATCCCACTGCTGTGAGAGAGAGAGAGAGAGAGAGAGAGAGAGAGAGAGAGAGAAAGAGAGAGAGAGAGAGAGAGAGGCGCTGAGAGAGCAAGAAATTGAACAACAGAGCAAAACGCCTGATTCATACTTCGTCACATGACAGAATAGTGTGCCAGACATTGCAGAGGTACAGTACATGCTGACAGCTGGTAGCTCTGTACAGTTCTGTACAGCCCTTTCCACCTGTACAGCAAGTACAGACCCCCTGCACGGCTGGTAAAATAGGTCTGCTATTCTGTGCGACGGAGGCTTAAGTGAGAGCGAGAGAGAAAAGCAAGAGGAGTCAAAGTGGAAGGAATAAAAAAGCTCTGCCCTGTCCCGTCTCTTAAAACTAGCCTCAATTCCTACCAAGCTTTTACCACAAGTGACACACACGCACAGACACGCGCACACACCTGCTCACAAACACGCGTCAACACCCGTCTCACACCGTTCCTCTCCCTCCTCAGTACGGCGCAAACTTCTGCCTCTCTGGCTTCTTCATGCCGTTGGCCGAGGAGATCTTGGCCGTGTAGGATGCCAGGGCGGCGGCGGCCGCCGCCGCATGGGCCGCGTGCGCCGACGTCTGCACCGGAACCATCCCGGGCTGCTGCGCCATGGCCCCGTGGTGGGGGTGCACCCCCATGGGGCCTCCCCCCATGCCCGCCACGGCGGCGGCCAGACCCATGGCCGCCGCGGAGCCCTGGTGGTGGCCGGCGGCGGAGGGCGGGCCGGCGGAGAGCGCCAGGTACGGGAAGGACTTCATCCCCAGCAGGCTGGACAGGGGCAGGGTGGCGTAGGAGGGGCCGCCCATGCCCACCATGGGCTGGGCGGCGGCGGCTGCGGCATGGTGGCCCCCCATGGCCGCCAGGGCCGCGGCGTTGGAGGAGACAGAGGAGGAGGTGGAGGAGGAGCAGCAGGAGGAGGAGGAGGAGGAGGAGGAGGAGGTGGAGGAAACAGCGGGGACGGGCTGGGAGGAGAAGCTCATGGTCAGGTCAACGGGAGACAGCATGGACGTGGACTGGGCGGTGGATTTGGCCGTCTCTAGACTGGAGGACGGAGCGGGGGGAGGGAGGGCGGAGGGGGAGGGGAGGAGGGAGGGAGGGACGGAGGGACGGAGGTGGACAGGGAAGGGGGAGGAGGTGGAGGGAGAGGGGTAAGGGGGGGGGAGGTTCGGATGGAGAAGGGTTAGAAGGTTAAATAAAAGACATGTTAAAGAAAGAAATCAAGACGTGGACTAAAAAACTGCATAACCCAAAAAGTGAACAAATAAAAAAGGTGGGTATTTGGAGAGTAAGATAATACAAATGATAATAATAATAATAATAGAAACATAAATTATAGAGCGGGAGTTCAAAAACAAAATCAAACCAAATCATAAGAGAGGTGTGTTTTGCTGGAGGTTGCAACAGATTATTGTCGGGGGGTCTGCTGTACAGAGATGAGGGGGTTTGGGGATTCTGCTGTACACATGGGGGATGTGCTGTATAAGTTGGGATGATGGCTCGGGAGGGGGCTTCAGGGAGGAAGGAACAAAAGACCGTGACAAAACACGTTAGGAGATGAAGTTCCGTCTTGAGATGAGACTTTAATAGTTCAAATCAAAACACAGAACTTCCAGGAGAAAATACATTTTTAAGTCACAGCACCAAAATCTTGCTGTTGAACATAGGAGTATATACTGTAGAGTTCAGATCATAGACTGTAAAACTAGAAAAGAAAATTCCTAAAAAAAAAATTAAGTGTGCCTGCAGATCGCTAAGTGTATGCATTAGCATTTTTAATATTAGCATTTGTAGCGTTAGCATTAACATTTTTTAACATTAGCATTAGCATTTTAATGTTAGCATTAGCGTTTTTAGCATTAGCAGAAGAAGGGGCTTAGCAATTACAGCTCGTCCCTATTGGCCATCTAAGTACACACGTCAAGTTTAGAGACAGTACCATGCTGCAAACTGGAGTTATAGCTGCTTAAAGCTCAGCCAATAGGAAGAAAGGGGTGGAGCTTAAGAGGGGCGGGGCTTGAGTAATAAGTCCCTATTGGCTGTTTAAGTTCAGACACCAAGTTTCGAGAGTGTACCATGCTGCAAACTGGAGTTATAGCGGTTTAAAGCTCAGCCAATAGGAAGACAGAGGGGCGGGGCTTATCATTACAGCTTGTCCCTATTGGCCATGTAAGTACTCACGCCAAGTTTCGAGACGGTACCAGGCTGCAAACTGGAGTTATAGCTGTTTAAAGCTCAGCCAATAGGAAGATAGGGGCAGGGCTTAAGAGGGGGTGTGGCTTAAGTAATAGGTCCTTATTGGCCGTTTAAGTCCAGACACCAAGTTTCAAGACAGTACCATGCTGTGAACTGGAGTTATGGCTGTTTAAAGCCCAGCCAATAGGATTACAGAGGGGGCGGGGCTTAATCAATTACAGCTCGTCCCTATTGGCCGGAAAAAGTCCAAATTCGTGTGAGCGTTTTAAAGAGTCCCCCATTCAAAGTCAATGGGGTTTTTGGGCATCGTTTTTTGCTAATTACATCGCCATGGTAACGTGGATCGGAAAGAAAAATGATAGCACCCCATTCCCGGCCGAGCCACACGTTTTGATGTATATATTGCGGGAGTGGCGTAAATCGTGCGGTAGTTATTACGTGCCGAAATTTGTGCCAACATTATACCCCTAACTAATTAAGTATGGCGGATTAGTGTTTTGCCATGCAATTGCATGGCAGGCACACTTAAAAATATGGACAGTGGAAAGCCATTGGTTTCTATGCT
Organism: Nannobrachium achirus; assembly: GCF_963921795.1. Taxonomy (NCBI): domain Eukaryota; kingdom Metazoa; phylum Chordata; class Actinopteri; order Myctophiformes; family Myctophidae; genus Nannobrachium; species Nannobrachium achirus. The sequence goes on along the minus strand of NC_137815.1, from coordinate 68,992,814 downwards.
GCGCAAATGAAGCTTTTTGGCCGTTGTATGGGTGCTGCCATCATTGTAGAAATCAATGTTCATTGGTAGAAATGGTACCATCTCGAATGCTATTGGCTGCCATCGGTCACGTGCAAAAGCAGGGATACATGGGACATTGTCTTGAGCTTGCCGAAAATAAAGCACACGAAGAAGAACCATCACAAGCCTATGATCACAAGCCCCTCCTACAGCATACCCTGCTATAAGCTATAACATCAAATATAACATACATTGGACCATATTTTCACAAAATGCATATCATGGTGATTGAAACAAGGCTTTAAACTAGCGACAAGAACCATAACATATTTATGAGAATGTTTATTAATGTAAGAAAATTATATGTAAAAGTTCGGGGGAAATGAATGGAATCCTATGGAGAACATGTTGCTTCTGGTGCCAGAAAAGTGCAACTAGCGGCCAATCATAGGAACTTTTAGTTCCGTGTTGCTTCATTTTAAATCGGGAAAACTGCACCCCGGGTTCAGATGGGATTACACTGTATATATTCTCTATATAAAGTATACAACGCATTGCAGCACCTATTTTGGCCAGTTCTTTTGCCAAATGTGCCATGCCCGGAATACGGAAAACGCTAGGCTTCAAATCATGCGCCGTTTCTGATTGCTCCGACCTATGTTTGGGGAGTGGCTGGAGTGCGAGAGGACCTGTCAATCCACTGAATAATGTTGTTTATTTTCTAGGTTTAAAAGAAAACAGCCGATTTTTTTTTTATTATCGTTGAAATTTAGTTTTCCCAATTATTAGGGGGCCCACTTGCAATATCCTCACGGCCCTCCAGTGGGCCTGGCCCACAGGTTGGGAATGGCTGCACTAGAATGATATGAACTACAATTGAATTCCTAAGATTAGAAGGCAGAACTTACAGTACATTACAATACAATCGACAAGGAACATTAGTACTAGTAAGATGCCTCAGGGCGACATGCGGCAAGGTCACGCCAATTCTTGGCCATCTGGCAAGTGATGTATATCGGACCAGTTACACATATATGGAGATCCATGTACTGTATCTTTTATGCCCAGTTTGCCCATACATGGAGATCCCTGTCTGAACCAGCCGCACAGATAGGGACTGTCTTCCTCCATATATGGGCATTCCCATATGAAGTCCTGTTAGATATGCATGGGCTTAATATTGATGACATCAGGAATCTCCATGTATGGGCATAAAAGGGATTCTGTAAAGAGTGGGTCCCATGACATCACAACATACAATATATTTTATGCCCTTACACGGAGATCCCTATCTGAACCATCCACACAGATATGGGCCATGTCTTGGCCAGTGATATATATCGATGACATTAGGGATCATAAAAGGGATTCTGGGGAATACGCATATATGGACTTTTACTTAGGTAATGTCACGTGTGATATCACCTGTGATGTCACAGTGATGTGTCAAGGGAACCAACCCATAGACTGTAAAAATGTGTACACACACGTCTACACGGACACAGACATGCTGTGACGTTTCTCATGGTAAACTGCGACCTTCGGTCACTATTAAAATGTTTTAGCTGGTCAAATCCGACCCATAAAATCATTATGATAGCTCTACCCCACCATTTTTTCGCAATTCCGATTTTCTACTTTCTATTTTTCTACTCTCTGAGTTACATACACATAAGAGTCCATATGGTTCCTAACTAGGTTCTACTCTCTGAGTTACATAGGCCTACACATAAGAGTCCATATGGTTCCTAACTAGCTGGGGACCCCCTGGAACTCCCTCAAGCAGGGGCGTCAATTGGGTATGGCAGGGGTATGCAGCTGCCATACCCTGGGTCCAGGGGGGAAAATAAAAGTTACTTTTAAATATAAATCCACGAATGTCTCTTTGTCTATCTGTTCTGGTTATTATGTTGTTAAATTACAGTAAAATAACCAAGAATGCAAAATGTTACAATTTAAACAAGGTATTACAATTATATTCTCCACACTTGTATTCTCCCATCTTGACAAAATGGTATATTCCCAGGTTCTGCAGGTTCTGCAGGTCAGCTGCATAGGTGCAATTCATTAATGTTAATTGTGGCACGTTTACTAACATGCCAAGTTTAGCTGCACTTGAACAACCATTCCAGGCTGCCATATCCAGCCCAAGTCAAGAAACCATAGAAACGGGGGAAAAATAGAATGTACTTCTTAAAATAAATGTATCATGCCTGTTGCTAAGGTATGGCAACATGACTGGTGTGACACCAGTCATGTTGCCATACCTTAGCCTTTTCTGAACTGACGCCACAGCCCTCAAGGACCCCTGGGGGTCCTCGGACCTCACTTTGAGAAACAATGTCCTAAGCCACCGTCTAGCCACATGCCAATTTGAATACAAGATGAAGCCGTTTGACAGTGATGGTTTTGTCAAGCCTTGCATTGTGGGTAATGACTACCAGCACAGCTGTGTTTGTAACGCACACACAGGTGTCAGGGTCATAGACATGCATTAACACGTGCACACACATGCACGCGCGCACGCACACACACACACACACACACACACACACACACACACACACACACACACACACTTTTGGTACTCACAGGTCATGGCAGGGGAAGGCCACACACGCACACGCACACGCACACACGCACGCACGCACGCACGCACGCACGCACGCACACACAAAGGAGTACAAATACATAGCCATATGCATGTGCAGAGGAACGTATTCACACAAACACACTTGTACATACAGTAAGCACATACGCATACACACACAGACACACACATACACACGTGTGTGTGCAAGCCTGTGTGTGTGCATGCGTGTGTGGGTGTGTCAATGAAGTCTAAGCATTTTGGTTCATGCTGTTCCAGTTGAGCAGGGTCTGGTTGACAGTGGTACTGTAGCTTATGCTGCTAATTAGTTCAACTTCCCCATCCTTAATAAGCGAGAGGGCCATCCACTTTGAAGTGCTTTCATTTCATTACTTCACTAAAGCGTTTTTTTTTATGCACTCAACTTACACAGCCTCACTTGCAACACAGCTTCAAAGACAAGCTGAAGTGATATTTCCATTTATATAATATGACGCTTTAAAAAAAAAAAAATGAACACATGCCCCACAAGTTCATGAATAACTGTAAAATACTGGGACACAGGCAACCATCTACACTACCAAAGTCATACTGTATACTCAAACTGAACGTGAGACTCCCTAATCGGGAGATAAGCGGCCGTTACGTTGCATACACAAACTTTAGAAGGCAATCTTAGCCAATCAGGAGGGAATATGGGAAATGTTGATGACATGACTTTAGAGATACTGTGTACCGCTTTTGAGTGATTTTAGGCCAAAATCTGTAGGAGCAGTGTCCAAAAATGTGTTTTGCAAGAATCCGCCTCATGGTGGCAGAATTCATTTGCAAATCAAGACTGCTGACTATCATCACCTGGATACAGGGGCGGCTCCAGGGGGGGCTAGAGGGGGATTTAGCCCCCCCTGATGAAGGCTTAGCACTCCCCCCCCCCCCCCTTAAGGTATATAGATAAAATATATATGAATATGTGAAAGACAATTGACTGACTTATGTAATCCATGCTATAAAATCATACTTTTTATGCTGGAAAGCATCTTCAGCCTCACAAAAACCCTTTCCTAACCTAGAGTCCTCAGATTTTTGAGACGGAAACCACAAATTATCTGGTCTGTTCAGTTATCCATAACCTGGGAGCGAGGGAATCACATTTGTCATATTAGTACTATTCATTATTGTTTGTTGCCTAAATGAATTAGCCCCTGCTCTAAAAAAGCCAGCTCCCCATAGCCCCCCCAGTCACAATTTTCTGGAGCCGCCACTGCCTGAATATCCAGGCAAGCAATGACATTGTACACTTTTTAAACTCTAACATAACATATATTCAATAAGCAAAGGATTCTTTGATTAATAAAGTATTCTAAAGTGTTGCATTGTGTGCTTTTTGTAATCTAACGCCCAGGTTAACAGCCAGGGGAATAAAACCCTTGAGATACCAGCGCTGCTTTGAGCCCTTCTTTTTTTATTGAAATTGCCTTTTCTAATATGAATTCAGACAAATTTGGCAACTGGAGAAGTTTGACATCTCAAGAACAGGATGGGACACAATAATGGAACGGGTTCTGTAGTGCTGTCTGCCCTGTCTGTGGGCTGATTAAAACAGTAATGGAGGGAGAGGTATTTGTCATGGATAATATGTCAGCCACGCTGTCTCACCTTCTCTGCTCTGACATTTCACTATGAATAAGCTGACCTACTGGATCATTCATTTCCTTTCAGACTCTGAGGGTGTGTGTGTGTGTGTGTGTGTGTGTGTGTGTGTGTGCGTGCGTGCGTGCGTGCGTGCGTGCGTGCGTGCGTGCGTGCGTGCGTGCGTGCGTGCGTGAGTGCGTATGCGTGTGTGTGTGCGTGCGACTGCGCATGTGTGCGAAGTTGAGATTTACCCAACCTATTCTACGTTATGTGTGTTCTTGGCTACACCGGCTGGTGGGTAAAATATCAATTTCATCCCCCAATGAATATGTATTTGGCCACGGACCCCCATTTGAAAATACTTTGTGCCAGGGACTCACAACAAGATGTGCGTTGTTAAAATCTTTCAAAAACATTCATTCTTTTTTCAATATTTATTAAAACTAGCGGATCTACAAGCTGACAACGCAATGCATGGCATCGTGTAGCGAGCTTGCAGATTGTAGATCATTAAATAGCGGATGGGACAGAGTGGTTAAACTATACAGTATATTACAGTAACTCATTTAGCCTGGGGATCCACTGGAACCGGCTTTGATGTACAGCACTCAAAGCAGGCATCTGAGCACGTAGCTAACAGGTCAACACATGTGAACTTCGACCTCGCTTTGCACTGACCTTTCAAAGTGCGACCCGTGATTTTTCACAGTGCGGTAATGAGAGGCGGGCAGTGAGAGATAGAAATCTGATTCAAATGGCAGAGTAACTCATTTATGCATCCCTATGTATGGAACTCTCACAACTTAACAACATTACCACAACATCACCAATGACGTTATGCATGGTGCAAAAGTTCAGGATTCAGATGGGGCCACCAGGCTTAATAAGTATAGTAACGATTAATTTATCTGGATCTATCTATTGATTTAATGGGTAGTGATCCAACCTAATTGATGCAAAGCTGTATGTCTATTTAGATCTGTGAAAATAAAATGGTCACGGCTTGTTAAAACAGAACTTCCTGGCTTCAACTTCCTTCATTGCACAAGGTTCTTTATTTCCCTTTCAGCAGAAATAACATATTTTGCAGCCCAAGTACATTACCTACTTTAAGCCATTTAGGCCTAGAATTATTGAATGCTTTAAAGGAGTAGTTCACCCTCAAAATGACTTTTTTTTATTGATTACTCAGGCCATAGAGACTTGAGTTCAATAATATTTATTTGTATTTGTCACATTCCTAAGACAAAAATGTGATAACAATAAATGTAACCCCATTGATTCCGGAATGTGACAAATACAAATAAATATTATTGAACTCAAGTCTCCATGGCCTGAGTAATCAATAGGAAAAAAAAAGTCATTTTGAGGGTGAACTACTCCTTTAACTATTGAAAAATAGCAGATATACAAGCTCACAGCGTGGCACTGCGAGCTTGTAGATCTGCTATTTTTGAAAAATCATGAAAAAGTGTGCAAATCTTTGAATATCTAATTTTTAAAGTGAACAGTTGTAACTAAAATATTTGCTTCTGGGGGGTCCCTGATACAAAATATTTTGAGACGGGGGTCGGCGGCCAAATACACATAATTCTAGGGGTCCTTGACATGAAAGAGTTTGAGAACCACTCATGTAGAAACATGTGTTTTTCAAAAAACCTTTTAGATTTAGAAGACACTTAGAAGAATCGGGTCAAAATCAGGTCAAAATTCGAATGTTCACGATTTTTCAAAAATAGCAGATCTACAAGCTTGCAGCGCGACACTCAGTGCCGCGCTGTGAGCTTGTAGATCTGCTATTTTTCAATAGTTAAAGCATAAAATAATAATACACAACAAATGGGTTAATATCTAGGTAGCATCAAAAGTGTTATGTCACCATAGCTTTATTCTTTGATGTGTAATATCTAATTTATATGCAAAGCATTGTACTATGCAGCTACTTTCGGTCCGGAGCACTGTCGCGCAGTTAAGTATAAATCTGAATTTTACTCGTTCCAGCTGGCAGGAGGTAGAAGTGGCCATCTGGAAAGCGGTTGCATTTGTACTACAATATGCCAACAGCATACAGGTGGATGTCAGTAATGTGCTTGAACGGGACTTTTGAACCCAGAAATTGGCCGCTCAATTCTGCTTGAGTGGTGGTGAAATGAGGCTCTCTCCTCCAACAGAGGGAAATCCACCGTCAATGTAATACTGAGATTCTAATAAATGGACCCGTAATATACATCAAACATTTTGGACACTATTCATAACATTTTAAGCCACATGGTGAAAGAATGGTCACAAGTATTACTGTATACTATTGTGCACATGTACGTATGTGTGCACATTTGTATTAAAGAGGCGGTGCCATAGTTTTGTACTTTTTCTGGTTTTCATGTGTCTAGGAGGTTGACAGTACTTCATTAGACCCCCTGGTGTGGTTGTTATGAGCAATTATGTATTGTCTTTCTATTTGGGTTTTAGCTGTAGGCTGCCACCTTGTGGGGTCAAACGTGCCGGTCCAAAAACACAGATACTTATTACATCACAGAATCAACCCCTCCCCTAATTACCATTCACCCAACATACGTGGGTACAACCACGCATACCAATGAACTGGTGGGTGTGGCCACATAAAAACATAATTTTAACTTTTTCTGTACACTTTTTTGGAAAAAATCTTCCTCCTAGTATAATCATAATACCTGATAATCATGTTTTAGAGGGGGGGGGGGGGGGATCATGGCACCCGCACTTTAAGCTTTGATGGCATCAGTTTTAAGGCTATATTATACTGTACTGTATGTCAATGATGCTGTCAATATGGATAATTTAGAAAACTTGTACTGTATTGGTCCATAGTTAAGATATGTATTATCATGTAACCAAAGGGAATTGAGAACCCTTCTAACGTATGTTGATGCTTACCATGAAGTCATCAGGTACTGAGCCAGGTTGATGGCAATGGGCGTGCCGGTGATGGTAACATGGCGGTCGCTGGTGCTGTCTATCTGGCTGCCAATCTTTATCTGGGCACCCGACACCTGCCGGATCTCATTTATCTTGGTGCCCTGGCGTCCGATGATGGATCCAATCAGCTATGAGGAGATTGAGACAAACAAGCAGGAGGAGAGAGAGAAAGGAAAGTCATAAACCATCAGGGACGTGCAGAGAATGTTAGAGAGGCAGGGGCTGAATTTCTAAAAGGGCCTTTTGGTGGAAATATCGAAAATAGAAGACCTCCGAGCTAACGCGTCGCAGCACGACGCGTTGTGAGCTCGGAGGTCTGCTATTTTCGGTGCTTGATACCAAACTGAACTAAGCATAATCACTACTGGAGATGTGGCGTAACGGCATGGGTTTCTACACAGAGAGGGCAATTCTTTCAACATAAGATGCTGCATTCAAGTTCAGGAGAGTTTGGACAAGGCAATTCTCTTGAATGCTGCCTTCAGATATGGCATGGAAAGGAGGCGTTTTAATTTCTTTCACCATAAAAACTGAATTCATGGTCTGGAGCGGGCACTTTTTAGAGACGGATAAAAGGGCAGGGGCTCAAGCCCCCTTTTGATGTCTATGTGTGCACGTGCCTGTAAACCATACACACACCATCATGACAGAGTAAAGCATCTTGCAATGGGCCTGGTCTACAAGATACACTACACCACTAAGATACCCATGTACCTGACTAAATACTTCCAAAACGTCAAGGACGTCCACAACTACAACGCCAGAGGCAGCTCCACAGATCATGTTCAACCCAGATTCGGCTCAAACCGAAGGCCTTAAAGGAGTGTAAATCCCTAACTTCCTTTAAAACTGCTCTGAAAAGCCACTTACAGGCGGCTGCTACTCGAAACAGGCAACAGTAAACCTCCCCCATGCCTTTCTAAAAATACATTTTTTTTATCTGTCTGTCATTCAATGTTATATGAGTTTAAAAAAAATGATCTCAATGTAAATAAGCCATGTGCTTTCCTGAGTGTATCCTTTTAGTTGACCTTGTACCACTACCAGTGAACTGTACTGTCATGAAACTGTACCGTTTCCTATGCAAACTTCTAATAAATACATCAAACAAATCAAAAACACAGGTATGTGGGCATGTACAGAGAGAGATATAAATAGAGACAAGGAGCAATAGAGCAAGACAGACATAGAAACACAGAGACGGGCGCGAGAGAGAGAGAAAGAGAGAGAGAGAGAGAGAGATGGAGAGAGAGATGGAGAGAGAGAGAGAGAGAGAGAGAGAGAGTAGACGAGAGGCCAACGGTGAACAAGAAGAATGGACGATAATAAAAGCACTTCCAAGCACCTTTTGAGTAAAAAGTACAAATAACTTTGGGTCCCACCCTAATTTACAGTACAGAATAAGACAGAATAAAGCCATAATAAGAAATAATGTGTTTGTAATTAGAAATAATACGTTTTCATTAGACAGAGCGTTTCTAGATATCTAGCAATTGCTATTTGTCTCTGTTGCAAACTGGATACAGTATGAAAGAGGTTGCGCACCCTGAGAAGATCCGTGTTACTGTAAATGATTAGAACATAATGTAGGGGTAATTAAAGGTGGTGCAATAGTTTTGTACTTTTTCTGTTTTTTGTGTGTCTAGGAGGTTGACAGTACTTCATTAGACCCCCCGGTATGGTTGTTATGAGCAATTATGTATTCTCTTTTTATTTGGGTTTTTAGCTGGAGGATGCCACCTGCTGGGTCAGATGTGCCGTTCCAAAAACACCCATAATTATTACATCATAGAATTAAATCATTCTAGGTGTTATTATTTTTTTGTTGAAAAAACTTAGACATTACCTGATTGATCTGCCTATCAATCACTGTGACTGGCAGCATGTGTGTCTGAGTGGAATGGCAACAGGTGCTGAACAATGGACTCATCTGCCTTCCACTGACTGTGTGCGTGCGTGCGTGCGTGCGTGCGTGTGCGTTTGTTGTGTCCGTACGCGTACATGCATTATGCACGTGTGTGGGTATGTGTATGGATGTGTATCAACACCCGTGTGTGAGTCAGTGTCCTTCTGTGATGGATTATATGTCACCGTAACAATAGACAGAAAACACTCAGCACCAAACATACGTGATCCACTTCAACACTATACACATTTCGCCATTTGAAAATAGCCGATCTACAAGCTTGTAGATCGGCTATTTTTGGCAAAGAGGTTTGGTTTAGAGGGGAAAAAGAGCAGACTAAGTACAGAGTGAAAGGTCAAGTTTTGACGGTTCAAGTGGTTAAATATCTGAAAACACAACAAATTGAACAGGTTGTGGGGGTCCCTGCTTCATCTCTCTCTCTCAACGAAGGGGTCCTTGGCCTGAAAACGTTGAAGACCCCTGCTCTACAGTAACCCTTGGCGTGGGCGTCTGATTGTTGCTGGTAAACCGACCGCTCTCCTCTGAAGCTGATCCTGTCAGAAACGTGAAGGGTTTTCCCTACATCCTCTTGTCTAGAAGATAACAGGCGCCCCATATCCCCTCAGGCAATTAGAAAATCCTAAATGATCTATGAAAATCTTCCGTCTAACTGCGCCGTATACTCTGAGAAAACACTGCCCCGGGCGATTCTCATCAATATTGGAGTCAATTCCTCTATCAAAGACTCAGCTGGGGATGATGATGATGGTGCATGTGTCCATGCCAGTGAACAGTTGAGAGTTGGGGCCTTGGATGGAATCAGTGGTTGAAAAAGTACTCAAATGTGTCCCAATTTGGCTGGGAGCCAGTCATTGGATTTTTATTCATTTACATTTTTTCATTTAATTTGAAAGCTGGGGATCATAGCTACAAAATGATATATTGGTTGTGGAGATTGACCCAACAGTTTTGAAGATATGGCTTATAGAATGATGCCATGCTGAAATAGTACTTTTGAGATATTCAAGTTCTAAATAAATGTCTAACCTGCAAATGACCTGACGATCTCTCACATTAATTAAAAAAAGTCTTATTTACATGCAGAGTTAAGCTCTGGCGTTTAAGTGAAATGTAGCCTGAAATTTATGAAATGCTTTAGTGGCTTTATCACATTTTAGTGAAAAAAAAAGAAAAAAGGGTATTTTCAGTCCCTGTCTAAAGCTGTGCTTTCCGAGATGACTGGCTCTCAGTGAGATTGGGACACAAATGTTTACTTGAGTAAAAGTGTCAATACTACCAGTAAGACTCCCTAATCGGGAGATTAGCCCTTCAATAGCCCTGATAAGGACATTTTGAAATGAACCAAAATATGTTATAAATTACATTCCAAAATACAGTAATTGTCACTGTCTGGCCAAAACCTCTTAACTCCATTTCGTTTCAAAATGTCCTTATTTTCTAAAGAGGAACATCTTATAGTTCACTTCACTGCCAACATGTTTCCCCTTTTCTCCTTTGTTTCGTCACTGTCTGGCCAAAACCTCTTAACTCCATTTTTGATGTTTTTTTGGCATAAATCAGGGATAATGAACACCCTTTACAGCTGAGTGTTGTTAAAATAATATTGAACCAATGGAAAGTAGTAAAAAGTGCTTGGGACAAAACCTCCTAACTCCACATTTTCTGCCAAACCAGCTAACTCCACCTGATTGGCCCTCTCTTTTTTTTCATAAATATGTGCTATTGAACACCCTTTACGTCAGTGTGTTGGTTAAAATAATATTGAACCAATAATAAAAAGCCCTTTGGTCAAAACCTCCTAACTCCACTTGAGCTAATTTTCCCGAAAATGAACATTTTGGAGTTAGGAGGTTTCGGCCCGACAGCAGAGATATGTAACATAAGAGATGACTGGAAGCTCTCTCTGTATTTCAGATCTGGTCCCAGCAGCCCAACATAATCTCTCACATAATGTCTGAGTGAATGCTGTTTGTTTGTTTGTTTGTTGTTGGACCAGAAAATATTTGGCAAGAAAACACATAGTTTGTTCTTTTTCTTTTCTTTTTGTTGCTGTTGTCCTCAAATATGAAAGTAAAAAACAAACGATGTCTCTATTTTTCCTAAGTGGTAACGGTATGTAATGGAGTTCTTTCATCTCCACTCATGTCCGTATTTTCCAACATCAGGAAACCTCATTGTGTATTATTTATCACTACTTAAAACTGATTCAGTGAGAGAGAGAGAGAGAGAGAGAGAGAGAGAGAGAGAGAGAGAGAGAGAGAGAGAGAGAGAGAGAGAGAGAGAGAGAGAGAGAGAGAGAGACAGACAGACAGACAGACAGACAGACAGACAGACAGACAGACAGACAGACAGACACAGACAGACAGACAGACAGACAGACAGACAGACAGACAGATAGACAGACAGACAGACAGACAGACAGACAGACAGACAGACAGACAGACAGACAGACAGAGAATATGTGAATGAGACTAGAGGGGCATAGAATTAATGAGGGACAAGAGACTATCTCTCTCTCTCTCTCTCTGTCTGTCTGTCTGTCTGTCTGTCTGTCTGTCTGTCTGTCTGTCTGTCTGTCTGTCTGTCTGTCTGTCTGTCTGTCTTTTTTTCCCTGTCGCATTCCCAAGCCAATAATGTGATGACCGGAGGAGACTCAAAGAGTCTCCTATTGAGTCTGGTATTGACCGATGACCCGGTTATCAAATTATTGTCTGAGGAACGTGTGAAAAACTAAGAATGTCCATGAATTCAAGGCTTCGTGGGGTGATGTAACTCAGGGGTCTTCAACGTTTTCAGGCCAAGGACCCCTTAGTTGAGAGAGAGATGAAGCAGGGACCCCCACAACCTTATCATAGATTCCATATAGTTTCATCGTTTGACAGCACAATCATCTGTGTATTTTGGATTCATGTCGATTTGTGTTTTCAGATATTTAAAGGAGCTATAGTCAACTTTTTCTTGAAAAACGGATGCTAAAATAAAAATAATGTTTCGAAAATATTTTATAAAAAAATAAGCTTCATATATGTGTTCCAATTCAAAAATGACCACAAAAAGCGTAAAATAATGATAAAATAATAATTTTGGCCATTGTCAGGCAGACACTTTGTTTACATCCTAGTCTAACATAGACGTGTGCCAATGTTTAATTAAACCAATCAGGGTATCGACTGCCATTCCCTTTAAGATGTGCACGCATATGTTTACTTTTATTTTATGTAAAGCCAGAAAATGTATGAGTTGACTGTTGTGACCTCACTTGCCTTATTGGGCTTTAACCTATCAGTGTACGGATTGGCAACCTATAAGTGTGTACACCCATTCCCATGTATATGTCCTGATAATCTGATCTGATTGATCGAAACGTTGATGACGCAATACAAATACAGCAGAGCTTTTTCAGCATTACCAGTGTGCAGACTCTATTTCCTTTATAAGCCAGGAGCCAATTCTGATATCTTCACAAATTGGTACCACCCGAGGTGACCGTACGTTTTTTTTACATTTTTGTCTTCCTACATGTCTCTAGTTTACATTTTGGTAATGATACCCTCTCTGAGACCCAGCTTAATTGATGTTATCAGCCTCTAGAGTCGGTGTCCCATTAACTTTACATTACAGGGGGAAAAAAGCAAAATTTAATCTGCTTTAAGTAGCATATGATGGGTCACATTAGGGGGTTTTCATGATTCTGAATCCATTGCAAGCATTTTGTTTTTGCACGAAAAACATTCCTTGGGCTAAAATAGCCCCCACAAAAGTGTGAAAAGTGATGACTCATGGGTGGTACCAATTTGTGAAGGTATCAGAATTGGCCCCTGGCCTATTAGTGATACTGCTGCTTGTCTTGCACCATGTGCCACAGATGTGCACGTACCACCATCCTCAGGCAGTGTTATCTTCCCTCCTTCCACAGAGCTAAAACACTTGATTGCCTTGTATTAACATCATTTTTCATCAGCTGCATGAAAACCATTCTTCTCCTCTCTGTTTCCTCCTCACAGTGGCTATTTGGAAAGACGCCTCCAAAATGCACACCGGTTCTTCATGACCCACTTCTTCCTGTTTCATATCTGGTTCTTCATGACCCACTTCTTCCTGTTTCATATCTGGTTCTTCATGACCCACTTCTTCCTGTTTCATATCTGGTTCTTCATGACCCACTTCTTCCTGTTTCATATCTGGTTCTTCATGACCCACTTCTTCCTGTTTCATATCTGCAAGAGCTTCTCAAAAAAAAAATATTTGCAAAATAGAAAATACCTGATCTCCAAGTTCACATACAAAACAAAAAAAGTACAAAACTAAGGCAGAACTAAGGTTCAGTGCGGGTTGCAAAACAGCGATTGTGCATAAGAGGGTGCAGGCGTTATTACTTAATTACCTGGAGAAGAGGACCCTCAGAGTTAAATGAAGGCTGAGGATTTGCCAGTGCGTCACTGACATTCCTGTCAATGCACGTCATCTGCCAGTACAGTGTGAAAGTAGACAGATGCCGTTCACGGCTATTCATGGAACTGCTACTGATAATTTAAGAACTGTGTGTGTGTGTGTGTGTGTGTGTGTGTGTGTGTGTGTGTGGTGTGTGTGTGTGTGTGTGTGTGTGTGTGTGTGTGTGTGTGTGTGTGTGTGTGTGCGTGCGTGCGTGCGTGCGTGCGTGCGTGCGTGCGTGCGTGCGTGCGTGCGTGCGTGTTATGGGTAACTCTACAACAGTAGAGACATAAGACAAAGTGCCAGCTGACAGCAGCCTGCAGCTCAGGGCTATTTGTGTGAAAAAGAACCTTTAACCATTACATTGTCTGACCTGGCTTATTATGGTCTGGTAAACCGCCTCTCGTGTCCCATGTCCCCAAAGATGCACTAAATATCACTCTCTCCTGTTGCCTGTGTCCTTTTAACCCATTTAGACTGAGAACGTGTTATTACTTTAACCTTTATGTTATGCTTTAACTACTAGTAAGACGCCTAAGGGCGACACGCAACCTCGCCCGAAAGGGCGAGGTCGCACCACGGGTTGTGGACATCAGGAATGTGGACATCAGGGTTCTCCATATATGGGCATAAAAGGGATTTGTTCCCCCTGGCATCACAGGGATCTCCATATCTCCATATATGGGCATAAAAGGGATTTGTTCCCCCTGGCATCACAGGGATCTCCATATCTCCATATATGGGCATAAAAGGGATTTGTTCCCCCTCCTCTCTCTAACAGGGCATCATTAATATTGATGACATCAGGGAACTCCATATATGGGCATCAAAGGGATTCTGGTAGAGTGGTTTTCCTGACATCACAGTGACATCAGAGCATGATGACATCATGATGACATAGTTTTACGGTCTATGGGTTTGCCCATAGACCGTATACGTCTACACAGAGACAAGCTGTGACGATTCTCATGGTAAACTGCGATCTTCTGTCACAATAAATAAAAAATAAAAAAATAAATAGCAGATCTACAAGCTCACGGCGCGGCACCGAGTGCCGCACTGTGAGCTTGTAGATCTGCTATTTTTGAATTTATAGTTAAAGCATAAAATATGAATATTTTTGACCCGATTCTATAATGTCTTCTAAATTATATGTATGGACCCCCCAGAAGCAAATATTTGAGTTACAAATGTTTGCTTTAAAAATATACATATCCAAAGATTATATTCTTCTTGAAATATATATATTAATAGCACTCTGTGCCGCGCTGTGAGCTTGTATATCTGCTGTTTTTCAACAGCTAAAGTATAAAATAATTCCCGGTCTTACGTAATGGGTTAAATCCTTATATTGCTGTTATACTTTGTTTTCTATGTTCATTTTTTCATCTTCACAACTGTCATAGTGTGTTGGCTGACCTCGTCCCTCCCTGGCATGTGGAAAAGGCTTCAGTGGCCTGCATGGTGTGAAGCAGAGCGTTGACAATGAAAGGCTGTAGAGTGTATCAGTGCATGAGAGTCAATGGGGGGAAACGGGACATGCTTTGTTTTTTTTCTTTTGGCTTAAACCCATTAAAACCTGGAATAATGTTAAATTTCAACTATTGAAAAATAGCAGATATACAGTATAGTGCCGCGCTGTGAGCTTGTATATCTGCCAATTTAGAAAAGTCGTGAAAATGTGTTCAAATCTTTGAATATATGTATTTTTTCTAAAGCGAACGTTTTAACACAAATCTTGCTCACACTGCGAGCTTGTAGATCTGCTATTTTTAATAGTAAAAGTCAGACAATTGGACTCGAGTCATGATGACTCGACTTGACTCGGACCCGAGTCATATTTTTGACGACTTGCGACTTGATCGGACATAAGGACAAAAACTTGAGACTCGACTTGACTTGGAAGACAATGACTCCCGACTCGACTCGACTTGAGACACGCTGACTCGGACGACTTGCCGCTACGCCACTCACCAAAGCAGTCGTGAACGCCACGCTAGGTTCACACTTTTATTGATTGATTGATTTGATTGATTGGAGACAGGCATGTAAGCGAGAGCACAAGCACCAGACACACACACACACACACACACACACAGCATGAATGGCTACTGCTGCACCCCAGCCTGATGCAGCCACTGCCAGTTCTGCTGCTACAGTTCCGTGCAGTTTGCATATAAAAACTTCCACTCCGATGGTAAACAGAGGAACACTCAATGCAAGATATGCAACGCTAAAATCAAAGACAAAGAGGGAACCACATCAAACTTTATCCGCCACTTGAAGACTGCGCATGAAGACAAGTAAAACCAAACATAAGAAGATAACATTAGAACTAAGTGTGTGTGCGCGTGTGCATGTGTGTGTTGGTGATATACTGTCAGTCGATCGTGTTTTGAACATTAATAAGACAACAATGTCACTCACCACTGTCACGAACGTTGATCTGTGACTGCATAAATAATTATCCAATTATCCATCATGGTAGCAAGCCTCCGTCTTCCAACACTTTCTCACTTTTCATAACATACATCCCATCCAGTCGTCAGCAGGGTTAAGAACTTCACTAAATAACTCCCACGCAAAAGCTTTATTCCTTTTCATTTAGCCTCCGACAAGTTTTCCACTCCACTGTTATTCTTGGGAGCTTTTCGCATGGCCTGTAATGTTACACAGACAAATGTGACCGACCAGAAATGTGTTGCCAGCCTGTGGTGGTTGCGTAGTCATTCTATAGTTTACGACGGGTAGCGACATTTGGTGTAACTTGGGGTTACTTGCGGTCATGAATGGGACCCCATGCCAGCAAAACAAATGATGCACGTGTTGTGGAGTAAGCTAAATTTGTGCCTGATGAGAAATGACTTTAAAATACAGTACTAGTAGTACAAAACAAAGCATGCACGTTAAGATTATTGTGTCTTGTTTGTTTTTGTTTTTAAAGCAATAGGCCTGTAGCAGTTTTGTAGTCTATTTTTTTTTTCAGAGGATATACCAGCCAGGGGTCTAAATTGACCCTTACAGGTCTGTACTGACAGTGTACAACCAAATCCATTTGGTTCTAGGGGAGAGAGACCTCGGAATTTAAAAGTTTGAGAACCTCTGCCATGATAGAGTATTATGGTCAGAGGGTAGGCTTAGTGTTAGGCTACTGTTTTTTTCCTACTGAATGTTAATACTTAATAGTACTTAATAGTTATGGTCACAGAGGTATCATTTACTCAACTTGACAACCTTGTGACTTGACTTGACTTGACTTGACAACCTTGTGACTCGACTCGACGCGACTCGACTCGACGCGACTTGACATGACAACCTTGTGACTCGACTCGACTTGACTTGACAACCTTGTGACTCGACTTGACTTGACTTGCCCACAACAGAACAACTTGAGACTTGCTTGAGACTTGGACCAGATGACTTGTGACTCGACTTGGACTCGGATCAGAGGGACTTGTACAATTGTCTGGTAAAAGTAGTAATGCGTAATAATGCTAATAAAGTTGTCTGTTGTCTGAGATACAAGGTCATAAAACATGCACTGTAACGTCTCCCCCATGAGAGAGCCTGTGTAATGACTGCTGGGTATACAATCTGTACAATCTGTTTGAAGCTGGGAGAGGAGAGCAGACTAGCATAGAGAGCAGAGGAACAGGGGTGAGGGGAGGATAATACGGAGAAGAATGGGAGAGGAGAGGAGAGGAGAGGAGAGGAGAGGAGAGGAGAGGAGAGGAGAGGAGAGGAGAGGATGGAGCTATTTTTGGGTCACTCCCCGCTGCCCTTGTAATTTGAAAAGGCTTAGAGAGAGTAGAAGGGGAGGCAGAGAGATGAGAGGGGAGTGTTTGTGAAAGAGAGAGGGGGGAGAGAGAGAGAGAGGGGGGGGGAGAGAGAGGGGGGGGGTGCCTGTGAGAGAGGAGAGAAGACGAGGAGGATGAAAGGAAGAGGAAACAGTTTGCAAGTGAAGGGCAGAAATACAGAGTGAAGATTTGAGAGAGAGAGAGAGAGAGAGAGAGAGAGAGAGAGAGAAGCTCTCATGGAGGCTCTAACAGTGAGCTATAGGATATCATTAAGCTGCTCTGCTTCTCCCTGCCGTCACACATATGCACGCGCACGCACGCACGCACGCACGCACGCACGCACGCACGCACGCACGCACGCACGCACGCACGCACACACACACACACACACACACACACACACACACACACACACACACACACACACACACACACACACACACACACACTTTTGCTGTAGTGCGAAATGTGCTTTAAGTGCATATATGCTTAGTTACTAGTTAGGTAGTAAGTTCTCAAACTTTGTCATTAAATTAATCTGTTGTTTTCGGCAGCTTCGACCGCGAGCGGTGGGATTTTACTCTAAATCGCTTATTCACTCGTCAATTCACCCTTTGTCAGCCTTCTGATTGGTCTTCAATGGTAGTGGATGGAGAGAAAGGACTTTTGTCCCACCAAGACAATCCCCCCGGGACAACGGGCAGGACTTGACGAAGGGTGAAATCCTTTTTCTTCTGTGCATCCCTCCTTCATAATGGCAGAGATGAGATGTGTCCCCAGAGTAGTGTACGATCCCCTCCTAAGAGCTAAGAAGCACTAGAAATGTAGCCTCGCAAGCCATCCCGAGCTACGTCATCACCAATGTGCTTCCTTTCTCGGTCTGGTGTCCCTCCCATAGAGACTCATTATTTAGAATTGTGTTTCGAATTTCCAATCAAAAGGCTGCATTTCAAGCGAACCCGCCTCACACCGCTCCTGATTGGTCGAGCGGCTGCTACAGCTCTCGCATTTTGACAACAAACATGGCGGACCCCATGTCCGATGCGAGTTCACAAAACGCAAATAAAAGCTGCATTAAGCGAAGTTTTATCTGAAATCAACGGCATCTCATAACTTAAAAACGAACAACAGTTTGCACCTTTGGAATTTCTGTCTGGAAAAGACGTATTTGATGTTCTCCCGACGATGTTTTGATGCGCTGATGACTACTGACTGGACCTGTCAGTCAAAGTGAGTAACTACGTCATTGCGTAATGCATTGTCTACGGAGGACTCCCAGACTCTCCCCTGGGAGAGTCTGGCTGTTGCGAGGCTACTAGAAATGGACCTTTTCCTTCCCCGCCTCTACGACTGACTAATGCATGGAATAACACCAGATTACGGTAAGAAAGCACTTGTCCGGAATTCTTCTATATGCCTTAGAACAGGGTTCTCCAATTAGTTTTTCCCCAAGGGCCAAATTATGTCTAGGGTACCAAGCCGAGGTCCACAACATTGCAGGAGGCGACGGCGGCTTTCCAGCGACTGCGACAGTTCAGATATTGTCGTTGTCGGGTGAAAATCTTGTATGTCCAAAACCATTCGTTTTTCATTTGTCATTTTAAATATTATTTAAACTAGTGAAAACTGCCGATCTACAAGCTGTGTGCTTGTACGTCTGCTGTTTGGAAACGATTATGACGATTATGACAAAATCATTGCGATTAGACGATTATGTAATAATTGTGACAGCCCTGCCTGGTATTATAACTGTACCCACCTCAGCCGCAAGGCAATGCAAAGGGTTGTGTGTACAGAGAAAGAGAGAGAGAGAGAGAGAGAGAGAGAGAGAGAGAGAGAGAGAGAGAGAGAGAGGGAGAGAGAGAGAGAGCTCTTGTGTAGTGTAGGAGAGAGAAGGGTAAGATGTCGAATTAGATTATGCTGCAGTAAAGGGTTCACGCACGAGTCAACAAGTTCACTACATTATGTTGGAGAAGAAGAAGTGTGTGTGTGTGTGTGTGTGTGTGTGTGTGTGTGTGTGTGTGTGTGTGTGTGTGTGTGTGTGTGTGTGTGTGTGTGTGTGTGTGTGTGTGTGTGTGGTGCACCTTCTCTGTACCCGAGTGTACACCAAACTACACAGAACTCACTGAGGTACACTGCAGTGCACTGAACTAAACTGAACTACACAGAGGTACACAGAACTTTGTAGAACTACTGAAGTACACACAACCACACACAACTACACACAATCACACACAACTACACACAACGACAGTGAAGTACACAGAGAGACCAGACCCAAATGACTGGAGTCCACTGGGAGGCTTACGTCGTTTGGAATGAGCAGCTCCTGAGATGTGGTCTGAGAGGTGGCATCAACTCCTCCTGAGAGAGAGAGAGAGAGAGAGAGAGAGAGAGAGAGAGAGATAACATGGAAAGATTTGTACATAGAACCAATACAGATGACCTGGACTGGTTCTGCTGTCTGTTGGCAACGTTCGGTCTAAATGTAACTCCGCGAGGGTACAGATTTAACCACATGGATTCGGACCCGGCCGGTACCCTCTTGCTCCCGGAGTAATTATAACAAAACACACCCGCTGGTATTGAACATAATTCCCAAGTAAATGAGCCGTGTGTGTGTGTGTGTGTGCGCGCGCGCGTGCGTGGGTGTGTGTGTGTGTGTGTGTGTGTGTGTGTGAGGAGTCAAGGCGTCCTCTTCACGTGGTTGCAATGACGTTCCTTTTTTCCCCGTTTCTTGATAAAAATATATTTCTTATTTTTTCAATAGCCGACATCTTTTCACTCCTTTTGCAGAGGAAAGGACTACTGCCCCCTACGGTTGACAACGCGGTGGCCGCGGGTACTTCTTGCTACGGAAAAATCCAGAACGTTCAGTTGGGAGGCGTACGGACCTTAAGTATACGGACAAGTACGAACTGGGAGAAATAACGTACATCAAACGGACACAACATCTCTCTCCTTCCTTCCGTTTCTAGTGTAGACCTGCGGTCCTTATGTATTACTATGCATAATATTACATTTCTTTCTTTCTTTCTTTCTTTCTTTCTTTCTTCCTTTCTTCCTTTCTTTCTTTCTTTCTTTCTTTCTTCCTTTCTTCCTTTCTTTATTTCTTTCTTTCTTTCTTTCTTTCTTTCTTTCTTTTCACAGCAAGAAGGCACGCACAGCTAACTAAACAAAGGTGCCAGCCAGCTAGATGAAAAGTGCAGTTGTCCTGCGTGCGTGCGTGTGTGTGTGTGTGTGTGTGTGTGTGTGTGAGTGTCTGAGTGTCTGTGTGTGTGCATGCGTGAGTGTTCAGCTGTTTGTGTGTGCCTATTTGTTCACAAAATGCACCTGTGTGTATTTACAGTATAAGCCCGTTTGTGTGTGTCTAAACACAAACAACAATCATGTGTGCGCGTGCGCGTGCGTGTGTGTGTGTGTGTGTGTGTGTGTGTGTGTGTGTGTGTGTGTGTGTGTGTGCGCGCGCGCGCACACGTGTGTGTGTTGCACTACCACTATACTGATGAGTTCTCTACCCGGGGCAATAATAGAACAGTCATCCATCCATAGCCCTGCATGATAACGTGCTGTTCTGTGGGGCTGATAAATGAGATGACAAAGCCGTCATGGTCTTTTAACTGTAGAGTGGTGACATGTTCACTACCATGTGTAAAAGTCACCCTGCCAGAAAAGCAAACAAATAACCCACCGACTGAGTTATTAGGACCCAAGGTGGAGGGGCCTTCATTATTTTATACTTTAGCTATTGAAAAATAGCAGATATACACGCTCACACGCGGCACCGAGTGCCGTGCAGCGAGCTTGTAGATCTGCTATTTTTAAAAAGTCGTGAAATTGTGTTCAAATCTTTGAATATATATTTTTATATGTATTTTTTTAAGCGGACATTTGTAACTCAAATTTTGCTTCCGGGGGGGTCCCTGGAACTAAATATTTTGAGATGGGGGGTCCGTGGCCAAATACATATCATTTTGGGGGTCCTTCACATGAAAAGGTTTGAGCATCACTGACATAGAAACACGTTTAAAAAAAAAAAAACTCAAGCTCGTGAGCTTTCAATAGTTGAAGCGTAATAATGCATTCCTAGTTCATGGGGGGCCTGCAGTGAATCCTTGTACCCTAGGGCCCAGAATTTGGTGCGACACCCCTGCAACAGAGCAGCGCTGCAGTGCTTTATATGTGTGGTCTCACATGGTGTCCGAAAGTACATTATTCATTATTTCAAGTCTTTTCAAGTTGAGAAACGACGTAAGCCGGGTGCGGACCAAAACTTCTCTCTCTCGAATGAGAACACAGTGTGTGTGTGTGTGTGTGTGTGTGTGTGTGTGTGTGTGTGTGTGTGTGTGTGCGTGCGTGCGTGCGTGCGTGCGTGCGTGCGTGCGTGCGTGCGTGCGTGCGTGTGTTCAACTGCCTTGGCTAGGTAGAGTAGATATCGAGTCAAAGTCCGGTCGGTGAAGGTGGTCCACAACTACCTGCCTCAAAAAATATATTCTCGCGAATATGCACTTTGCTCTCTCTCTCTCTCTCTGTCTCTCTCTCTCACACACACACGCACCACGCACGCACGCACACACACACACACACACACACACACACACACACACACACACACACACACACACACACACACACACACACACACACACACACACACACACACACACACACACACACACACACACAGTCAACGAGCAAATCCAGGTCTAGTCTATCTATCATCATCAAACTGTTGTAGTTCCGGTGAAGCAGATCAGGTTGTGTGAAAACAAAGTGACTTCAAAGTCATGGTGTGAGTTGAGTGACAGTGACCTCAGCAGATAAACACACTGACAGACTGTACCGGTAGACAAGTCTGCACACGCACACGCACACGCACACGCCTAATCTAAAAACTGTTTCCTACCTGGGTTATCTTTCGTGTTTGTCTATAGGGATGCACGCAGGTGTGTGTGTGTGTGTGTGTGTGTGTGTGTGTGTGTGTGTGTGTGTGTGTGTGTGTGTGTGTGTGTGTGTGTGTGTGTGTGTGTGTACCTTGTAGGACCGATGCTGATTGGCCCATGGCAGCCAGGCTCTGTTGCTGCATTGACAACTGATGGAGCTTAGCCAACTGAGAGAGAGAGAGAGAGAAAGAGAGAGAGAGAGAATTATTCCAATGTATTTGCATATTAAACATTAATAGTTTAGAAACATTACTATTAATTATAGTATTACACGGCTTTGTTGAATAATATACTCTGTTTATTCCATCAGCGAAGCCTCGCTGTACACTATTCCCTATTTACATTTATCCTTACATCCTGTTCTACCACATCACATTACGTCAAGTTCTCACCTCTGAATGTGGAATGCCATATTGACTCTGAACAGCATATGTCTGGGGAGAGAAAAGAAGCAAAACTTGGTTAACTGAGAGTATATTGAAACTTTGATCTTAAAGACGCAGTGCCATTGCTTTGTAATGAGAAGTTGTCAAATAACAAAAAGAGTAACGTTGAAAGACATTTCCAGGGAAGGCTGCTACATTTGCAGCCGAGCACCCAGTTAGGAGTGAGAGAAAAAGTGCGATTGTCATTCACGTTGACTGATCCTATTTGACCGTTAACATTATGGGTGATCTCAGACAAGGTGTGTGAAATCATCCAAATCAGCTTTGAACAGAAACACTTTCCATAAAGTACAAGCAAGTTCTACGTTCAAGTCTGACTCAGGATCGAGGCCTGTTTTGCATTGTAGGCACATTCTGTAGCCTCTCGTTCTGATGTCTTTGCACTGTACCGTCTAATAATAAAGACCGAGACGCCTTTAAAAATGCACACCTCCGCCAAAACCAAAAGCACAGCAATTTTCCCCCTATTCTAGCCTCTGTATGTAAAATGTTCTTAATAATGAATAATTAATATTCTACTCACGTACAGTATAAACTTGTATCAAACAGTTAAGCTCATTTAAATTCATAAACATCAGCTCACAAGACTATGGAAAATTCAGTGATTTGATCTGCTGTACTGTCAAAGAGGACTGTTTTGTTAAAGGTATAGTCGTGTTCCTCTGTTATGTAATACATATCTGCATGTTTAGCTTTTTTTGTTTTCATCCATGAATCCATATTTGTCACTGTCAGGCTAAAACCTCTTAACTCCATTTTTGAGGTTTTTGATTTTTTTTTTTTTGGCATAAATCAGGGCTATTGAACACCCTTTACATCTGAGTGTTGGTTAAAATAATATTGAACCAATGGAAAGTAGTAAAAAAGCCCTTCGGGTCAAAAGCTCCTAACTCCACTTTGAGCTCATTTTCCCGAAAATGAACATTTTGGAGTTAAGAGGTTTCGGCCCGACAGCAGAGTTATACTGTATTTTTCATCCATGAATTTTATATACAGTAAAGTGACTGTCTAAAGAAAAGAAGAATTCACATTTCAGACCACACAGTTTTATGTTGTTAGGATTTCATTGTTTTCCTTTACACAGGCTTTCAGTGTGCAGCACATTTGATTTTGTATTCCTCCTTCGCCATGAAGATAGGAATCGTTACACCCGGGAGACCTAAAGTTTCGTGAGAAATTATCCTCAACAGAATGTGAACTCTCTCACCTCCGTCTTATGGGCAGACAGGGGTGTCACACCAAATTCTGCGGGCCCTGGGTACAAGGATTCGCTGCGGGCCCCCCATGAATGAATGTTCTGGGAACGCATTATTTTGCGCTTTAACTATTGAAAATAGCAGATATACATCAAAGCTCAAAACGTGGCACAGAGTGCCGTGCTGCGAGCTTGTAGATCTGCTATTTTTTTTTTTAAATCTTGAAAAAGTCTTTGAATATTTCCAATCCTTAATGTTTCCATGTCAGTGGTTCTCAAACCTTTTCATGTGAAGGACCCCCAAAATGATATATATATTTGGTCACAGACCCCCATCTAAAAATATTTAGTTCCAGGGACCCCCAGAATAAAAATCTGAGTTACAAAAGTTCGCTTTAAAAAATACATATATTCAAAGATTTGCACACATTCTCACAACTTTTCAAAAATAGCAGATATACAAGCTCGCAGCGCGGCACTCGGTGCCGCGCTGTGAGCTTGTATACCTGCTATTTTTTCAATAGCTAAAGTATAAAACAATTAAGGCCCCTCCACCTTGGGCCCCATGTAACTCAGTCCCACTCCACCCCCCCTTGTGACATCCCTGTTGGCAGAATCGATGCCTCTTTCCTATATCAACGTATTGAACAGTGTTCATATTGTGGAGATTGTGGTGGTCTTTGAGGGATTTCTAAGGCTCTGCCCAAATCCCTAGTCAACTTCAGGGAGTTACTACGGGCCCATGATGGGGGGGCCTTAATTATTCTATACTTTAGCTATTGAAAAATAGCAGATATACAAGCTCACAGCGCGGCACCGAGTGCCGCGCTGCCAGCTTGTAGATCTGCTATTTTTGAAAAGTCGTGAAAATGTGTACAAATCTTTGAATATAATGTATTTTTAAGCGAAAATTTGCAACTCAAATTTTGCTTCCCTGGAACTAAATATTTTGAGATGGGGGTCCATGGCCAAATACATATCATTTTGGGGTACCTTCACATGAAAAAGTTTGAGCACCACTGACATAGAAACATCCAAAAACTAAAAACCTTGGAAGGATTTGAAACATTCAAACGATTTTTCAAAAATAGCAGATCTACAAACTCGCAGCGTGCGCTGTGAGCTTGTATATCTGCTATTTTTCAACAGTTAAAGCACAACATGTGAGTGAATCCTTGTACCCAGGGCCCACTTGGTGCGACACCCCTGGTCAACTTCAAAGAGAATGAAAGGAACAGTTCCGTAGGCAACGAGGAGGCAGACCAATGAGGATGGAGAGAGAGAAGACTGTGAATGCGTGCACAGGATGATGAAGAGTGTAGTGTGGGAGAGAGATATGCATATTTGACACAGAGAGAGAGAGAGGATTGTATAGAATGAATGATGAAGGAACTCTATAATTTGCATGTGGAGGGCTTTGTGTGTGTGTGTGTGTGTGTGTGTGTGTGTGTGTGTGTGTGTGTGTGTGTGTGTGTGTGTGTGTGCGTGTGTGTGTGCGTGTGCGTGTGCGTGTGCGTGTGACAAGAACATAACAGAGAGACACTCTGTGTGTCGGAGATGGCCTCTGTGGGCTTGCACTTGTGTCCAGTATTGCCATGTCCGCTTATTCTAACTGACTGTGGTCTTTTTCTCTAAAGTTGCTTGTAAATATTTGTAGTTGCGCGATGCGTTTTCTTTTTTTCTTTTTCCTTTGGGCTTGCTTCCAAATGTTTTCATTATTATTTTAACCAGTGGTTCTCAAATATTTTCATGTACCGGTATATGTAACGGAGATGATGCGAACCTCCACACCCGGGCTTTGAACCTGGACCTCCCGCATGAAAGTCCAATATCTTAACCATTACTCCAAAGGGATATCCCTATGGAACAAGGGAGATACTAGACTTTTGAGGCTTCAAGGCTGGGGCTGCGACCCTCTCCGCCACATAGACGTCTCTCCCATCTGAGAATGTGTTGTACCAGGGAGACCCGTACCAGATTTGTGTTGTTAGAATGTCTAAAATAGTCGTCCAAATATGTTTGCACCAAGCTTTTACGGCATGTGTTAGACTTGCTTTCTAACACTTTTGTTCCAGACAGTAACCGCTTTAATACATTTTTATTGTTAAATATCAGTTTTTAGTTCCCTGAAAATGAGGGCCTCCCCTCAATGTACTCCTGAGTTTAAATAAAGGTTATGATGATGATGATGATGATGCAGTTGGCAGCACCACAGACCCTGTACTTCTGGTGGTAATTCAGGGACATACAAAGTCCTCTGTGATCAGGAGACCGTTGGCCATAAAACAGAGTCAGACAGCTGACAAGCAGAAGGTAACAGAGAGTTAGGAGCTCTCCTGCATACTATAATGAGTCAAGAGACGCCCATCAACTGACCAATAAAGTGCAGAATGCGTTTTCCTGAGCCTTGCAAAGACTGCGCAAAGTTAGATAGCTGACAAGTCAAAGGCAATACTGTCTTGTTGTAGTCCTTCTTATGGTGTTGTTGACACACGTGATTCAGAAATATGAACTACTTAATGTGTATCATATAAAAAGAAGATACTTTTCCGGCACTCAGCTACCCTTGCTATTCGTTGAGACACATAGTAGGCCTATACCAGTAAGACTCCCTAATCGGGAGATAAGCGACCGTAGGTGGCTTATCTCCACAAATAGGGCAAACATTTGTTTTTCCAAAATCTTCCTGATCCATGTTGATGACATGAGTGTAGACATGTTGTGTAGTGATATTCGTGATTTTAGGGCAAAAACTGTAGGAGCAGTGTCCAAAAATGTGTTTTAAAAATCGGCCTGAAGGTGGCGCTAGAATAGGGCCATGTGAGAAATGAGGGGTGGGGTCTCCGCGTTGCCTTGGCGGACGAATAGGTACCGGCCCCGGCTCTCCCGGACGCTCCTAGCCCGAGTTACGGCATTTTATGTGCGCTGCAGTGGCAGGGGGTCCTCCACTGGGGGCGCCACCACTTTTGCATCCGTTCTGGAGCACCAGGAGTCGGTGGTCCCCGGGAATTCCCTGTGAGCAGCCCCGTTGGGGTGGTCATTTGGTCATTTTTGCACATTTGGTCATTTTTTACATCTGGGGGTCCCCCAGGGACCTGGGGTCCGGGGGTCCTTGGAGGTTGTAGTTTGGCAGGCAAGGAGTGTGTGTGTAAAATCTGGCATGGATCGGGTCAACGGGTGCGGAGATATAAGCAGGGAAAAAGTGTGACGTGTGACGTGTGACGTGTGAGCACATTTGGTCATTTTTTACATCTGGGGGTCCCCCAGGGACCTGGGGGTCCCTGGGGCTCCGGGGGTCCTTGGAGGTTGTAGTTTGGCAGTCAAGGAGTGTGTGTGCAAAATTTGGCATGGATGGGGGCAACGGTTGTGGAGATATGAGCAGGGCAAAAGTGTGACGGACTCACTGACTCACTCACTGACTCACTCACAGACAGCCGGTGGAGGTTTTGGTAGTAAATGCGACCTACGGTCGCAATCACTATTGGGATTGCAATTCTCCAGCCACATTAAGTCACCATCCTATGAAAAATGAAGACGGGACCTCCAAATATTTGTTTTTCGAGTCCCCGATTCTTATAAATAAATAATTTATGATGTTATGCCCAAAATAGGGACGCCATGTTGAAATTTTATCACAAGGAGCCATATGCTAAATTAAACCTTTACCGTATAACAAAAATAAATGTATAAAATCATGTTGTGGAAAATAGCATCAATCAATCAATCAATCAATCAATCAATCAATCAATCAATCAATCAATCAATTGTTTTGGGATAGTTTGCAATAAATGGAATTAAAGTAGACATAGATCTGCTCTAAAACAGGATCATAATGTAGATCACCAAAATCATCCTCAAATTTAAAACAACACAATGTTTGAAATTTGCATCTCAAACAAATGTAGTCGGCTGCCTAAAAAAACGATATATTACTTACAATAAGATGATGGAGGATATACGTAACGTGTGATATCTTTTCAAGGATATCTTATTGAACCTTGCTGTGGCTGATCAAATGTGACTGTGAACAGTATGGTCTCATTTTATCCTTAGTTCTGCAGATATACCAGTAGTTATTCATGGTGATAGGAGGTGCTGAACATACCAGCGTAAAACTGTGCATCCAGGCTGAACGACAACGACTGAATTATTAATAAATAGCATAGTTCTAAATATTCATTAGTGACTTAATATAGCTGGAGAATTGACAAGGGAATGATACTACAGACGTATAACAGAGTCGGCGAATTCTATGTTGAGGTTTGCCAGGGGTCCTTAAATACTGTATGTACTGTATATAGCTACTGTAACATAGTGTCACTGTTGTGCATAAAACTATCTCCAGTCCATATTTCATCTTTATCTTTGTTTTTCTTCTTCTTCTTTTTGGTAAATGAATGCATACTTTGTCATACAAGAATGTCATGCAAAAGGGAAGATGTTGCTATTTAGTGTGTCTGTGTGGGTGTGGGTGTGGGTACGGTAGGTAATGTCGGCGTAACGCTGCAATGTTATATTCATAGTCTCATATGGGGAACAAGTTGGAATGAGTCAGGAGGAAGGGGTTTAGAGTCGTTCATGGGCACGGTTTGAATGAGTGTCAATAAACTCTTTGTTGAGAGGAAGGAATAGTGGTAGTTGTGGATCTGCTATCGATCCAAAAAGGGAGAGAAATTGGGCTTCTGCCGTGCTGTGGGTGAACTGTTTGGAGTATTCCCCTCACTACCTTCCCTTCCTTAAGCTAAGAAGGATGCCATGGCCTTTGTCACCTTATTGGCTAGGAGGCTTATCCTGTTAAAATGGAAATCCCCTGACTCTCCCTCACATACGCACTGGATGAGAGATATTCTATACTTTCTTAAACTAGAGAAAATTAGACTTTCCTTGAATGGCTCAAGTGAAAAGTTCTGGAAGATCTGGAGTCCTCTCTTCCTATATTTACATAGGATACACTTTCCTTTCATTCCAGATTAAAATACTGTGTGAGGTCTGGTGGTACGTGTTGGGACGGGAGTTTTGTCTGGAATATTGTACAATAATTCTACCTGTCGACTGAGGTGGGGTTTTTTTTGTGTTGTTTTGTTCTTGTACGTGTCCTGTGTTTCAATTGATTGATTGATCATTTGATTGATTTTCAATCACACAGCTTTCATTGTGTGTACACTATTAGTCTCTTAGAAGTACTCCTTTGTTGTATGTAATTGAGAGAGAGCCCAGACTGAAGAAGAGCATGAAAGCATAGTTTTTGACAGCACCCCAATTTCACCATCTCACTGGAACTATCTCAGCTCTGCAACTGCCAAAACAATTGGCTATTCGGCAACAGTAATAAAAGAAAACAAAAGAAAAATGGATCAGTCAAAGTCTACTTTTTCCCACTCTTGCTGTCCCCATCTCTCTTTATCTCCTCCTATTACCTCCTCCGATATCCCTTTGTACAGTCATCATTACATCCCTTGCTCTCCACGGATGCTAGGTTCGATGTCGGCTATCCTAGTCACTTTATCGCACTTAATTAACACAACTTTCTTGGCACTTCTATTTACCGACTAGAGTTCATGACTCCGATCTTTGCACTTTGCAAGGCTCTCTGGATAAGAGGCTGCTAAATGTCTACATCGTTATTGTAAATTGTGAACAAACAGGCTCACACCATAATGCGCCTTTAAATCCAACATGTTACATAGGACTAACAAATGTGGTTCTCCAGAGAAGGATTTGAAAGGCCAAAGCAATAAAACTGTGTTTTAACATGAGTTCATGATCTGACCTCCTCTGTGAAGATGTACTGCGTGTACCTGGATGATTAATCACACTGTCCCCGAGCAGCTCAGGCAATACAGGTGAGAGATCAATAAAGTACAAATCTTCTTGTTCAACTGACACACACACATGCGTGCGTGCGCGCAGACACACACGCACACGCACGGCTAAATAAGGAAGTGGCTAGAAGAGTTAGCAGATACATGATGGACGGATGAATCATTATGACCACACGCTTATTCAGTTTACTGTCAAAACTGGCACAGCTTGTCTGTAGACGGACGGGTACCGCCTGACACTGTGGTCAAGCCTACAGTAGTTCAGTTACAACAGTCTCCTGTGTTTCTCTTAGTTCTGAATATACCTCTGCTGTGTTGATACTGTTACAATTCTATGGCTAAATTTAATGCTTGTTCTTTTTCTGCGATGTACAATGTACATTACAATGTACAAATTAGTAACTTAGAAGACACGTCACACGATACATCGATATTCCAGAGCAACTTACAAGTGCAACACCAGAGTAAGATCATGAACCCTCATCAACAAACGACAAGCTAAAAGATCACATACAGCACGTAGAGTGCAAAGAGAACAATTTAGTTTAGCGTCAAAGAAACTAGGAGACCAGGTATAAACATGTTATCTAAATAACATTCTTAGCCTTTTGTCAAAACGGCACACTATGCATCATCATCATCATCATCATCCCCCCTATGTAAAGGTATTGCAGAGTGACACTTCCCGAAGTTCCCGTGTCTTGCGAATTTGCGAGTTTCTCCAGGCGTTAACTGGGCAGAAACCCCTGAGGAATACCAGCTTTGTATCCCGCAACAGTAACCTGGCATTCTTTCTTGACTATGAACACCAGGAGGACAAAGGATAATAAACAACAGACGCATCGTTATTCGAAGACATCTAATGGTGAGTGAGTGAGGCCGTTCGATATGCACGCAGAACTCTCTCTTTCTGGTTCATGCTCTCTTTATCTATAGCCTACATACTCTCTCTCCCTCTCTCTCATGACTGTCCATAAAATAACCTCCTTAATAATGTAACTTGTGTGGCGCCTAGTATTGGCCTATTATTATTTATTGTGTATTGCTACTGCCGCCGTTCAGATCGAGGCGTTTTTAATAGGAAAACAAGAGAGCTCTTCACTTTTGCGTGGAGGAGGATGAGCACAGCCTGCGCGCGGTATACGTGCACGAAGCGCGCACGCAGGAGCCCTTTGATTTGGAGAAGCGCCAGGGCCGGTGGATTCTTAATTCGGCACTGTACAGTACATGGGGCCATGGGCTACAAAACAATGTCAAACTGTAGCATTCTATGAAAGTGCTCTGAAGCCAAGGACCTTCCTTGATCCAACCCCTCGCTCAGCTCAGCAACAACTCTTCGTATTATGTGAGGAGTAAAAGTAAACTGAAGACAATATGGTATAGTACATGGAACTAGGGCTGTCACAATGATTACATTAATCGTCTAATTGCAATTATTTGAGGTAATCGCAATTATTTTTGCATAATGGTCATAATTGTTTCCATGTTGAGAAATGTTAATGTAGTTACAAACACTTTCAAAAAGTAGTGGAAATAGCAGAGTGGATCGGCTATTTCCACTATTAATGTTCTTTTTTCTAAGTATAAAAATTTCAAATATGTCAGTAATGTCTTTGTATATTTAAGTTATGTGTCATATCTGCCATGTGCAACTTCAAAGCCAACAAGCCAAACAGAAATGTAATTGTCCATGACAAATACACAATTAAATCGTTAATCGCAATTATTTGAGTGACAATTAATAGACCCTATTCATGGCCCGCCAACCCACGCACGCTCAGCAAATTTCTCAGCAACTTCCTGGAGCTGACGTCAACTTTGAAGGGTAAAATAACACATAAATTGCTTTGTGCCTTTTACTATCTTGTGTTCTTGATTGAAGGGTAAAATAACACATAAATTGCTTTGTGCCTTTTACTATCTTGTGTTCTTGATCATGCTAGCCGTATTTTATACTTCACTATTTGGAAATTGCATTAAATTTGCGATTTCTGTGTTAACTCTATGGGCTTTTAGTAGGGGAAACACTTCAACCCTTCAGGAATTTGCATAACGTGAATTTCGGTCAATCGTCATGTAAAATGTCATAATCGTGACAGCCCTACATGGAACGATTATGGTAGGATTCTACTCCGTTTAGCATTAGTGAAATAATTGCCCTCCTGTTTCACTCGGTTAGTCCTGCAGCTCCCTGTGAGGTTGAGGACCAATTTCGGACTCCCAACGGACGCGTGGAGAATAAACAGGAAGCGTGGCTCAGCAGATGTACTGCTACAGCAGGTAAACTGCTCTGCTGGGTGTGCAACGACAGGGTCCTGTCTGCTCTTATCAGCCGCTTGACTCAGCAGGCACTCTCACACCGACTCCACACACCGCGGGAGAGGAGAGGCTCTGCAGCCAGAGCTGATGCACTGCTCCTGTCTCTTCTCCTTTCTCTCTGTGGCTTTCTTTCAGACACCTTCTTTCCACCCCTCCTCTCTCCCTCAACACACAGGGGTGTCACACCAAATTCTGGGCCCTGGGTACAAGGATTCACTCACATTTTGTGCTTTAACTGTTGAAAAATAGCAGATCTACAAGCTCACAGCGCGGCGCCGAGTGCCGCGCTGCAAGCTTGTAGATCTGCTATTTTTAAAAAATCGTGAAGATTTGTCTTGCTAAGTTTGCCTGCTAAGTTTATTTTATTTTTTATTTTTTAAACTATGTTTCTATGTCAGTGGTGCTCAAACCTTTTCATGTGAAGGACCCTCAAAATGATATGTATTTGGTCACGGACCCCCATCTCAAAATATTTAGTTCCAGGGACCCCCCGGCCCCCCCCCCCCCCAGAAGCACAATTTGAGTTACAAATGTTCGCTTAAAAAGTACATATTCAAAGATCTGCACACATTTTCACAACTTTTCAAAAATAGCAGATCTACAAGCTTGCGGTGCCGCGCCGTGAGCTTGTATATCTGCTATTTTTCAATAGCTAAAGTATAAAATAATTAAGGCCCCTCCACCTTGGGCCCTAGTAACTCAGTCCCACTCCCCACCTCCCACCCCCCCATTGTGACGCCCCTGTCAACACTCTCTCTCTCTATCTCTCTCCCCATTTGTCTCTTTGTGACCTCTTGCTTTTCAATGTCCACTTTCTCATTGCCACACTACCACTCTCTGTCTTCCAGTCCATTTGTCTCTTTGAATGACTCCTCTATCTTCCTTTCTGGTACTTTAACACTTGGCTTCAGCCCACGATGTATCCTTCCGTTTAATTTCTTCCAACTACGAATGAGGAGGAATAATATTTATCAAGCTCTTTAGAAATGTGCCTGCAAGGAGAGGAGTAGATAAATAAATGCATTGATCTTATACTGTATGTGACGTCAGTGGCAGCTGTACCTGTTGTTGGCTGTAGTCAGCGATCTATTCAACAAGTCCAAGCACCGTCCGATGAAAGGGAAAGGAAAAGGAGTAATGTTTATCAAGTGAGTGAATGTTTATCCGTCCTTGACCGTCACAACCATCTCTATTTACACCCTCGGCGGTCGTCTACGTGACTTTCTATATGCACTGTGCTGCGTTCTGTGGGCATGCCGTGAATGCACGAACAGGTGTGTACATGTACATGACTAACTGCGTGAATTTAGGGCTACAACCTAATAATGAAACATACTCAATGAAGGTACGAATTCAATCAAATGGCTTTTTAAAAGTCCTTGGTTTGTAATGACGCACAAGAAGGTCACGTTTAGAAATCGGTTCCTTTCCCAGATATAGGCCTATTTGAGAAGTTTGCACATGGTTGAATGCGTAGGCTAAAATGGATTTGGCGACAGCAGACTTGAAAACAACCCTTTTCTATAGCTCCTGTCCTGGGTCTGACAGGGGGGGGGGGGAAAGCAGTTGAGGACATTTCGACCATGGCATGTCCCAATACACTATACTGTACCTGCTGAAGCTGGCTAATGTCTGCATAGGTTAACAGCTTCTGATACTGTAACCAACGCCAACATGATATGTGGAGAAAAACAAAAACACAGATTTGTTTGTAGATTTTTCAAGTTTGATAAAAAATTATGTTGACAGAGACGGTAAAGACAGTAAAAGGAAACTTTCAACAGGACCTCACAATCGAGTGGTCGCCGCTAGTACATAGTTGCGTTAAACCCAATTGTCATGAGGTGCACCGTTTTTATTTAGTGCAATATATATTTTTTATAGAGTTGAAAATGAAGCAATAAGCCACAAGAGGCATGTGGTTACCTGGTATTTTATAACGGCTGAGAGGCGTGGTGAGACATGTACCAATTAAAACTGTTCTATTTCAATAATAATTCACTACAAGGTCTGCAAGAAAGTAGTTCCCAGCTTTTTTGCCAACAACACAGGTGCAGATAATTGGTGCACTGTGGAACACTGTGGAAAGAAATAACGCACCTGGGTTTGATATAAACTGATTCAAGGTGTGGGTTATAGTCTCATATATACCACAGCAATTAAGGGAAACCAGCCAATCAGAATCAAGGAATGGAACTAGCCGTTTTAGAATGGAAGATTTTAAATCAACTTGCCTTGTTAGTTTTTTTGCCATATCCACTTTGTTTTATAAATGACACAATCGCTTTTATTTTTTGATTCTTATTGATTGCTTTTGTAGAGATGTTTCTATTGCTTCTCTTTGCATTTATGGGTAGGCTCCTCTGCACTTCCATTACATACAGTACAGCATACTGTACTTACATTAGGTTAATACTTCTCTACTGTTTCTAAGCTGAGTTTTGGCAAACACAACACTGCACTTTTCTGAGGTATAAAAAAAAGTGTATCTGAATCTGAATCAATCATGATTTTTATGTGTTTGGGAGCACTTGTTGCCATGACAATGTTTTTTTTCTCTCCTTCTTTTCACTGAACCTTTTTCAAGTTTTGTTGTTCTTCCCTGAGCCCAGGGGATTTATGACGCAGTCGACCCAGAATGTGCTCTCGGTCGACCCAGAACTCATCCATTTTTAATTAGTTTTATGGATAAATATTAATATTGTATTAACATCGATAACAGGGCTTTGGGTCTGTTCATTTGCCCTATCCTTCCATACCCTGTTCACCCTAACATCTGTGTGTGTAAGTGCGTGCATGCATGCATGCATGCATGCGTGTGTGTCTGTGTGTTGGGATTTCAGGACACTGAGCACCCCAAACTTTTAAGGGTGTTCTCAAACACATGAATGAAACAGACAAAATCAGCACTCCTAAAAGTTGTAGTTTTATATAGGGCTGTCACAATTATTACATAATCGTCTAATCGCAATTATTTGACATAATCGCAATAATGTTGTGATAATCGTCATAATCGTTTACATGTTGAAAGATGTTTATATATGTTCAAACATTTAAAAAATAGAATAGAATAGCAGATCTACCAGCTCACAACGCATCGCGATGTGACGCGTTGTGAGCTTGTAGATCGGCTATTTCCACAATCTATTTCCACAATCAATCAACAATGTTCTTTTTAAAGTGTAAAGTTGTGAAATATGTCCTTCATTTCTTTGTAAATTTAGGTTACGTGTCATGTCTGCCATGTGCAACTTCAAAGCCTTCAAGCCAAACAGAAATGTAATTGTCCACGACAAAAACACAATTAAATTGTTAATCGCAATTATTTGAGAGACGTAATGTAAAATAATGGTGACAGCCCTAGTTTTATATTTCTGGTAGTAATCATTGCTACAGAGTGTTCCTCCAGTAACAGGAGGAGTCTCCTGTTCAGGTCGAGTACCAGGTTTATCCCATCAGAAGAGAGAACCCCACAAAGATCATTACATCTTGGTTTTCATCACTTCCAATGTATCAGCTGTACATCATGTACATGTTAGGGCATTCACGAATAGTGATTTTTAGTATTCGAATTATTCGACCTCAAAGTATTAGAATAGTCGAATATTCGACTAGCCAAACTGTCAAATATTAAGTAAGCAAGAGGCGAACATTGTGAAAATAGACGATCTACATGCTCACAACGCCTCGCGTTGCCGAGGCGTTGTGAGCATGTATAGATCTGCTATTTTCACAATATTCATCTGCGGAACCGAGTCACATTAAATGTAATACCTACAATTCCAAGTGCTTGTCAGGGTGGGGGTCCCCAGTTCAAATATGTTTATTTTGAGGGTCACGGACTAAAAAGGTCTGAGAACCCCTGGTATAGAGCATTAACAAATTCATCCACCAAGGGCATTGATAGCTCATTCTTATGACTTCCTATCTAGCCAAGCTTTATAAACTATATATTTTTTAAAGAGAAAACAATAAAAAAAATAAAAAATAAGCGAAAATTCGACTTCGGTGAACAACGTCGAATAGTGACTTTGATATTTGAATATTCGAATATTTGGTGAATGCCCTAGTACATGTATGCTGTATGAAGTCTCCCGCCTGATAGGATGACATTGGTATCCTGACCTGAACATGGATTTGCTGGAGAGAGTGCACCTTGTTACCTCCTGACACACACTTCTGTAGCAATGACAAACAAAAGGGTGGTGCATGTGTGCACTTGAACCACTTTGTACAATCTGAAACCCTTATACTCACTTGTTGAAGGTCCACTCCTCCCTGCGTCATGGAGAACAGGGGATGAGAGCCAAAGTCAGACGCCTCGAACATCTGGACAGACGAGAGAGAAACAAGCATACAAGTCATTTTTCACATAGTCTTTAGAACGGGTACACCTTATTGTGTATCATTATTTTATGAGTGCCGCGCTGCGAGCTTGTAGATCTGCTATTTTTGAAAAAGAATTTTGACCCGATTCTATAAGTGTCTTTTGAATCCTTCTAAGGTTTTTTGAAAAACCTATGTTTCTATGTCAGCAATCTGGCCAGCCATCGTCAAAGAAAAGGTCCTTTTCACTTAACTGGAGCTCAGATAGTCTGTTCTTGAGAGACTACTATGTCAGTGGTTCTCAAACCTTTTCATGTGAAGGACCCCCAAAATGGCCACGGACCCGCATCTCAAAATATTATAGTTCCAAGGACCACCCAGAAGCAAAATTTCAGTTACAAATGTTCGCTTTGAAAATACATACATTCAAAGATTTGCACACATTTTCACGACTTTTTCAAAAATAGCAGATCTACAAGCTTGCAGCGTGGCACTCGGTGCCGCGCTGTGAGCTTGTATATCTGCAAATTTTTCACTGGTTAAAGCATTCAATAATTCTAGGCCTAAATGGGTTAAAGTCTTTTTAAACCAGCTCAGTGGCCTTGTGGTTAGAGTGTCCGCCCTGAGACTGGGAGGTCGGGGTTCGATCCCCAGCCGGTTCGTACCAAAGACTCTGAAAAATGGGACCCAGTGCCTCCCTGCTTGGCACTCAGCATCAAGGGTTGGATTGACGGAAAGTCCCTGTCAACGATGTATAGTATATAGGGTTTAAGTATGGTTCAATACGAGTATGGCATCCACTCTCTTTTAGACCTTTTCATCATTGAGGAACAGAACTGCAATGGGCAGACAGAGAGAAGGCACTGGTGGGGTTCCTATTTAGGTCAGGTCGGGGTCCCATGGTGTCTGGAGGGAAGTGTATTAGCAGCACTAAGCCATGGCAAGCACAGCAGGCCTTTCACTTGAGACTGTCAGCCGTGCTAGGCTAAGCTCCACAAAAAAGAAGTACTGGACATTGATTTTTAAGTAAAAGTAGCCATACCACACACGCACGCACGCACGCACGCTTTTGGCGTAGAGGGAGAAATAGAGAGGGCAGACCTAAAGGGCAGGGATTTTCAAAGTGGGTGATGGGGCACCCTGGGGTGCCGCGACAGCAGTCCAGGGGTGCCGCGAGATAATTTGATAATATTTGGAATGTATTTGGACACTTAAAAAAAAAATCTTTAGTATCAAAGTACAATCAAAGTACAAAACAAATGTTTTGCAGTTACATCAAACTACGGAGTGGCATCTCTGCCAGCTTTGTTAGTGCTATTTGGCCACACTGCCATGCAGTAACACCTGCCACCTCACCTCACTCTTTTTAATTCATTCTAACTGTCCGATGTAATGACACTGTTTCTGTGAGATTGCAACGTCCTCAGGCATGTCTCTCAGTTAGAGTTAATTACACTGCCATTTGATTTAATTCATTACTGCATGACAAGGCTGTCGACACCAAGTTAATATAATTATGTAGCGGGGTGATCACAACTAAGAGAGTAACAATTTAAAGCAGAAGCATTCTGCTGGTCCATCTTTGAACCAATTAAATGATGCAACCTTTCTACCTCTCTGCTTAATTAACAAAGTACAAATTAACCAATTAACTACATGTTGCCATGCAACTTGGTTGCCAGCCAAACTTCTACAGAATGACAATAGGCTTTCCTCTCTGGTCTGCGTAGATCTATGGGATTCGTTTCATTAGGGCTAAAATGAAAAATCCAGAGTTTTTGACATAAATTACCTCCAATCAAGGCCCTTCTGTCCATTTATAAGAGAAGTTAAAATCCTATAATTGTTATGTTTTGCCCTGCTTTTCAGGCAGAAGGGGATCTTGGATGCTTAATTGGCATTAGAAATCTCTTTGGTCGCACAGAGCCCATGCAGCGTACTGAAGCTTAGCAACTGCACAAGTTGTCATGTTGGTCAATTTAAGAATTGGATGGGCTTCCCAAGGAGAGTGGTGTAAAGGAGAGTCTCCCCAGGGAGGGAACAGGGGTGAATCGTAATGCAGGGGTCTTCAACGTTTTCAGGCTAAGGACCCCTTAGTTGAGAGAGAGATGAAGCAGGGACCCCCACAACCTTTTCAAAGATTCCATAAGTTTCATCGTTTGACAGCACAATCAGTGTATTTGGGATTCATGTCAATTTGTGTTTTCAAATATTTAACCACTAGAACCGTCGAGACTTAATAAACTTGACCTTTCACTCTGTGCTTGGTCTGCTCTTTTCCCCCTCTACACCAAACCTCTTTGCCGAAAATAGCCGATCTACAAGCGTGCATGTTTAGATAATAGACCGATTGTCTTTCTAACTAAGGCAGTGGAAACAATGTTTGCAGTTGCCACTGAGATGACACACTTTGTGTCTTCCCAAGAGCAGGATATTATTCAACTCTTCATTTACATTTACTGTCCATAAAAATGCATCCTCCCAACTTAACACATTTAGTGCCTTTTACTTTGAAGGGACGAAGAGGCGCAAAGTGCCGGGACTTCCTCCCATAGGCGGCCGCGCTTATTTTGAAAAGCCAGGATGAAAATGCGCAGATCTTTGGTCACTTTCTTCTCAACCTTAACCCAGATGTAGTTTAGAAAGCCACCGTAATGGCGTCCGTCAGCAGAAAGCCATCATTGGAGCGCTATTTTGCCATGAAAAAGGCCAGCCTTGGGATCAGAATGTATTTTTTTGGGATATAATGAGGCTTCTTTGTTGTAAGATCAACGGGTTTCTATGGAGGATTTTCACTTCGCGTGCACGTCAACGTCTTTTGTAAACAAACCGCAGCCATTACCGATCATCAATCGACAGCCCAGATCTTATGGTAAGGCAAAACAACTTTACTGTATTTACAGAGTATATATCCTGGGGATACCCGGGATAGGCACTTCATGCAGCTTCTTTTTTTGCCCGAGTATACCCGGGATTAATTGATTGCGTCTTTGCACAAATAAGACATTATACTTTACTCAGTGGTCACTGAGTAAAATCCTAGAGTCCTTTTAACACTTCTGCTGCCTTTGACAGTCCTCACCGTCATTTAAAGGGTTAATATCATGGCGCTCACGAGTCACCGTCAATCTTACTGTATTTACAGTAAAAGTATTATTACTTACTATACAGCGCTCCGGTCCAGCCCACATTGGTAATGTCCGCGTTTTGTATACAACGCACGTTGGGCGTGCATGCGAAGTGAAGCTCTTCCATAGTAAATCCATTGAGAGGCCCATAAAGAGACTTCATTTACTCAAAAAAATACTTTTTAATCCCAAAGCTGGCATGCAGCTGGCATGTTTACAGCACAAACTAGGCTCGGATGGCGGCCGCCATGACACACTGTCACATGACACACGTCATGTGACTAGATGACGTAAACGTTGAAGTCAAGTGATAATCCATCTGCGCAAAAACAACCCCGCCCGGCCCTTCAAAATAATAGCGGAGGCCTACGGAGGAATCGGCGCGGCACCAAGCATCCCTTCAAAGTAAGAGGCAGCAGAAGTGTTAATGTTCAACATTAAGTTGGTTCTAATGAGGTGTTGGTTTAACTGCAAGAGTGTAAAGAGGCTCCCAAATGGAGGATTTAGCTGTGCACATTCGGTGCACATTCGTGAGGATCTTAGTGGTGCGGAATGTATGCACAGACATGCACGGCACGCACATACACATACTGTACACACAAGAACACTCACTTGTGTACTCGTACAGTCAGACACGAATGGCAAACAGATGCAGATCCTCTGTGTGTCTGTGCACGTGCACGCATGTGCACGTACATGCAGAGGCCGACATCAGTCATGTTGTATGCATGCCTCATGAATATTCATGACTGGTGATGAATAAACATCAATAGAAAGACGCATTTAGCCTCTTCTGTGATGGAGGCAGTACAGGGACGTGCTGGCCATTGGGAAAAGCGGGACAAGTTCATTCCCGGCCGGTCCATGCCGGCCATTAGGAAAATGGCCGTCACTGTCGGGCAGAAACCTTGTATCTCCAAGTTTCAAATTTGTCATTTTTTTTCGCAAAGTAAAGCTTCATCAGACAAGTCCGTCGCACAAAAGTAGTGAAAACAGCAGATCTACAAGCACACAACGCCTCGCGGTGCGAGGCGTTGTGTGCTTGTAGATCGGCTGTTTTCACTAGTTTAAATCATTTTTAAAATGATAAATACAAAACAAACGGTTTTGGACATACAAGGTTTCCACCCGACAACAACAAAATATAACTCATGTAATTGGCCCACTGGCTTCTCACTTGTCATGATCTGAAATGGCAAATCTTTGAGTAGCAGCAGCGCTATAGAGAGAGATCTGTCTCTATAACGCGCAATGAGGGCCTCTCCAACTCTTTTTCCCGGGCTGAATCAGGGGCCCAGCACGGCCCTGGATGGAAGCTGCCGTTATACATCAAACAGATGCTTAACACCTTCTAAGCCTGGTCGTACTCCCTCGGACTTCCTACTGGGTCCCATCAGCCACACGTCTATTCCCGGACTTTTGATATAAATGATAATAATAAAAAAAAAAAACATCGGCCATTCTTCTCTGTGTCTTTTTGGAGCTATCTGAAACGGTTAATATGCTCTCACAGTCATTTTCTGGTGCTGGGTGTGATACTCGTAATATCCAGCAGGCCACGCCGTTGACTCACATTCTGGATGGATGGCTGGCCAGGAGTGGCCTCATACTCTCCCCAGTGTTGAAACTCGACAAGAAGGACACACAAGATGGCTACTCTTTGTCTCTGTTCGTCGGGCGCCGCTTCTCTATCGCTCCTTTCCCTGCTTCGCCGCACGTAAACGAATGGAATTGATCTCCCCTCCGCCTCGCCAAAGTAAGATCGCCGACCTCTGCAGGATGAATATACACGCTGTATCGAGCACTCCATTACGTGTTGTTATCATGTGGGCTTTGTTTTTTTAAAATATGTTTGTAAATAAATGGCTTATTTCTTCGGCGCTACCTCTGTTCAGAGGGTTCTGCCGCGGCTTGCAAGGTGTTAACAAGTGACCAACTGTGAGTCTCTTTGCCTGCTTATCACCCTGGATGTCAGTGCTTGCCTGTGTGCTTGCCAAGTGTTTGTTTGTTTGTTTGTGGACGTGTGTGTTTATTTGTGTGTGGATAGAAAGAGACTAAGTGAGAGGCAGAGTCTTTGTGCTCACATTCAAAGGGCATTGTTATTTGTTAATCACTCTTTGTGGCAAGAATTCATCTATCTTACTGATGGCTGCTATACAGTATAGCACGCATACCACTGTGAAGAAAGCAAAACGGTATTAGCAGCCATAATGTTCTTTAAAGGGGCCCCACCATGAATTTCACATTTTTCATTTTTTTTCTTGTTTTTTGGTCTTCCCAGTGTCTCTTCCAGCCCCCCAAAAACATATTCATTAACTCTAAGCCTTGCCTTTCAATTCAGTCATTTTCTGAATGGGCGTGTCTGAACGGTATACTCTTTTGAAATTATGAGGTGGAACCATGAGGGAAATTATGAGGTGGAACCATGAGGTAGAGTGGTACTAAAATTGGCTTGAATTGACTCTACATTCTTATCATGGTGCCATGCTTATCTTCTCTGTATCGTTCCAATTATAGCCCAAAGACATCGCCTCGAGTGGGGGCGAGCCTTATGCACACCAAGGCCCACCCCCACTTGATCATGATTGGAGGAAGTTCCCCCGCCTGTCACCTACATGAAAACTGAAACTGAAACCTAACACACTTGGTACCAAACACGAGATCCCCGAGTTTGTGTATAATTGTGCCAAACACAAGTTTCCTGAGTCGGCCCTTTTTTTGCTCTCACTACTCTCCCTACTTCCTACTTGCGGTTTCGGCATGGACGCGATCGCGAAATGCATGTTTGACTCCCAGAACAGCTCTATCTTTCAAACATGGCAGCCATTCCGCCTTCCGCATCAGTGTGCCGACCGGCCGGTATTCCGACACTAAAACTAACCCTAACTCTACCCCTAACCCTAAACTTAACTTCAGTAACCGTGACGAGTAACTAACCTGCCGACGTTACCTGCGGCACGTCCGGATAGTGAGCGTACCCCGCAGCCATGTTTGTTTACATTTGAAGAAAACACTATAGCCTCTATCTTTTGAATGCCTGAACGTATTTCCTTTCATCCGTGCATCATCCGTGCATGACCTGTGTGCACATCGTGCACATTAAAAGGTAAGATTCTGGCATATTGAAGACATTAGTCGATGTAATTCTTGGCAGCAAGCAGGTTAAATGAAATCACTTACCCTACTTTTAATGCACTAGTACACCTACTGGCATGTCACCAGTATGAGTAGAGAGGGAGGGAGTCTCAGTACGGACACTCTAACCCAGGGATGTCTGAACTCAAATACACAGTGGGCCAAAATAAAAAAATCAAACCTCGGTTCGAAGTGGAGCGGTGAATCTGAGCAGCTATACCCTGTGTGTGTTGCTAAATGCCTAAACTGTAAACTGTGCCTGTGAGTGAGTGGTGAGTGTGCCTGGCCTGCACAAAACAGCGCCCCTCCTTTAACTAGTGTGTTGTGTGTGGCCACTCAAGGTATTGCCAGGCTACGGACACGGCCAGCCAGCCAGCCAGCCACCCAGCCACCCAGCCACCCAGCCAGGGACATACCCACGGACATACCTGTCTATTGGGAGCGCTTTCACCGCTCCAAAAATGGTACAAGTCGAGGGCCACGGTCACGGTCACGGGCCCTAGATACGCGCCAATGCACTAGAAGTGCATTGTGGGACTTGAAGTATTATGGTGGTGCATGTGATGGTGGTGCAAAGTCGAATATCTCCCCCAGTCCATAGGGATATATCCCTTTGGTCTGATGGATAAGATGTTGGAC
Source organism: Nannobrachium achirus (assembly GCF_963921795.1). Taxonomy (NCBI): domain Eukaryota; kingdom Metazoa; phylum Chordata; class Actinopteri; order Myctophiformes; family Myctophidae; genus Nannobrachium; species Nannobrachium achirus. Next base: position 68,949,529 of record NC_137815.1, on the reverse strand, counting down.
TTTCATGTGGGAGACTTTGGTTCGAATCCCAGGCGTTGCACGTGCAATATACCAGTGGGCCAGTTCTAATAGTAATTAAATATCATCCCGCGGGCCGAAGATAATTCATTCACGGGCCTGATTTGGCCCCCAGGCCTTGAGTTTGACATATGTGCTCTAACCACAATGGCCACTGAGATGGTACTCCAGATAGGACTGCTATTGAGTTCTGGCTACTTAAGATCTATGAATGGTACATCTTTCACTGTCCCACTAACAATCACAGTAAAGGACCTCCTCTCTGCTGTGGAGGTCTGAACGGGACGACATTCACCACTCCACCCCACAGTCACGGTAAAGGACAGTCTCTCGGATCAGGGGTGTCACAACGGGGGTGGAAGTGGGACTGAGTTACTGGGGCTCAAGGTGGCGGGACCTTCATTATTTTATACTTGTAGCAATTGAAAAATAGCAGATCTACATGCTCGCAGCACGGCACCGAGTGCCGCGCTGCAAGCTTGTAGATCTGCTAGTTTTTTTTTTAAATGTGTGCAAATCTTTGAATATATGCATTTTTAAGCGAACATTTGTAACTCAAATTTTGCTTCTGGGGGGGTCCCTGGAACAAAATATTTTGAGACGGGGGTCCGTGGCCAAATACATATCATTTTGGGGGTCCTTCACATGAAAAGGTTTGAGCGCCACTGACACAGAAACATAGGTTTTTCAAAAAACCTTAGAAGGATTTGAAATATTCACACTTTCACAAATATTCATGATTTAAAAAAAATAGCAGATCTACAAGCTCGCAGCGCGGCACTCGGTGCCGCGCTGTGAGCTTGTATATCTGCTATTTTTCACTAGTTAAAGTACCCAGGGCCCAGAATTTGGTGCGACACGTGGCACGCCTTTCTGGGATATTCCTGCTGTGTAATGGTGCATGTCTTTACCTGGTTTCCCGACAGGAGCACGGTGCCCGGGGAGGGGCTGGGTCTGTAGGGGATCGTCGCTCCCTTCGGAGGAGACTGCAAACACAGGACAGAAAGAGGAGGAGGAGGAGGAAAAACAGGAGCAACTTTAATCAGCAAGTCTAGCAGACGAGTGGTAACCCGTCCTTGGTGACATTACTACAGAGACATTATCGCAGAAGCAGATAAGTAGCCAAACGCTCTGCTGTGTCTTTATTCGGCAGTGACCCAATATAGTGCTTGCTATCAGGGGCGTCACACCAAATTCTGGGCCCTGGGTACAAGGATTCACTGCGGGCCCCCCATCAATGTTCTTCATGGGGGGGCGGGGGTTAACCCACTTAGACTGGGAACGGATTGTTACGCATTATTTTGTGCTTTGACTATTGAAAAATAGCAGATATACAAGCTCACAGCTTGTAGATCTGCGAGCTTGTAGATCTGCTATTTTTGAAAAATCGTGGCAATTTGTGCAAGTCTTTGAATATTTCAAATATTTCTAAGGTTTTTTGAAAAACCTATTTTTTTGTCAATGGTGCTCAAACCTTTTCATGTGAAGGACCCCCAAAATTATATGTATTTGGCCACGGACCCCCATCTCAAAATATTTAGTTCCAGGGACCCCCATAAGCAAAATTTGAGTTACAAATGATCGCTTAAAAATACATATATTCAAAGATTTGCACACATTTTAACGACTTTTCAAAAATAGCTGTAAACTGGTTGTGAGAGACAAAGTTGAGTAGTCAATTTGAATTCCAATTTGCCGAACCTCAATGGCAACTGACACAGCTCCACAGCACAAGTTACAAAGACAATGGGACTTCAGAAAGTGTTAGACATGGAAATGAACAGCGTTTTTAGTTTGAGATGAAGATGGTGGAACATCTGAAAGTGAGCACATCTAGCTTTGCCTCTGTTTTCTATTTTTTCCTGTCCTTTACTTCCTCTCTCTTACTAGATTAAGGTGCTCAGAATAACAATGAGCTGGCAGCATCAACAGCCTTTGATTTTTCAGTTTTCCCTTCTAATCTCTGAGAAGTTGCGTCAAATTAAAGCTTGCTGCCTCCCATTGATGAGAATATTATCATGAATTATAGATCATCCCGGCATATCTACTGTGAACAACATTAAAAGGCTTAACATTATCTCATCAAAAATGCTTTGATCCAGACCCAAAATACCAGATTTCTGACAAGGGTGTATTTTCTCTAAAAAGCTAATTAGTTTTTAACAGACTTGTATCTAAGTTTTGATAGCATCGTCAGATAAAGCGACCGCCATATATGTTGATAATGCTGATAATGCTGGTAATATCGGAGTCAGTAGTGATGAATGAAATCTTCACTGAAGTTCATGTTTGTTTCATATCGTCGCTGTCGGGTGGAAACCAAAAAAGTCCAAAACTATTTCAGGATTCAAATTCAGAAAGCACATTTACAAGCACACAACGCCTCGCACAGCGAGGCGTTGTGTGCTTGTAGATCAGATGTTTTCACTACTTTTGCGCGGCCTCATGTGATGAAGCAGTGCTTCACTTTGTGAGAAAAAATTTACAAATTTGAAACTTGGAGATACGAGGTTTATGCCTGACAGTGACGATATGTTACACATCCTCCCGCAATAATTATCTCAAATAAATCTAAGTGCCCTTGGACAATGTCAATAACTCCAGTGAAGCTATTTAGCGGTCAACGGTCTACAGCAGTCTTGCCAGGCTGCCAGCAACCAAGCGTGAATGAATGCATGTATAAAATGTGTGCAGCGCAGCCGCAGCCCTCCCGGAACAATTACCACCTAAAGGCCAATTGATTTGTGAGACTTCATTCCACTCACATCTGAGCATTCATAATTGTATGGTACAGCATAGTGCCATCTCTATGGTAATCAACCATCTGTTATAAGGAAAAAAATAAGGAAATGGCTATGATGTGTCCATATGGAGAGAGGATTTTGATTCTCTGCTAATAGCTCTTCAAAGCCATCCATTTTATTATTATTATTATTTATTTAGAATAACCAGTCATGTTATAAACAAAGCCAGATGCACCACAGTGGATTCAAGCCTCCATGGTACAACCTCCATGGTGGCAGCTGTGTTGATTTTGTCGACTAAAACTATGACAAAAATGTTTGTCGACTGCGTTTTTTTTCACTGACGGAAACTAAATAAAAACTAAATAAAAACTAGGCTGTGATGACTAAAACTAAGACTAAATATATTGACAATTTCATCAACAAAATAAAAACTAGACTAAAATGTTGGGGAGGGACTAGTGGAGAAGAGAGTCATTTTATGTTTGGTTGCTCTCCGGTGTTGCGTGCTGAAAATAGCAGATCTACAAGCTCACAACGCGTAGATCGGCTAACCAAGTGTAAAATCAGAGATTACGATGCCATCAAGGCCTGCCAAAATACATTTCAGTTGACTAAATCAACTGTAGATTTAGTCGCCTAAAATCTTATGATATTCAGTCAACTAAAACTAGGCTAAAACTACAACTTTTCAGGTGACTAAATTATGACTAAAACTAAATGAAATGTTATTCAAAAGACTATGACTAAAACTAAATCAAAAGTTGCTCCACAAAAACATCCATTTTGACAGAAAAAAAAGCAGGATTCCAACTGGCCATTCCAACCAACCATGTTATTTTTCACGAGGTATGCGAGGCAGTCTGAGAAGGTCTCTTTGTGCTATTGACATCAATTTTTGCACAAAGCATAAACTGATCTGTTGTGTTTAACCCTAGCGTCTTTTGGCGGAAATAGACAAACTATAAGCTCACGTGTCGCGACACGGAGATCAGCTATTTTGGATCTACAATATTTAAAGAGGGGGGAAAAATGGTGTGCCAAGAATAGAACCCTGGGGAGCAGGCAGGTGCACACATATACATCAAAGGGGGCCCCTGTCCTTTTACTCGTCTGTATAAAAAATGCCCTCTCCAGACCATGAATAAGTACAGAGAATAGCCGACCTCCAAGCTCACAACGCGCTTGGAGGTCTGCTATTTTAAATATTTTCACCAAAAGGCCCTTTTAGAAATTTGAAACATTCTGCACGTCCCTGCTCTAACAACAGGAGGTACCTCTAGAATGACAGCTTATAACAAGAGAGTCTGGAACTACACCACTCGAACGGCGAGTAATGGAAGCTGGCATTTCCGTTCATGAAAAAACAGCAAGCTAAATATGCTTAGATGATTTTTATTCATATTAGGATAAATGTGCGCAATGTTAAAACAAACCGAAGTGGGGAGGAGGCTTCACTTCCGTTTTAACCGGAAGCATTTGCAAATCGTGGGAGTCTGGCCCAAGCCCCCAGAACGGCTTGTAAACATTGAAGCGGCCGCCCTACTGGCCAAAGCTGGAACTTCAGGCAGGTGAAACATAGATGCACGAGCATAAGAGCGCGGCGCTGGGGTCTACAATAGGGTTCAATGGACGTCGACGTCGTTCGTGACATCATTACGTCTCGACGTCAAACATTTTGGCACACAATGATGTGCCAATTTCCCCCAGAATGCACCTGGATTAGCTACTTCTGCATGTTTCAAAACGCCACTGAGCACTTGCATTGAAGTGAATGGCTGGGGTCGGGGCTGTCCGTCCTCTATTGTTCTTATAATTCTATGGTCTGGCCATGCGAGACTAATAACAACAGGAAGTACCTCTAGGATGACAGCGCAGATGAGTTTCACACACTGGATGATGGCCTCCTGGCTGCCTGATATCGTCACCCCTCGCTCTGTGGAGTTGGGGAGGAGGTCACCTGCTACCTGCACCTGGGCTCCTGTCGTCTACACATGCACACACACACACACACACGCACACGCACACACACACACACACACACACACACACACACACACACACACACACACACCCACGCACGTGCACACGCACGCGCACGCACACGCACACGCACACACACACACAAACACAGAGTCAGTGTGAGACTTGATCATAACTCAAAGTATTGCCGCTCTGTGCCCACGTTCTTCAGATGACGATTGTCATTGCTTTCCTGGTGTTATGATACATATTTATGATGGTGACGTGACGAGGCCAGTGAAACCTGAACATTCTGATTAGTAATTCTTCCTGCTTTTGGAAGCATGATAGGACAGAAATTATGTTTGTTTGTGTGTGTTTGTGCGTGCATGCACGTGTGCGTGTGTGTGTGTGAGCCGTTTAGGCTCTTTGCAACTGGCTGTTCTTTCATATTATCTGACTGCACTGTCATTGTTTATGACCTTTGTATGAGGCATCCCCATACCTCTGTTTATGTGGTCATAAATAAACATTTCAAATGTGCTTTAAAGACAGTTAACATATTGTGTGTTGACAAAATGATAACACGTTCACAGCCAATGTTCAATATTATACAGATAATAGTATATCTCCCGATGAAGAACACCACTCATAGTTATTTGAATTGGAAATGACTATGAATAAAAAAATAAAAATAAACTAAACAGAATAGAAAAATACTTGTCAAACAACCTCAAAAGGTACTGGTCATGCAGTGGTGAAACACAAGCAAAAACTACAGTACAAAATGACAAAAGCACAAAATGGTGTGTAAATAATATCCGTCTGCATATCGTCGGGTGGAAACCTTGTATGTCCAAAACCGTTTCTTTTTTATTGTGATTAAAACAAACGATTGAGTGAAAATAGCTGATCTGCAAGGACACAATGCCTTGCATCGCGAGGCGTTATGTGCTTGTAGATCTGCCATTTTCACTACATGTGTGTGACAATATTGTATGAAGAGGTAGTGCTTTGATTTATGGGGTGAAACTTGGAGATACCGTTGTTTCCTGTTGAGATTGGCACATTTCCTGGGGCAAGCTGCCCCGATCACACGTCACACAGGTCTTCTTATTTTTTCACTCTCAAAAAGCACCTGCAATGTAGTGCATTTGAAACTACACTGCAGTGCACATCATGGGTTGATCACTGCTTGCCTCCTGTGAATTGTTTTATTTTTTATTTTTGTTTATGTTCAGTTTATTTCGTTGCTGAGTGAGGTCAGCAGACAAAGTGACGTGAGTGAGATGAAAAAACCTATAGGTGAAATGTGCCAATCTCAACAGGAACCATCGGTACAATGTTTTCTGCCTGACAACAGCAAAATGATCTTGATTGGCTACTTATCGACACCTCACCTCTCTGATCTCTTTGATCTTTGAGCCGCCCTTCCCAATGAGCGATCCACACTGGCTGGCGGGGATGACCAATCGCAGCGTGACGGGAGGCTTGCTGCTCACTGTGCCATTGGCTACCAAGGCTGTCAGGTCCTGGGAAAGAAGACACCATTGGTTAGAATGAGGCTGAATCATGACGGTGGGAATGTTTTCACGCACAAAACTTATTTCTTTGATAGAGAAAATGTCCACTCATATGTCATTACTACAAATGAAATCTATGAATATGTTTATCTGGCCCATTCCTGCCCTTCTTTTTGTTAACACATCTTTGACCAATTTGTGGGAAAAACACCCAAACATGGGAAACATTATTAATATTGTTATTTTGTTAATGGTGGTGTTTAAGAATTATTATTTTTTATCTGCACAATAAACCAGTGGAGTCAGGACGTGACTCGCTCATCGCCCGGTTCCTGGAAGTAATTTCTCTATGGAGAATAACATTGGGTCATCTTAAAATCGTCTCATATAAGCATTGTGGTCCAAAAATAAACAAACAGTCTGCGCGATATTGTCGGGGAGGTGGCTCTGTATGGTTTATGATAGCCATTCACTCATATTTGATAAAGCCTGTTTCTAGCGAAAATGTACAGTAACTAATTCAGTGACAGTAACATTAGGGCGTTTTCTCACCATCGGCTGATTCTTCACATCCATATGAGTCAAACTGCTTAGATCATTTGTTTATGTTTGGAACACAGTTCTTATGACGCAATATGAAAAAAAGTCTATGGGAATTCAGAATGGGGGGAAAAAACGTGAACCAGGTAGGATGGGTAAAAGACGTCAGACTTCACTGCTCTACTGTATATGCAAATGATGTTGCATTTCTTTGCAACACTGTCTCTGCAGACACTGTAGGGAAAGAATGACAGTAGAATGTTGCCGTTATGACAGTATGACACACTCTAGCTCAATGTGTTTTTTATTTTAATGAGCTGCACCTGTAGGCGAGAGCAGTGGGATTTGCATATTAGGCCTAGGATTATTGAATGCTTTAACTATAGAAAAATAGCAGATATACAAGCTCACAGCGCGGCACTCGATGCCGCACTGCAAGCTTGTAGATCTGCTATTTCTGAAAAATTGTGAACATTTTAATTTTGACCCGATTCCATAAGTGTCTTTTGAATCCTTCTAAGGTTTTTTTGAAAAACCTTTGTTTCTGTGTCAGCAATCTGGCCAGCCATCGTCAAAGAAAAGGTCCTTTTCACTTAACTGGAGCTCAGTTAGTCTGTTCTTGAGAGACTACTATGTCAGTGGTTCTCAAACCTTTTCATGTGAAGGACCCCCAAAATGATATGTACCCCCATCTCAGAATATTTAGTTCCAGGGACCCCCCAGAAGCAAAATTTGAGTTACAATCGTTCGCTTTGAAAATACATATTTTCAAAGATTAGCACACATTTTCACGACTTTTTCAAAAATAGCAGATCTACAAGCTCGCAGCGCGGCACCGGAGCTTGTATATCTGCTATTTTTCACTGGTTAAAGCAATCAATTATTCTAGGCCTAAATGGGTTAAAACGTAGTGCAGGTGTTAATTCTTCTTCCACATGGCTCCTCTATGGTGCCTAAACCTACAGCTATTTAAATAGCATTGCGAATACAAACAATCTGGCTGAATGCAGCGGTGGAAAGTAACTATGTACATTTACTTAAACTTACTACTTAAGTGGAATGTTGAGGTATTTGTACTTTACTTGAGCATTTCCAATTTCCAATACTTTCACTTCTACTCCACTACATCTCGGATCCAAATAATGTACTTTTACTCCACTAAATTTATTTGAAAACTTAAGTTACTAGTTACTTTTTCACGGCTGCCTCTTTTCCCAGAGTGTGAGTGTGTGTCTGTGTGTGTGTCTGTGTGTGTGTGTGTGTGTGTGTGTGTGTGTGTGTGCGTGCGTACGTGCGTGCGTGCGTGCGTGCATGCGTGCGTGTACTTTACAAAACATAATTTACCAATTGAACCCTATTTAAACTCGGCTATTTTCAAGACTTTCACACCATTTAGACAGGACATTCTTCATAACAAGCACTTTTACTTTTGGTACTTCAAGTACATCTTGATGCCAATAGTTTTGTACTTTTACTCTTTAAATTCCGGACTTTTACTTGTAACGGAATACTTCTACATTACATGATACAAAATACTTTAAAAACGTTAAGGACGTCCACAATTACAACAGCAGAGGCAGCGCCACAGATCACGTTCAACCTAGAGTCAAATAAAGGGTCAAACTCGTTCTCCTGCTATACCACCAAAATGTGGAAAAGTAAAGGAGCATGTAAATCCCTAACATCCTTTAAAATCGCCCTGAAAAACCACTTACAGGCGGCAGCCGCTCGTAACTGGTAAAAACAAACCTAGCCCAGCCCCTTATATTGTAAATATCTACTGTACATATTTTTTGCATTGTTTTTTCTTTTCTTTTTGAAGCGGTGAAAACCACTTCCTATGAGTGGCTTTGTGTGTATCACGCCCATATATGGTCATTTTAGTCCAGAATGAACAGGCTTTTTCAAAAACAGAATGTCCGTGTTAATTACCATATATGGTGATCTCAGTCCAGAATGAACAGGGTTTTTCAAAAACACAATGTATGTCACCTCATGTCCATATATGGTCACTCCAGGCCAGAATGAACATGTTTTTCCTGTCCCGTACGTGCAAAATATCAGTCCAGAATGAATAGGCTTTTTCAAAAAGCAAAATGTGTGTCCCATGTCCATATATGGTCATTTCAGTTCAGAATGAATAGGCTTTATCTGTCCTGTACGTCCAGAATATGTGTGCGGTGTCCCTCCCGGTCTGATGAATGGATACTTTGAGGATTGGTCAAGCTTCACATGAAAATTTGGCCTTCAGGTTTTATCTGTCTTGTACATGCAATAGGTCTCACCTATTGCAGCAATGACAAATAGCCGCATAAGAGCAAAAGCAAAGGCACAATAAGAATATACAGATGCTAACAGAATGGTAAAAAGGAGCATTAAGGCAGACAAGAGTAAATACATTGAAAATCTAGCAGAAGTTGAAAAATTTAGTAGGCCACAAAGATAACAGAAACTGAAATAATTATAGAGGGATGCAGTTGACAAACAACTAAGATACCAGCAAGCAGGACTTTTTATATATTTTTTTAAAACCTATTATACCGGCTGTCATACCGGCTCTCCAGACACCCTTTGTTAGCCTCCTGGTTGGTCCCTGACTGACCAACCAGCAGGCTCTATCTGCCTTGTCCCGCCCTGGCTCCGCCTTTTTTATGTTGAATTAGCTAAAACATAATTTTTGGAGAAATAAAAACATTTAAAAACATGCTGATTCACTATGCTGCCACTGAGCAGCTCCAATTGACTGAAACAAAGTTTGAAATTAGAATTGAGCACACAGAATAACAATATGAAGCAACTGAATTAACATGGCAGTGGATGGAATGTCCCACTGAATGTCCCTCCAAGTCAAAGCAACCAATGGGTGTGGAGAGGGGCAGGACAATGGGCGGGACTTGACAAAGGGTGAATTCTATACTAAGATTCACCGCTTCACTTCGAACCGAGGTTTGATTTTTTTTACTATCTACTGCATAGTACTGTGTTCTATCCATCTGTCATTCAATGTTATATGAGATAGTTAAATGGTTCCTGTGTAAATAAGCTGAAAAGCTTACTAGGATCTCCTTTAAGTTACCTTGTACCAGTGAACTGTACTGTCTTGAAACTGTACCTTTTTCTTCTAATAAAGTCTTCAATCAATAAATCAATCAATCAATCAATACTTTTACTGCAGAACAACATGTGAATGTTTTTTTTTCCACCACCGCAAATTGGGTGAGGAGGTGGCGAGGGTGAGAACAGCAGAAGCTGGAAGCTAGCAAGAGGAGGAACAACAGGTTAATCTTCCCAAGGTGGAGGTGTGATAGACTTGGTCTGTCCTTTGTGCCGGTAGCCCTGAGGCTGTAGACCAATTATTTGTTTACAAACATTGAGTGGCTCTATTTTGCTTGTCTTAAGTACCAGCTCTTATGCCTTAACTTAAAGGCCTGTCCATACTGTCTCCGACCACCGAACATTTTGTCAGAAAGGTCCGGTTCAACAACAAAATGTGGTCAGTCGCATCTTTTCAGATCAGACATATTTCCAAGGTGTTGCCTTTCTACATCTCTGCATATCTGTCTGTGTGTCTTCATCTCAATATGCCCAAATATGGATGACTGGTGTCATAGTACCTCTGACAGACCAATTTGTATTATTAGCAAATGTCAGATTATAGTTCTTTTTTGTTATAACGTCATTAGCTATTCCATATAGGCCCACAGTAAGGATGTCATCAAGGAATGACAACACAACATCGTCATCACATACAATGTGATTGTCCATTTAAATGTTATATTTATTGTACCTGTATGTTCCATCACAACGCCATTCAGCAAATTTTAGCAACACATTGCCCTACCTTCCTAACCACCTCTATTAGTAAATTAGTTGAGCTGATTCACGGTGGCGCTGCTGTGTGGAATGTTTCACTGGACGATACATCTGAAAGGAGGACCTAAGAATTCCTACCATGCTGCTGTGGTAGTCGGAAACAAGCTGTACTCATTTGGAGGACGCAGCTACTTGATCAACAGGGATGAGATTGAAGTCCACATCTTCAACACAGTGTCTTTGCGTTGGAGGAAGTTGACAAATGGAAGAGGACAAAGTCCCATTGAGGTTCCCTCCAGGCGCTGGGGCCACACAGCTGTGCTGGTAGAAGAGATTGTCTACATCTGGGGAGGATGGTATCCTTACTGCGATGTGCTTTATGCCTTTGATGTCGACACCCACAGCTGGTTCAAACCCAATATTTCTGGGACTATTCCAGGAGCAAGGGTCCACCACTCAACCTGTGTCCTGGAGAAGGTCATGTATGTGTATGGAGGGCACACCCTGCTGACTAGATGTCCTAACGACATGTACAAGTTGGACACCAGCACAATGGTCTGGTCTGTAATTAACACCAGAGGCACTGCACCACTTGCTTCACAAGGACACTCTGCCACCATCATCGGGACAAAGATGTTTGTATTTGGGGGCCAGGGGGGCCAGGAATACTGCAACAGCATCAGCGTGTTTGACACAGAGACCAACTGCTGGCAGAGCATGCCTTCTGGACACCTTCTGCCAGAACAACGCAGGGCTCATTCAGCATTTGCCTACAATGGAGAGCTGTACATATTTGGTGGCTACAACAGGAACCAGCGCTTGCTTGATGATCTGTGGAGATTCAGTCCAAATAACTTGTCCTGGAAGCAGGTTGAGCCCAAGGGGAAAGAGCCCTGCAGGATGTATGGAATGAGCTGTTGCATGGTAGGAGATCGTATCATCATCTTAGGAGGATACATAAAAAACCATACACCGACTGATGACCTGTACATCTTAGATTTACGTCCCACTTTGAAGACATTATGCAAGCTATCAGTTGTTCATTATGGCCTGAAGCAGTCGGAACTTCCACATGACGTCAAGTGGGAACTGGCTACCAACAGAAAAAGAAAAAAATAACATAGACCACATTGCACACATGAAGCGCAAGCTCACACACATGCAAGCAGGCACACACACACACACACACACACACACACACACACACACACACACACACACACACACACACACACACGCGTGTGTATGGCCTACTTGTGCGCAAGCAGAGCGCGCCATGAGGTGCGCTCACCACTGGCATCACCGCCATTTTTTTTCTCTTTTTTTTTAAACGGACATATGATATATGTATGCCAATGACATCACCACTGGCATCACCAGGAATACTGGTCCCTCAACAGAAACCCTGGTCCATCCATCCATCCATCCATCTTCAACCGCTTATCCGGAATCGGGTCGCGGGGGTAACAGTTCCAACTGAGACCTCCAGATTTCCTTATCCTGAGCAACTTCCTCCACTCCCTCAGGGAGTATACCGAGGCGTTCCCAAGCCAGTTTGATAGATAGATAGATACCTTTATTATCCCAAGGGGGAAATTCAGTTGTCCAGTTGTAGCATAGCAGTATACAGTATTTACAAAGTTACAGAGAAGTAAGACAAAAGATAGATAAGAGTAAAAGAAAAAAAAAAGAGCAGTACAGTACCAATAAAGAAAAGGTGCATCAATAGAGGGGGCGAATAATATATAAGTAAGTATATATACATAAAGTGACTTACAAAAAGAGACCGTAACAGTCAATGCTAGTTAGTGCAACAAGTATCTCACTGACATTGTTAAACAAAGCAGAATACTCCGAAACTACCAACACAACCTAATAGTGCAAAGTCAAAAATCAGTGCGAAAAAACTAACAAAAAAAAGCAGCTCAGAGAAGAAGAAAAACTAGGGAGCGTGTCACCGCAAGACGCACATGAGCACTCTCCCTGGAAGGTCCTTAGGGGTCAAAGTCAATACAACAATAGTTCCGTTTGGAGATATAATCCCTCCATCTGGTCTTTGGTCTGCCACGGGGTCTCCTCCCAGTGGGACGCGCATCCGTACTAGATGCCCGAACCACCTAAGCTGACTCCTTTCCAAGTGTAGGAGCAGCTGTTCTACTCCAGTCTCTCTCAGGTGACTGAACTTCTCACCCTATCTCTAAGGGAGATACCAGCCACCCGTCTGAGGAAACCCATTTCGGCCGCTTGCACCCGCGACCTTATACTTTCGGTCATGACCCACACTTCATGACCATAGGTGAGAGTAGGAACAAAGATTGCTCGGTAGACAGAGAGCTTTGCCTTCCGGCTCAACTATTTTTTCTTCACCACAGTGCGATTTAGCGACTGCAAAACCACTCCTGCTGCTCCGATTCTCTGGCTGATCTCCTTCTCCGTCTTCCCCTTTATCTCATTCAACCCAGGATTACATATTTCAGGAATGAGAAATCACAATAAAAATCCTAAACATTCTTCCTCCACACTGGGAGAAAAAAACTGCATCTGAACGTTTGATGGAATGCATTTTTAAATGTGAGTTCAGTGATCACTTTGCATCCTATGGGTGGTGGGGTTTAGCCTGGAGCCAGCCTGTTGGCTCCGTTCCACGTTTTGTATTGTCTCTACGCATCACAGTCTGGAAATGACTCAGTTGACTCGCACTTCTGAATGTCCGTTGTGACCTAACAAGGTCGTTGTGATTGGGTGGTGTTCCAATGAATCAGAGTAGGGTTAGGGTAGCTATGTTATCAGCCAGCCAATACAGACTTGTGTATTTGTCCCGCCCCGCACCACAGACCAATGGAAGCCACGGTGGCTGGAAAGCCACGTGGTGTTGTTCCAAGAAATGGGAAGCCACATGGTGTTGTTCCAACGAATCAAAGAGTAGGGTTAGAGTTGCTCCGCACTACAGCCAATCGGAAGCCACGGTTTGCTGCGACCGTTGGAGATACAAGGCTTTCCAGACTGTGACGCGGAGAGACTAAACAGATCGCGGAACGGAGCGAAACAGGCTGGCCTGCCGCTCTGACAACACGCTCTGGTTTCACTGTGATGTCACACTAACAGAATCCCTTTTATGCTCAAATGGAGTTCCCTGATGTCATCAATATTAATGATGCCCTGTTAGAGAGATCCCTGTGACGCCATCGGGAACAAATCCCTTTTATGCCCATATATGGAGATATGGAGATCCCTGTGATGGCAGGGGAACAAATCCCTTGTATGCCCACATATGGAGATCCCTGATGTCCACATCCCTGATGTCCACATCACTGTGGCGGGACCTCGCTTGTCGCCCTGAGGCGTCTTACTAGTTATGATACATTACATGTTCCTTGTTGATTGCTAGTGGCCATGTATCACACAATGAGGCTTTAATATACATCTGTCCTTACCTTCTGTCTCTCTCTCCTAATATCTGTCCGCTCAGTTACTCTCATCTCTTTCCCCTCTCCAATCCTACTCATTTTCTCTTCGTGTCACTTCATCTCAATTCACGATTAAAGCATTTAGCTGAGACTCTCATCCACAGCAATTTACAAGATGGAATGAATGGCACGAACTCTAGTCAGCCAACAACAGGGTAGATATGTGGTCAAGTACGATGCCATAGAAACAATGAAGTGCTAAAATGGTGCTTACGGGTTCATTTGGTTTCATTTTACGCTCTTAAAGAGTTAAACTATTGTTAAACATCTGCATAACTTAATTTACAGTCCACACAAACTAGTAAGACGCCTCAGGGCGACAATCAACCTCGCCCTAAAGGGTGAGGTCGCGCCATGTCTTGGCCGTCTGGCCAGTGATGTATATCGGACCAGTTACCCATATATGGAGACCCCTGGTACGCATATATGGAGATCCATGTACTCTGCATGATATGCTGTGAGACCCCAAACATGCTTACTCAGTTATTCGTTATGTGAAAATCCTGTGACGTCTATCACATCTGACATCATGCATACAATCCCTTTTATGCCCATACATGGAGATCCCTGTCTGAACCAGCCACACAGATATGGGCTGTCTTCCTCCATATATGGGCATTCCCATATGACGTACTGTTAGATATGGGCTTAATATAATGATGACATAAGGGACATATGGGCATGAAAGGGATCCTGTTAGAGTCGTTCCCATGACATCACAGTGATGTCAAAGAGTGATGTCAGAGCGGCAAACCCATAGACCACGCCTGACACTGTGGTTCCCCTGACACATCACTGTGACATCACAGGTGTCATCACATGTCACAGTGATGTGTCAGGGGAACCACAGTGTCAGGCGGTACCCGTCCGTCCGGACGAACGGACGTATACGGACAAGCTGTGATGGTTCTGATAGTAAACTGTAACCTACAGTCACAATAAGATAATGTAGAAGAATTGTTATTTTGATCAACGTTTGCCTGTCATCTCTCCAATGAAACAATTCACTCTTTGTCAAGTCCCACCCCATGTCGCTCTGTTACTAGGTGGGACAAAAAAGCCAGGGAAGACTGTTTTTATAATGGAAGTGAATGGGAAAAAAAGATTTTTCATATCCTATTATTATTGCTATTTAAAGTACCAAAAGAAAAAACATCTAGGTGGTATTAATAAAAAAGGAACAAAAAAGTACAGTAGTTACTACGCCGCGCTGTACCGCATCGTGGCCGTACCGCGCATCACCGCACAATGCAGTGTCTAGCAGGAGATGTCTATGCAAGACTAGTAAACCACATAGCGATTTCTTTTTTTTTTTTTTATCATTTCAACAAATATTCACTGTGTATTCACTCCATTTTGTTCCAAAATGTTCCTATTTATCGTGACAAAGCAAAACAAATAAAATTCAATTATAAATAAATATCAATTTAAAACTACACTCTCGCCATTAATATTAATGGAAGAATGTGGACTTTGTCCCACTGCATAACTCCGCCCCCGGTAGCAAAAGAGAATGATTTTTTTCTGGTTGGCCAGTTAGGGACCAATCAGAAGGCTGACAAAGGGTCAATTGAATTGTGGACAAAATAACAACAACAACATATTTTGGGTCTGAGAGGATACATCTCATCAAACGGTGGTCCGTGGCTCAAATGCAGAATAAATAATGGACCTTGATATGAAAAGGGTTGAAAACCACTGCTTTAGATAGTAGTGATGGTCTGCTGGTTCTGCCACTATACTGCCACAGGGGACACGTTGAACTCTGCCACACTGTGCGCTCTGCCATCTGTTGTGGATCATGTCGCGGTGCTAAAAGGTTACCCACTGCCCTCACCCCAGGCAGAGGTGTGATATTTGGTGGCAGTGGATGGACCCCAGGCTCTCTCTGGCTCAGAGAGCCAGAGAGAGCCCTGAGTGTCTGGGCCAGGGGGTCCTACAGGGCCGTGTGCCCACCTGGCAGTGGTGGACAAATAAATGTACTTGAGTACAGATTCTGAGGATTTGTACTATACTTGGGCATTAGATTTCAGGTGGTTTCAAAGCGTTTACCTTCTCTGAAACAAGGGTAATGTCCTATAAATTAATTGTGAACATTTTATAGTAATTTATTGATTTGAACACTGCCACCTGCAGTTCACAGTGGAGCTGCAGGCCTCTCCTCTTCTATAGAGACTTCTATAGATTCACACCCCCTATTGTGATAGCGGCCCCGCTTTGGGTAGATTTATGCGCAAAAGCCTTAATGCACATTAAGAGGCTTTATGGAAACGCAACTTATGTCTCTTCTGTCTTCATATACTAACCACATTAATATCTCTCTTTTCACTTTCCCTCCTTGCTGTGACTCTCCTCCTTCTTTCTTTCAGTGCTCAGAAGCTGTCTTTTCACTCACTCACTCTCTCTCTCTCTCTCTCTCTCTCTCTCGCTCTCTCTCTCTCTCTCACACACCCTTTTTCCTCATCTTTACCACCCATTCTCTGAGAGACTCTTTAATTAGAGTCAGATAATAAGTGCAAGGGTCTAAATCAGCCTTGCTGTTAATGCAGCCGCTCCAATCAATTAGAGCCTGGCCGTACTCAGGGCGACTCCGTGCGTTTGAAATGTAAATAGGCATGTCTGGGCTTTTCCATCGGGTATACGTGACCGGCATGAAAGAAACCGACCGCT
Organism: Nannobrachium achirus; assembly: GCF_963921795.1. Lineage (NCBI taxonomy): Eukaryota > Metazoa > Chordata > Actinopteri > Myctophiformes > Myctophidae > Nannobrachium > Nannobrachium achirus. The sequence continues at coordinate 68,932,792 of NC_137815.1, read as the reverse complement.
AGCCTCTTCCTTCCGCAGTAGCGCACCGCCTCACAAATTATTTATCTCTCACGTCTATCAAAGAGTCCTGGAATCCACATCATGGCTTTAAGATTTTATTTTTTCGAGTGAGTGATGGATGTGTTCCACTTTGTTGTTTGCTTTATTGAGGCTGATTGGTTTAGGAAAGCTGGGAGGGATGCAAGATGGAGGAACCAGGGTAGGAGAGAGTTTGATTTGTGATTTGATATCTGGACCTGCCGTGGTGCTTATGCCTTCCTTCTCAGCTTTCCTACTAGTCTGTGGCCCCAGGGATATTTTGGTTCAGATTCTCGCAAATTCGCCAAATTTGGCACAGATGTTGTCCATAACATACTTAATCATTTTAAGATGGGTGCCAAGATGGGCACCCCATGGTACTGCCATAATTGAGCAATGCAATTGGTGTCCCATTAACTTTACATTACAGGGGAAAAAAAGCAAAAAAATAATCTGCTTTAAGTAGTATATAACTGGTCAAACTAGGGGGTTTTCATGATTCTGAATCCATTGCAAGCATCCGTTTTGCACAAAAAACATTCCTTGGGCTAAAAAACTGCCCTACAAGACTATGGTTTAGTGATGAAAAGTGATGAGTCATCACTTTTAACACTTTCGTGGTGGCCGTTTTAGCCCAATGAATGTTTTTTTTATGCAAAACGGATGTTTGCAATGGATTCAGAATCATGAAAACCCCCTAGTTTGACCAGTTATATGCTACTTAAAGCAGATTATTTTTTTGCTTTTTTTTTCCTGTAATGTAAAGTTAATGGGACACCAATTGCATTGCTCAATTATGGCAGTACCATGGGGTGCCCATCTTGGCACCCATCTTAAAATGATTAAGTATGTTATGGACAACATCTGTGCCAAATTTGGCGAATTTGCGAGAATCTGAACCAAACGGTCCTTTTATTGCCCTGGGGCCACAGACTATACTGTCTGTCTCACCTACAGCGTCACTGCGCATTAAGGCTTTTGCGCATAAATCTTTTTATGGAAACACTTCAAAATTCCGAATAAACTTTCATTATTCGCAAAAAAACATTTAAGCGCTTGGAGGAGGTGGATTTTGAGGCGTTATCGAAAAAACATAATGCTCATCAGTGAATATGGAAACACTAAGCGAATTGTGTTTTGAATTAAAATGCGAAGGGCTGCTGTGGGTCGGCCGCCTCTTGTACCAACACCGGCTGCTTATGTTCTAAGCAGTTGTGCTCAAAAGTTAAATCATTCGTCATTATTCTCCGTTCCGCGACAGCGTCGCGTGCACAGAACGGCCGAGAACAGCAGACCTCCAAGTCCAAGCTCACATCGCATCCGCAACGAGCTGTGATGAGCTTGTATATCAGCTGGGTTGAAGTAGCTACAGTATGTGGAGTGGAGCGTCTTCTCTTCTTCTCGCTGTCTTATCTATGAAATCTATAGGCTGAAGAGCCCTGGGTTAAAGTGCATGTTCAATAATGTGTCTCACTTGACTGGGAAAATAGCACCTGTCCGACTGCTTATTTCATGAACTATCTTCCAAGAATCGCATTTTATCAGTGAATGGAAACAGGCATTTTCTTTGTTCGACTTAATGGTGAAAAAGCTTTATGGAAACGCAACTACTGTCTACCTCTCAGCTTTCCTACTGTCTCCCTTAAAGAGGTGGTGCCATAGTTTTGTACTTTTTCTGTTTTTCATGTGTCTAGGAGGTTGACAGTACTTCATTAGACGCCCTGGTGTGGTTGTTATGAGCAATTATGTATTCCCTTTCTATGTGGGTCTTTTCCTGGAGGCTGACACCTTGTGGGTCAAAAGTCTGGTCCAAAAACACAGATACAATTACATCATAGAATCAACCCCTCCCCTAATTACCATTCACCCAACACACGTGGGTGTGGCTAACTTCAGCTGGGTCACCACCCACCATGACAAACCACGCATACCAATGAACTGGTGGGTGTGGCCACATAAAAACATCATTTTAACTC
>NC_137815.1:68885798-68925798 GCF_963921795.1 Nannobrachium achirus | reverse complement strand
TGGACCAGAGCTACCAGTAAGGAGAATTCCTTCTAACGCTAGCCTATGGACCAGAGCTACCAGTAAGGAGAATTCCTTCTAACGCTAGCCTATGGACCAGAGCTAACAGTAAGGAGAATTCCTTCTAACGCTAGCCTATGGACCAGAGCTACCAGTAAGGAGAATTCATTCTAACGCTAGCCTATGGACCAGAGCTACCAGTAAGGAGAATTCATTCTAATGCTAGCCTATGGACCAGAGCTACCAGTAAGGAGAATTCCTTCTAACACTATAGCCTATGGACCAGAGCTACCAGTAAGGAGAATTCCTTCTAACGCTAGCCTATGGACCAGAGCTACCAGTAAGGAGAATTCCTTCTAACGCTAGCCTATGGACCAGAGCTACCAGTAAGGAGAATTCATTCTAATGCTAGCCTATGGACCAGAGCTACCAGTAAGGAGAATTCCTTCTAACGCTAGCCTATGGACCAGAGCTAACAGTAAGGAGAATTCCTTCTAACGCTAGCCTATGGACCAGAGCTACCAGTAAGGAGAATTCCTTCTAACGCTAGCCTATGGACCAGAGCTACCAGTAAGGAGAATTCATTCTAATGCTAGCCTATGGACCAGAGCTACCAGTAAGGAGAATTCCTTCTAACGCTAGCCTATGGACCAGAGCTACCAGTAAGGAGAATTCCTTCTAACGCTAGCCTATGGACCAGAGCTACCAGTAAGGAGAATTCATTCTAATGCTAGCCTATGGACCAGAGCTACCAGTAAGGAGAATTCATTCTAATGCTAGCCTATGGACCAGAGCTACCAGTAAGGAGAATTCCTTCTAACGCTAGCCTATGGACCAGAGCTAACAGTAAGGAGAATTCCTTCTAACGCTAGCCTATGGACCAGAGCTAACAGTAAGGAGAATTCATTCTAATGCTAGCCTATGGACCAGAGCTACCAGTAAGGAGAATTCCTTCTAACGCTAGCCTATGGACCAGAGCTAACAGTAAGGAGAATTCCTTCTAACACTATAGCCTATGGACCAGAGCTACCAGTAAGGAGAATTCCTTCTAACACTATAGCCTATGGACCAGAGCTACCAGTAAGGAGAATTCCTTCTAACGCTAGCCTATGGACCAGAGCTACCAGTAAGGAGAATTCCTTCTAACGCTAGCCTATGGACCAGAGCTACCAGTAAGGAGAATTCCTTCTAACGCTAGCCTATGGACCAGAGCTACCAGTAAGGAGAATTCCTTCTAACACTATAGCCTATGGACCAGAGCTACCAGTAAGGAGAATTCCTTCTAACGCTAGCCTATGGACCAGAGCTACCAGTAAGGAGAATTCATTCTAATGCTAGCCTATGGACCAGAGCTACCAGTAAGGAGAATTCCTTCTAACGCTAGCCTATGGACCAGAGCTACCAGTAAGGAGAATTCATTCTAACGCTAGCCTATGGACCAGAGCTACCAGTAAGGAGAATTCATTCTAACGCTAGCCTATGGACCAGAGCTACCAGTAAGGAGAATTCATTCTAACGCTAGCCTATGGACCAGAGCTACCAGTAAGGAGAATTCCTTCTAACGCTAGCCTATGGACCAGAGCTACCAGTAAGGAGAATTCCTTCTAACGCTAGCCTATGGACCAGAGCTACCAGTAAGGAGAATTCATTCTAACGCTAGCCTATGGACCAGAGCTACCAGTAAGGAGAATTCCTTCTAACGCTAGCCTATGGACCAGAGCTACCAGTAAGGAGAATTCATTCTAATGCTAGCCTATGGACCAGAGCTACCAGTAAGGAGAATTCCTTCTAACGCTAGCCTATGGACCAGAGCTACCAGTAAGGAGAATTCCTTCTAACGCTAGCCTATGGACCAGAGCTACCAGTAAGGAGAATTCCTTCTAACGCTTGCCTATGGACCAGAGCTACCAGTAAGGAGAATTCATTCTAACGCTAGCCTATGGACCAGAGCTACCAGTAAGGAGAATTCCTTCTAACGCTAGCCTATGGACCAGAGCTACCAGTAAGGAGAATTCCTTCTAACGCTAGCCTATGGACCAGAGCTACCAGTAAGGAGAATTCCTTCTAACGCTAGCCTATGGACCAGAGCTACCAGTAAGGAGAATTCCTTCTAACGCTAGCCTATGGACCAGAGCTAACAGTAAGGAGAATTCATTCTAACACTATAGCCTATGGACCAGAGCTACCAGTAAGGAGAATTCCTTCTAACGCTAGCCTATGGACCAGAGCTAACAGTAAGGAGAATTCCTTCTAACGCTAGCCTATGGACCAGAGCTACCAGTAAGGAGAATTCATTCTAATGCTAGCCTATGGACCAGAGCTACCAGTAAGGAGAATTCCTTCTAACACTATAGCCTATGGACCAGAGCTACCAGTAAGGAGAATTCCTTCTAACGCTAGCCTATGGACCAGAGCTAACAGTAAGGAGAATTCCTTCTAACGCTAGCCTATGGACCAGAGCTACCAGTAAGGAGAATTCATTCTAATGCTAGCCTATGGACCAGAGCTACCAGTAAGGAGAATTCCTTCTAACACTATAGCCTATGGACCAGAGCTACCAGTAAGGAGAATTCCTTCTAACGCTAGCCTATGGACCAGAGCTACCAGTAAGGAGAATTCATTCTAATGCTAGCCTATGGACCAGAGCTAACAGTAAGGAGAATTCCTTCTAACGCTAGCCTATGGACCAGAGCTACCAGTAAGGAGAATTCCTTCTAACGCTAGCCTATGGACCAGAGCTACCAGTAAGGAGAATTCCTTCTAACGCTAGCCTATGGACCAGAGCTACCAGTAAGGAGAATTCATTCTAACGCTAGCCTATGGACCAGAGCTACCAGTAAGGAGAATTCCTTCTAACACTAGCCTATGGACCAGAGCTACCAGTAAGGAGAATTCATTCTAACGCTAGCCTATGGACCAGAGCTACCAGTAAGGAGAATTCCTTCTAACGCTAGCCTATGGACCAGAGCTAACAGTAAGGAGAATTCCTTCTAACGCTAGCCTATGGACCAGAGCTACCAGTAAGGAGAATTCCTTCTAACACTAGCCTATGGACCAGAGCTACCAGTAAGGAGAATTCCTTCTAATGCTAGCCTATGGACCAGAGCTACCAGTAAGGAGAATTCATTCTAATGCTAGCCTATGGACCAGAGCTACCAGTAAGGAGAATTCCTTCTAACGCTAGCCTATGGACCAGAGCTAACAGTAAGGAGAATTCCTTCTAACACTAGCCTATGGACCAGAGCTACCAGTAAGGAGAATTCCTTCTAACGCTAGCCTATGGACCAGAGCTACCAGTAAGGAGAATTCCTTCTAACGCTAGCCTATGGACCAGAGCTACCAGTAAGGAGAATTCCTTCTAACGCTAGCCTATGGACCAGAGCTACCAGTAAGGAGAATTCATTCTAATGCTAGCCTATGGACCAGAGCTACCAGTAAGGAGAATTCCTTCTAACGCTAGCCTATGGACCAGAGCTACCAGTAAGGAGAATTCCTTCTAACGCTAGCCTATGGACCAGAGCTACCAGTAAGGAGAATTCCTTCTAACGCTAGCCTATGGACCAGAGCTACCAGTAAGGAGAATTCCTTCTAACACTATAGCCTATGGACCAGAGCTACCAGTAAGGAGAATTCCTTCTAACGCTAGCCTATGGACCAGAGCTAACAGTAAGGAGAATTCCTTCTAACGCTAGCCTATGGACCAGAGCTACCAGTAAGGAGAATTCCTTCTAACGCTAGCCTATGGACCAGAGCTACCAGTAAGGAGAATTCATTCTAATGCTAGCCTATGGACCAGAGCTACCAGTAAGGAGAATTCCTTCTAACGCTAGCCTATGGACCAGAGCTACCAGTAAGGAGAATTCATTCTAACACTATAGCCTATGGACCAGAGCTACCAGTAAGGAGAATTCCTTCTAACGCTAGCCTATGGACCAGAGCTACCAGTAAGGAGAATTCCTTCTAACGCTAGCCTATGGACCAGAGCTACCAGTAAGGAGAATTCCTTCTAACGCTAGCCTATGGACCAGAGCTACCAGTAAGGAGAATTCCTTCTAACGCTAGCCTATGGACCAGAGCTACCAGTAAGGAGAATTCATTCTAATTCTAGCCTATGGACCAGAGCTACCAGTAAGGAGAATTCATTCTAACACTATAGCCTATGGACCAGAGCTACCAGTAAGGAGAATTCATTCTAATGCTAGCCTATGGACCAGAGCTACCAGTAAGGAGAATTCATTCTAATGCTAGCCTATGGACCAGAGCTACCAGTAAGGAGAATTCCTTCTAACGCTAGCCTATGGACCAGAGCTACCAGTAAGGAGAATTCCTTCTAACGCTAGCCTATGGACCAGAGCTACCAGTAAGGAGAATTCCTTCTAACGCTAGCCTATGGACCAGAGCTACCAGTAAGGAGAATTCCTTCTAACGCTAGCCTATGGACCAGAGCTACCAGTAAGGAGAATTCCTTCTAACGCTAGCCTATGGACCAGAGCTACCAGTAAGGAGAATTCCTTCTAACGCTAGCCTATGGACCAGAGCTAACAGTAAGGAGAATTCCTTCTAACACTATAGCCTATGGACCAGAGCTACCAGTAAGGAGAATTCCTTCTAACACTATAGCCTATGGACCAGAGCTACCAGTAAGGAGAATTCCTTCTAACGCTAGCCTATGGACCAGAACTACCAGTAAGGAGAATTCATTCTAATGCTAGCCTATGGACCAGAGCTACCAGTAAGGAGAATTCCTTCTAACGCTAGCCTATGGACCAGAGCTACCAGTAAGGAGAATTCCTTCTAACGCTAGCCTATGGACCAGAGCTACCAGTAAGGAGAATTCATTCTAACGCTAGCCTATGGACCAGAGCTACCAGTAAGGAGAATTCCTTCTAACACTATAGCCTATGGACCAGAGCTACCAGTAAGGAGAATTCATTCTAACGCTAGCCTATGGACCAGAGCTACCAGTAAGGAGAATTCCTTCTAACGCTAGCCTATGGACCAGAGCTACCAGTAAGGAGAATTCATTCTAATGCTAGCCTATGGACCAGAGCTACCAGTAAGGAGAATTCCTTCTAACGCTAGCCTATGGACCAGAGCTACCAGTAAGGAGAATTCCTTCTAACGCTAGCCTATGGACCAGAGCTACCAGTAAGGAGAATTCCTTCTAACGCTAGCCTATGGACCAGAGCTACCAGTAAGGAGAATTCATTCTAACGCTAGCCTATGGACCAGAGCTACCAGTAAGGAGAATTCCTTCTAACGCTAGCCTATGGACCAGAGCTACCAGTAAGGAGAATTCCTTCTAACGCTAGCCTATGGACCAGAGCTACCAGTAAGGAGAATTCCTTCTAACGCTAGCCTATGGACCAGAGCTACCAGTAAGGAGAATTCATTCTAACACTATAGCCTATGGACCAGAGCTACCAGTAAGGAGAATTCCTTCTAACGCTAGCCTATGGACCAGAGCTACCAGTAAGGAGAATTCCTTCTAACGCTTGCCTATGGACCAGAGCTACCAGTAAGGAGAATTCCTTCTAACGCTAGCCTATGGACCAGAGCTACCAGTAAGGCGAATTCCTTCTAACGCTAGCCTATGGACCAGAGCTACCAGTAAGGAGAATTCATTCTAACGCTAGCCTATGGACCAGAGCTACCAGTAAGGAGAATTCATTCTAACGCTAGCCTATGGACCAGAGCTAACAGTAAGGAGAATTCCTTCTAACGCTAGCCTATGGACCAGAGCTACCAGTAAGGAGAATTCCTTCTAACACTAGCCTATGGACCAGAGCTACCAGTAAGGAGAATTCATTCTAATGCTAGCCTATGGACCAGAGCTACCAGTAAGGAGAATTCATTCTAATGCTAGCCTATGGACCAGAACTACCAGTAAGGAGAATTCCTTCTAACGCTAGCCTATGGACCAGAGCTAACAGTAAGGAGAATTCCTTCTAACACTAGCCTATGGACCAGAGCTACCAGTAAGGAGAATTCCTTCTAACGCTAGCCTATGGACCAGAGCTACCAGTAAGGAGAATTCCTTCTAACGCTAGCCTATGGACCAGAGCTACCAGTAAGGAGAATTCCTTCTAACGCTAGCCTATGGACCAGAGCTACCAGTAAGGAGAATTCCTTCTAACACTAGCCTATGGACCAGAGCTACCAGTAAGGAGAATTCCTTCTAACACTAGCCTATGGACCAGAGCTACCAGTAAGGAGAATTCCTTCTAACACTAGCCTATGGACCAGAGCTACCAGTAAGGAGAATTCCTTCTAACGCTAGCCTATGGACCAGAGCTACCAGTAAGGAGAATTCCTTCTAACGCTAGCCTATGGACCAGAGCTACCAGTAAGGAGAATTCCTTCTAACGCTAGCCTATGGACCAGAGCTACCAGTAAGGAGAATTCCTTCTAACGCTAGCCTATGGACCAGAGCTACCAGTAAGGAGAATTCATTCTAATTCTAGCCTATGGACCAGAGCTACCAGTAAGGAGAATTCATTCTAACACTATAGCCTATGGACCAGAGCTACCAGTAAGGAGAATTCATTCTAATGCTAGCCTATGGACCAGAGCTACCAGTAAGGAGAATTCATTCTAATGCTAGCCTATGGACCAGAGCTACCAGTAAGGAGAATTCCTTCTAACGCTAGCCTATGGACCAGAGCTACCAGTAAGGAGAATTCCTTCTAACGCTAGCCTATGGACCAGAGCTACCAGTAAGGAGAATTCCTTCTAACGCTAGCCTATGGACCAGAGCTACCAGTAAGGAGAATTCCTTCTAACGCTAGCCTATGGACCAGAGCTAACAGTAAGGAGAATTCCTTCTAACACTATAGCCTATGGACCAGAGCTACCAGTAAGGAGAATTCCTTCTAACACTATAGCCTATGGACCAGAGCTACCAGTAAGGAGAATTCCTTCTAACGCTAGCCTATGGACCAGAGCTACCAGTAAGGAGAATTCATTCTAATGCTAGCCTATGGACCAGAGCTACCAGTAAGGAGAATTCCTTCTAACGCTAGCCTATGGACCAGAGCTACCAGTAAGGAGAATTCCTTCTAACGCTAGCCTATGGACCAGAGCTACCAGTAAGGAGAATTCATTCTAATGCTAGCCTATGGACCAGAGCTACCAGTAAGGAGAATTCCTTCTAACACTATAGCCTATGGACCAGAGCTACCAGTAAGGAGAATTCATTCTAACGCTAGCCTATGGACCAGAGCTACCAGTAAGGAGAATTCCTTCTAACGCTAGCCTATGGACCAGAGCTACCAGTAAGGAGAATTCATTCTAATGCTAGCCTATGGACCAGAGCTACCAGTAAGGAGAATTCCTTCTAACGCTAGCCTATGGACCAGAGCTACCAGTAAGGAGAATTCCTTCTAACGCTAGCCTATGGACCAGAGCTACCAGTAAGGAGAATTCCTTCTAACGCTAGCCTATGGACCAGAGCTACCAGTAAGGAGAATTCCTTCTAACGCTAGCCTATGGACCAGAGCTACCAGTAAGGAGAATTCCTTCTAACGCTAGCCTATGGACCAGAGCTAACAGTAAGGAGAATTCCTTCTAACGCTAGCCTATGGACCAGAGCTACCAGTAAGGAGAATTCCTTCTAACGCTAGCCTATGGACCAGAGCTAACAGTAAGGAGAATTCATTCTAACGCTAGCCTATGGACCAGAGCTACCAGTAAGGAGAATTCCTTCTAACGCTAGCCTATGGACCAGAGCTACCAGTAAGGAGAATTCCTTCTAACGCTAGCCTATGGACCAGAGCTACCAGTAAGGAGAATTCCTTCTAACGCTAGCCTATGGACCAGAGCTACCAGTAAGGAGAATTCATTCTAACACTATAGCCTATGGACCAGAGCTACCAGTAAGGAGAATTCATTCTAATGCTAGCCTATGGACCAGAGCTACCAGTAAGGAGAATTCCTTCTAACGCTAGCCTATGGACCAGAGCTACCAGTAAGGAGAATTCCTTCTAACGCTAGCCTATGGACCAGAGCTACCAGTAAGGAGAATTACTTCTAACGCTAGCCTATGGACCAGAGCTACCAGTAAGGAGAATTCATTCTAACACTATAGCCTATGGACCAGAGCTACCAGTAAGGAGAATTCCTTCTAACGCTAGCCTATGGACCAGAGCTACCAGTAAGGAGAATTCCTTCTAACGCTAGCCTATGGACCAGAGCTACCAGTAAGGAGAATTCCTTCTAACGCTAGCCTATGGACCAGAGCTACCAGTAAGGAGAATTCCTTCTAACGCTAGCCTATGGACCAGAGCTACCAGTAAGGAGAATTCATTCTAATGCTAGCCTATGGACCAGAGCTACCAGTAAGGAGAATTCCTTCTAACGCTAGCCTATGGACCAGAGCTACCAGTAAGGAGAATTCCTTCTAACGCTAGCCTATGGACCAGAGCTACCAGTATGCCGTTGTACTGAGTGCAGTGTAGGGAACAGCTGCCCTCATTTAAATTAATATATTCCATTCGTGACAATGACTGGTGTGGTGTCACTCATGTAGGCTACAAGCTTACTTTACAGACTAAATGGTAATGGTTCCACTCCCACAGTGAACCAAAATGCTGCTGGGCTTGCGTGTGTGTGTATGTGTGTGGATGTGTGTGTGTGTGTGTGTGTGTGTGTGTGTGTGTGGTCTGTGTGGGACGTGGACGTGGGAGTGAACTTGCAGCTGCGGAAGTAAACTCTCTTCTATTGGCTATTCTTTCGTTGTTATATTGTATTCAGGTTGTTCTAGTTGTAAAATCGGGGCGTTTCGTGAATAATCAAGGGCGTGTTATTTAAATTCAACGCTGGGATCATATGTACAGTGTACACCAGGGTTGGCCAGGTAGGACGATTTCATAAATGCCACTTCAACGTTGGCCCACGCAAAGATTTAGGAACGAAGAAAATAGGCTGCTTTTTACACTCCATTGATAAACGAGGGCCAGCGTCACTATCCTTAGAGCGCCGCCGCTAGTGGGCTACTAATATTGATTTGTCACACCGCTAGTGGTAAGTAGTTTTCATGTCTGCTGGTGAGTTACTGTACAAATGAGCATTACTTGCCTATCGGGCAAAGGGTATTTTTCTCAGCGTCAAACAGCTTTAGGAGTTCCACTAAATCAAATTCATTAGAGTTCATACACAATTTACTAGTCTTCTGTTGAAAGTTAACGTTTATTTTGTGTATCCACTGTGTGTGTGCGTGTGTGTGTGTGTGTGTGTGTGTGTGTGTGTGTGTGTGTGTGTGTGTGTGTGTGTGTGTGTGTTAGTGCGTGCGTGCGTGCGTGTGTGTTGATACATAAAAATGCAAAACACTATGCTCATAACTGTAGTGTTCAGATTTGGGGACTACATTGGCAGCGGCAGGTCTCTCTTATTACTGCAGTAGTTGACAAGCTTAACCATTGATTATTACCTGCATTTCCAGCTTCTTTCAATATCTCGTCGTTGTCAGGTGGAAACCTTGTATGTCCAAAACTGTTTGTTTTGTATTTATCATTTTTAAAATGATTTAAACTAGTGAAAACAGCTGATCTACAAGCACACAACGCCTCGCACCGCGAGGCGTTGTGTGCAGCTTTCCAAACTCTAATTCGGGGTAATATGCTTTTCAGAAGATGCGAGTGACGTAATTTTGGAGTTGAACCGGAGACAGTATGGACAGGCCTTTAATGTCACTCATGCAGATATACAAATGATGGTGCTAAAGGTTCTGTCAATATTAATGTTCTAATATAAGTAATATATCCCTGATAATGAAGCTTCAAGGCTGATACATACATTCTAATTGAAACATCGTTCACTTTTCACACAGTGTGTGTGTGTGTGTGTGTGTGTGTGTGTGTGTGTGTGTGTGTGTGTGTGTGTGTGTGTGCGTGCGTGTGCATGTGTATACACACGTGTACCTCCTCCAGTTTAAACGTGATCATGGTGAAGGCTCGGAACACGCAGTCCGTGGGGCCGGTGATGGTGATGATCCTCTCTGGACACGAGCCCTCCGAGATGTTGACGCGCGCGCTGCTCTGTAGAGCCACACGCACACACACACACACACACACACACACAGACAGAGAGAGAGAGAGAGATAGAGAGAGAGACAGACAGGGAGAGAGAGAGGGATGGGGAGGAAGGGAAGGGAAGGGAAGGGAAGGGAAGGGAAGGGAAGGGACGGGACGGGACGGGACGGGACGGGACGGGACGGGACGGGACGGGACGGGACGGGACGGGACGGGACGGGACACAGGGAGGGAGGGATGAAGGGAGGGATTTGAGCGAGGGAAGGGAAGGGAAAAACAAAGTTACAATGTACGAACAGGTTGGAGGACGGGGAGGGGAGAAGGGGGGAGAAGGGGGAGGGGGAGATGGAGGGAGAGAGGGAGGGAGGGAGAAGAAGAGAGAACACATTAGTGGTGGTGGAGGGATATAACAAGGAGAGTCATTCGCGCCGCATTGCTTCCTCATGCTTTCCACCGAGAGACAGAGAGAGAGAGAGAGAGAGAGAGAGAGAGAGAGAGAGAGAGATTCACCTGTGATGAGATGAGGGGAGAGGCAGCACGGTGGGGAGGAGAGGAGAGCTAGCTCCTTTCAGAACCTCTCCCTCTGCTAAGCAGCTCCGAGATGAGGTTCCTCACTGTCGTCAACCAGAATCGTCTGACTGGGTGGTTCGCGAACACTTCTTACCTTTTGTGAACATTCTATCCAAAAAGTGAAGGTCCTATGCCGGTCTCTCATCATTTTACTTCTCAAGCGTGGAAGAAAATCGAAGCAACGTGTTGAAATAAAGAGTTTATATCGCTCATTTTGTCAGCCGGTTCTGTGTTTTCCTCATTCGTTGTGTCTATACCAAATGACCAGGGGAGGTAGTAATGTTTCCTATGCGGCCGCAACTTCCCGATTGTCCAAAAAACATGGGACCGGCTGACAAAATGAGCAAAACTCTTTATTTCAACACGTTGCTTCGATTTACTTCCACGCTTGAGAAGTAAACAAATGAAAGGCCGACATACTGTAGGACCTTCACTTTTTGGATAGAATGTTCACAAAAGGTAAGAAGTGTTCCCAAACGGCAGATCTTCCACCCAGTCGGACGATTCTGTGACGACAGTGAGGAACCTCATCTCGGAGCTGCTTAGCGGAGGGAGAGGTTCCGAAAGGAGCTAGAGGAGAGGAGAAGCGGGGAGGGGAGTGGTGAATGGAGGAGGTTCTGAGGAGGCCAGATGAGAGGAGAGGAGGAGGAGTAGATGAAGAGAGGAGAGGAAACGATAGAGGGAAAGGAAATGACTTGACCAGGAGGGACAAGCAAGGAGAGGAGAGGAGAGGAGAGGACGGGATAGGAGAGGAGAGGAGAGAGGAGAGGAGCGAAGAGGAGGGGTAAGGATGGGAGAGGAGAGGAGAGGAGAGGAGAGGAGAGGAGAGGAGAGGAGAGGAGAGGAGAGGAGAGGAGAGGAGAGGAGAGGAGAGGAGAGGAAAAGTGTCCTGCTGTGATGAAATCAATACACTCACAATTACATTATTTATTTATATATTATTCAGCATCTTCAGAGAGACAGATTAAAACAGACAGACAGACAGACAGACAGACAGACAGACAGACAGACAGACAGACAGACAGACAGACAGACAGACAGACAGATAGATAGATAGATAGATAGATAGATTTAGAGGTATTAAATTGTCACTTTAGAAATGTGCAGATACCCTCTATATACACTTAAACTTTATGTTGGTTTGTTTTACTGCTGAGTGAGAAAACAATGTTGCACATTAACTTAATCATCTGGGGACCCCCAAAATAAGTTGGGGACTATACAGTATGTCTATCCATCACTGTGTCCATCTCCCACCCTGCATTCCATTTATCCACTGTATGCTTCCCTATGTTCATTTCTTATCCAAGTATATTTCTCCAGGCTCATCTCTCTCTCTCTCTCTCTCTCTCTCTCTCTCTCTCTCTCTCTCTCTCTCTCTCTTTCTCTCTCTTTCTCTCCCTTTTTCAATACTTTATGCTTCACTACATCTCGAGAGGCAAATATTGTACTTTTTACTTCATTCAAATGATTTGAAATCTTTACTAGTTACTCTTCAAAGATATACGATTATTAAAAAAATACATTAACCGATAAAGACCTATTTTATATTTTTGCTAGATTGGCTATTTTGGAATAGCCGATGTACAAAATTTGAGCCTATAGCTCTGTTATTTGTAGCACATCCTGTCCGTCAGTCAGTCCGTCCGTCCGTCCGTCCGTCCGTCCGTCCGTCCGTCCGTCCGTCCGTCCGTAACGCCTCAATGTCTATAGCTGTTCTGACACCACATTGCTGACTGTCAAGACTGCTGAACTATCATCACCTGGATATCCATGCCCATATATGGAGATCCCTGATGTAATTAAGACAACAATAAGCCCATATTTGGCAATGCCTAATATGCATCCATATATGGATGGATATCCAGAGCAAACCCTGGATATCCATACATGGAGATGACTGGATCTCCATATATGGAGCTGGTCAATACCTCTACGCTTGACTTTAGGGCAAGGTCGCTTCTCGCCCTTAGGTCGTCTTACTGGTGGTATTAATCGATACCTTCACTGCAGTACAAAATCAGAGTACTTCTCCCAGCACTGCTCCCACCACATGCACGCATGCACGCATACATGCATGCAGGCACGCATACACCCATGCACGCACACACACACCTCCCTTCTTCCTCTGTCAGTAGTCCTCCCTACTGGATTTCTCCATTACCATAACTTTTCAACCTCTTTCCTGCATAAGGTAAGAGGAGTTGACATTGTTTGGATGAGAGGGGACTGTGTGAGGATGGATGGTGTCCCTGGAAGCAGGGGGGACAACGTCCATGCATATCAATCAGACATGGATGGGGTGAGGAATGAGGATATGGGCTGACTGTTGTGTGTCTGATCAATCTTCTATTAAATAGACATGTCTACGTATTTGTATTTGACTTAAACCTATAGCTGCGTAGAAATCTAGTATTGGAAATTGGAATTTCTCACAAATCACTCAAAAGCGTACTTAAAGGGGGCCTGTCACCTAAAGTGTTACTGTCACTTTAAGAATCATCTTAAAAACAAGTTAATATTTTTATGATGTCATTGTGGGGATGCGCAATTATAAGCCAATCAAATTAATTGTCTGTATAGCCTGACTGTATGACAACTTACTGTACTGGTCAGCTGTTGTTGGGGGGCGAGGGGCAGATTACACTGTGACATGAGCTTCAGACTGTTTCAGACCGTTTTCAGGTATATTCAGTGATTGTATTTCATTCAAATAAAAATATAATTGGTACATTTTCCATTCATTCTCCTCACTAGAATGTGTGCTGACCATATAAGGACTTCCACCATGACCCATGTTACGAGCATAGCTAGATTCAGTTTTCAGAGGTGGCCAGCCAGTCCTCGACCAATCAGGGTAGAGTATGGCCGTAGTTATGTTATGATGTTTAGTTATGATGGTCAAAATAAAGGTTTTGAGAACCACAGTCGCTCTGAATTAAGAACGTCTGCTAAATGCCTAGATTGTAAACTACTGAACTCATAAAATGCCACAGTCTTGTAGTAAATCAGTATCATACATATCCTTCCTGAAGCTGGAGACGTAGGCCTACCGATATTCAGTGATTGGGTCTAATGATCAAAACGAGAACATTATAATGGTGTAAATCTATAAAAAACGAAACATTTCCACGCTGTAAGGCCAGTAAGGAACAAGATGACCCCCGGCCACTTTCATTATCACTGAATACACCTTTAAGTACAGTACTTAAGTACATGTATTAGTTACTTTACACCACTGCACTTACGTCTGGACCACCACCTACTACCCCCACGCCCGCCCCTCGTACTGGACTCGGTCTTGCCTTGTGTGGTCTCTGGGAAATACACATTACACAGCGCTAAAGGTGGATAATACACGGTGTACGGTGCTAGAGACAGCGCTGGGAACATGAAGTGTATTGAGTGCAGAGAAGTCAGCCGGCAGGCAGCACTGCAGACAGCCAACCCCCACACTCTGGTAATGAGAGCAGGAGCGTCACAAGGGGGGGAAAAGTGGGACTGAGTTCCTAGGGCCCAAGGTGGAGGGGCCTGGAATTATTTGATACTTTAGCTATTGAAAAATAACAGATATACAAGCTCACTAGATCTTGCTATTTTCGTGAAAATGTGTGCAAATCTTTGAATATATGTATTTTTTAAGCGAACATTTGTAACTCAAATTTTGCTTCTGGGGGGGTCCCTGGAACTAAATATTTTGAGATGGGGGTCCGTGGCCAAATACATATCATTTTGGGGGTCCTTCACATGACAAAGTTTGAGCACCACTGAGATAGAAACATAAGTTTTTCAAAAAAAAAACCTTAGAAGGATTTGAAATATTCAAAGACTTGCACCAAATGTTCACGATTCTTCAAAAATAGCAGATCTACAAGCTCGCAGCGCGGCACTCGGTGCCGCGCTGTGAGCTTGTATATCTGCTATTTTTCTATAGTTAGAGCACAAAATCTGAGTGGATCCTTGTACCCATGCGGGGCCCAGAATTTTGTGCGACAGCCCTGAATGAGAGCTGGGGCAAAATGATTCACCCGGCCCTGGCACTTCTAATGAGCAGGACTGGAGAGACACACGGGCTGAGAACGAGCTGTGAGGAGGCTGTTGGTTCCGTTGCACCCCAGTGGAGCCTGGTGGTGATCATCACGGAGTGCAGTGTGGATACTGGCAGAGGAGGCAAGCCGGAGGAGTTGGAGACTCCGCCATCCAGTTATAAAGTAATGAGAGGTTAGATAGGAGGTGGTATCAACTCGCTCTGGAAGTGTGCACAGAACAAGTAGAGGTTGACAATGAGGGAATGGTGGAGGAGGAGGATTTTCTTTTTTTTTTCTTCTTCTTCTTTTCACAGACTTCTGATTGTTGTGTCACACAGAGGGAGAGCATTCCATTCACTCACTAAAGGAGATGTTTTATGGAAAACAGTCTGTTGAAGTGACTTAGGAGTATATAAAAGTTAACCAGTAAGACTCCCTATTCCTAATAGGGAGATAAGCGACCGTCACGTCGCATACACAATCTTTAGAAGGCAGTCGTAGCCAATAAGGAGGGAATATGGGAAAAGGGACAGATCCATGTTGATGACATGACTTTAGAGATAATGTGTACCACTTTGCGTATTTTAGGGCAAAATCTGTAATAATATAAATGGGCAGATGAAAATAGGAGACTAACAAATGGGTTTCTATTCAGGTTTCTCTAGAGGCCTGTTAACTGTCCTTTCGACCCATCTGTTTCTACTCCACAGAGAATTTAAGGATAGGATCTTTAAACATCAATCAAGAGACAGAAATAAGAGAGCCATGTGAACAAAACTGAGCAGTACTATAGATGTATTTTTCTTGCAGGAGACACACAGCTCTATCGATAAAATGAGATAGACTGGGGCATAAGCATCGTGGTACAAACCTCAATGCAGGAGTAGCACTGTTGTTTTCACAGAGAAAGATCTTCAAGTGAGGAAGGTACTTGCATGGAGGGCCTTGAAGGGCATGAACAGTGTATGGAACTCCAACCTCCCCCGCCAAATCAAACTCAGGTTCTTCTTTGCAACGGTGGAGTCTGTTCTCCTATATGGCAGTGAATGCTGGACCCTGAAGCCAACCCTACAGAAGTCTCTAGATGGGTGCTGCACCAGAATGTTGCGTGCAGTACTTAACATCAGCAAGGGTGCACATGTTACCAACAAGAGCCTGTATGAGGGAATACCAAGGGTGAGCGAGAAAATTGCTGCCAGAAGAATGAGACTAGCAGGACACTGCCAAAGACATCAGGAGCTTCCTGCCAGCAAATTGGTGCTGTGGGAACCAACACATGGGCACCGGTCACAAGGACGTCCCACAATAACATACGTGGATGTACTCAAGAAAGACGTAGGAGCACAAAGCACCAACGAGCTGGCCAGATGTATGGAGAACCGGAATGACTGGAAGCGACGATGGAAGGCTCGTCCGAGGACGACCTAGAGAGACTTGGCCCTTCAGATCTTTCTTCCGTTTCACCTTTCATAGACGGCTATGTTTATAGCCGATCTGTGTGCTTAAACATCTTTGAGAGATTTTTTCTTTTCCTTGAATATTTATATTTTTTGACAATATAATGACATGCCCATAATAGGAGTGCAAGGTTGATAGCAAGTTCAGATTTTGTGCAACATGTTTAAAAGTGCAGACGCCTCTGCAGACATTATTTACTTGTTACTTGTTTTACCGTGCCATTAACCAAGACACCACAGTCTGACACGTACAATAGCACCAGGACATAGCTTGTTAAATGACTAATTTACGCACATGTCAGTCACACATTGACTAAAGCGACACAATTCCAGTGAGCTGCACATTTCTTCTTTCTTCTCACTCTTAATGAATTGCTCATTAATTTTTATCTGCAGTCACTCCAGCACACCAGGTCTCCTTCTTTAGCTCTCGCTGGAATGAATGAAGTGAGAGCTATAATTGAGACATTCACGTCTGTCAATATCTCATCATTGTCCCTCAGCCCCAATCTGTCCCTCACTCTCTCATTGTTCCTCACTCCAGGGGCGTCACAAGGGGGGGAAAAGTGGGACTGAGTTACTAGGGCCCAAGGTGGAGGGGCCTTAACCCATTTAGGCCTAGGATTATTTAGCTTTAACTATTGAAAAATAGCAGATCTACAAGCTCACGGTGCCGCGCTGCGAGCTTGTAGATCTGCTATTTTTGAAAAGTCGTCAAAATGTGTGAACATCTTTGAAAATAATGTATTTTTTTAAGTGAACGTTTGTAACTAAAATTTTGCTTCTGGGGGGTCCCTGGAACTAAATATTTTGAGATGGGGGTCCGTGGCCAAATACATATCATTTTGGGGGTCCTTCACCACTGACATAGTAGTCTCTCAAGAACAGACTAACTGAGCTCCAGTTAAGCGAAAAGGACCTTTTCTTTGATGATGGCTGGCCAGATTGCTGACATAAACATAGGTTTTTCAAAAAACCTCAGAAGGATTTAAAAGACACTTATAGAAAATTCAAATTTTCACGATTTTTCAAAAATAGCAGATCTACAAGCTTGTGAGCTTGAATATGCTATTTTTCAATAGTTAACTCATCTAGTGCCAATCCCGAGAAGACTCGTGAAAAGTACTCGAGTACCCGGAGTGCCAATCCCGAGTATACTCGGGAAAAGTAATATATTACTGTAACGGCGAGTACATTACCGAGAAGAATGACCGCAGGTCCGGAGACGAAATCCGTCGCTGATTTCGCATCATCACGGCTCCACGAGCACAAAATAGTCCCATCCATAACATTGAGGTGGACAGGGGATCTCATCTTTAATGTCCATTATCTCAAAACTACACTTTAGAAGCTAGGATGGAGGCAGATGCTCGCTTATGTTACACAGTTATAAAAGCTCCCGGTCGGCCATTACACAACTCCACGTGGACACGGATCGGTTCCGGCGCACGATCCGATGACGTCAGACCGGAAGTGATTGCGTGGTGGACTTCTGGCCTTCAAAATAAGATAACGGCGGTGATGCCAGCCTGAAGGTGGCATCGTGGACTTTATAATCCGTTAATTTCAGGGGCACTAAATGAGTTAAAGCATTCAATAATCCTAGGCCTAAATTATTTTATACTTTAGCTAAAAGAAATAGCAGATATACAAGCTCACAAGTGCCACACTGCGAGCTTGTAGATCTGTTATAGCAGCTCTACAAGCAGCTCTACAAGCTCGCTGTGAGCTTGTATATCTGCTATTTTTCAATAGTTAAAGCACAAAATAATGCGTTCCCAGTCTAAATGGGAAGAACATTATGAAGAACATTCATGGGGGGTCCGCAGTGAGGCGTTGTACCCAGGGCCCAGAATTTGGTGCGACACCCCTGCCTCACTCTCTCTCCTTTTCTCTCTCTCAGTCAGCCTCTGTGTCACCGTTGTCTGTGGCTCTCTTTCTCTCTCAGTCAGCCTCTGTGTCACCGTTGTCTGTGGCTCTCTTTCTCTCTCAGTCAGCCTCTGTGTCACCGTTGTCTGTGGCTCCCTTTCTTTCTCTCTGTTGCCTTATAGCCTTATTACTATCTATCTGTGTTTGTTGACATGGAGTAGTGTTCCAATTAATTCCTGAGGGACTAACATTTTTTGGGAAACTCTTGGATCCTGAGCTGTATGTAGTGCCACAGGCCAGTGATTTTCAGCTCTGCATGGTGACTAGTGTTCTTGTCTACCAGGCAGGCACGTGCATGGTGCACACATAGACATCAAACTGAAGCTTTAGCCCCTGCCCTTTTAAAGTATAATTTCCAAACCATAAATGCAGTTTTTACTATATGGTGAAAGAAATGCAAATGCCCTGATCTTTCCATGCCATACCTGAAGGCAGCATTCAAGAGAATTGCCTTGTCCAACTTTTCCTGAACTTGAATGCAGGAGCAGGTTGAAATAATTCCATGAAATCCATGCCGTTACGCCACATCTCCAGTACTGAGTTGATTATGCTTGGTTCAGAGTGGTATCAAGTATCGAAAATAACCGACCTCTAAGCTCACAACGCATCACAGCCCTTTTAGACATTTAAGCCCCTGCCTCTCTAACATTCTCTGCACGTCCCTGCTACCAGACAGGTGTAGCTTAGCACCAATCAGGAAAATGATACATCACATCTCATTTTCCAATAACTGCCGTTTAAACTCTGGAGATGACACCATGTTTGCCAAACTATTGGTACATGTCATTGCACACATCTATACTATAATTTTGCGAATGTCTGAGTGAGTGAGTGAGTGAGTGAGTGAGTGAGTGAGTGAGTGAGTGTCTGTCTGTCTGTCTGTCTGTCTGTCTGTCTGTCTGTCTGAAACAGCGTTTCTCCTCAGTGGCTGGAGCAATTGATCTGAAATCGCATCACCATTAGCATATGAACACACCTAACATAACTGTGAAGCCTGTTTGTCACTTTCACAAATCGTATGCTGTATATTAGCATTTTTATGGTGTATCTACTATCTATTCTGCATCTAGCATGAGGCACATCTATTCTGCATCTAGCATGAGGCAACATGTTTAACCAGCTCTCTCTCTGTGTGTGTGTGTGTGTGTGTGTGTGTGTGTGTGTGTGTGTGTGTGTGTGCAGGCAGGTGGGTGTGTGCGCAGGCGGGTGGGCGGGTGGGCGGGCGGGCTGGGGGGGGGGGGGGGGGAGCCATTAAACGAAATGGGTATTTCTTACATTGATGCTCCTACATATTATCATGCAAGCACCAGTTAAAGTTACTTTCCATCCCTCATATACTGTAGGAGCTTGGAGCTCATATCTTTGAACGGGTAAGGGCTAGTGAGTCATAAATAGCAAAAATAGCAGATCTACAAGCTCAAAACGTACACGTGTCATGCTGCGACACGTTTTGAGCTTGTAGATAGACTCCAGTGGCCCTCTGGAGTGAGTGTGGAAATATAGTGGCCCTCTCCACTATATTTGCCGGTGAGTGATGATAGCATGAACGCCAACCAGATCTACCGAGCCATCCGGCATATTCCCGTTTTAGTTCATGTTTCGGAAAAGCACAACACGCTAAAATAGTAAAAAGAAACCATTTTTAAACAGAGTAGAGTAGAGCCATATTCTCGACAACAACATATACTTTTCTACTTTCTGTTGTTAAATAAATAATCGGCAAAGGAAATAAATGATGCTACAGGCAATATCTTTCTATCACAGAAGCCTAGCTATAGGCAAGGGGATTGATGACCTTTTTGGCCAATCGCATAGCATAGCAAGGCGAGCACATTGTTGACTCTCTTGACAAATTGTTTCAACACTCCTAGCACCCTGCACAGGGGCGTCACACCAAAGTCTGGGCCCTGGGTACAAGGATTCACTGCGGGCCCCCCATGAATGTTAACTATTGAAAAATAGCAGATATACAAGCTCACAGCGCGGCACAGAGTGCCGCGCTGCGAGCTTGTAGATCTGCTATTTTTGAAAAATCGTGAAAATGTGTGCCAAGAAACCTATGTTTCCATGTCAGTGATGCTCAAACTTTTTCATGTGAAGGACCCCCCATCTCAAAATATTTAGTTCCAGGGACCCCCCCAGAAGCAAAATTTGAGTTACAAATGTTCACTTAAAATACATATATTCAAAGATTCGCGCACATTTTCACGACTTTTCAAAAATAGCAGATCTACAAGCTCGCAGCGCGGCACTCGGTGCCGCGCTGTGAGCTTGTATATCTGCTATTTTTCAATAGCTAAAGTTACTAGGGCCCCTCCACCTTGGGCCCTGGTAACTCAGTCCCACTTTCCTACCCCTTGTGACCCTGCACACACACATTACCTGTCAACACATGATAGCAACCAGTGAGCTGGAGTAGCCTAGATAGTGTGTCTGGTTATGCTAAGGGCATCATTTCCCCTCGCACTTTAAAGATGCAGTGCCATGTTTTATTTCCCCACTAAAACATGATTATCAGGTATTATGATTATACTAGGAGGAGGATTTTTTTCCCAAAAGAGTGTGCAGAAAGAGTTAGAATTAGATGTGTATGTGGCCACACCCACCAGTTCATTAAGTATGCCTGGTTGTCATGGTGGGTGGTGACCCAGCTGAAGTTAGCCACACCCACAGTGAGTGTTTTTGGATGAGCAATTTTGACCCACAAGCAGTGGTGCTTTGGGATTTTCTTTTCAGGGCGGGCGGTCATTTATTGACGTCACGTGCACGCGCACGCACGTGCCTCTACAGGCTATTTAGAAAGAACGGATCTCAGCAGATCTAGAGATGGTGGGAAAACAAAAACTATGTTTTTTTTTATTACATTTGCATTGTTACTTAAGATTTTATTTTCTAATTTAATTTAATTCAATTATTTACTGAGAGGAGATTTTATATTCAAACAAAAAAAGGAACGGATAAGTAGATGAGTAGATGTGTAACGAAAGCGCAACGCATGCGCAACGCATGTGGGAAATATATTGGCCACACAGCGTCCGGTCACGTCCGGCCTCAAAATCACTACTACCCACAAGGTGTCAGCCTCCAGGAAGAAATCCAAAATACAAAGGGAATACATAATTGCTCATAACAACCACACCAGGGGGTCTAATGAAATACTGCCAACCTCCTAGACACATGACAACCAGAAAAAGAGCAAAACTATGGCACCACCACTTTGATAACATTCGGCTGCAGGACAAATCAGTCACCAGGCAGGCCAAAGCTAGCCTGGGCATGCATACTGATATCTCTGGGGGTTGTGCTTTCATTTTGAAGACATTAGACATCAGACATTAGATGAGGCTTCGGTGATCACTTTTGAATTACGCAGCCTAATATGTTTTAATGCATGCCCTCGATTGTGTACTTGCATATTGGTCATAATATAGTATGTCCCACATGGTCTGGCCGGATATATTTTTATTTTATTTATATCTTTCTTTCTTTCTTTTTCAGTTTTGTAGGAGCTTGCTGAAAGAAAGAACGTTTGGAAAGTTGAAAGTTGCATGTTTTATACTCCTGGCACTGCCTAAGTTTTGAATGACATCAGTTTGTAGTTGCCTACCCTGTCTGACATCGGCTCAAGTATGTCCAGTACAAGGCTTTAGAGCAGGGGTGGGCAACTTTGATGATGGAGAGGCCACTATATTTTCACACTCTCCAGAGGGCCACATGCATAGGACTGTATATTATACAGTCAAAAATAGCCAAAATAGCCGATCTACAAGCTCAAAACGCCTCACAGTGCAACGCGTTTTGAGCTTGTAGATCTGCTATTTTGGCTATTTTTGAATTGGAATCCTAAATAGTTTTTTCGCTATTCTTGAATTGGAATCCTGAAAAGTAACATTTGTATTTAATTTCAAATGCTTTCATATGTTCTAATGTTGACTTTATGCACTTAAATACAAATACATTGGACATGAAAAAGACTAACTAGTACTAGTCATTAACCCACATACTGTACATGTACTGTACTACACTAAAATGTGTATTTTGTAATTACTAATATAGAGTGAAGTAATGAAAGTGGATGTTTGGATATTTGGAATTGTAACAGCTGAAATAAATATATTATTATAGTATTTCAATATTAACCTGAGGGCCGCATTAAGTGAAGGTGGGGGCCGCATGTGGCCCTCGGGCCGCCAGTTGCCCATGTATGCTTTAGAGCAGGGGTCTTCAACAGGGGGTCTGCGACCCCTAGGGGGTCCGCAGAGGTACTGCAGGGGGTCCGCGAAATTATTGCTTAAAAAAAACATCAAAAAATGTGTTTTTTTTTTTTTTTTTTTTCACATTTATGTTAAAAAATAAATCATGATTCTATCCATTTTGAATAGCTTGAATACATGATGCAATTGACAGATTGTTGATGATATTGACATTGGTTCTCAGTTAATAAGTAGTATGTTTAGAAATGGTAGTGGTACGGCCCACCCTGCTCGCTGTACATGTTTAGGGTGGTAGGGGGTCCCTGCTCCATCTCCCCATCAGTTTGGGGGTCCCCGGCCTGAAAACGTTGAAGACCCCTGCTTTAGAGCTAGAACCAAACCAGTATAATGGATAATTTTTTCACTTTAGTCAGGAACACTCAAATCAAAGTCGCTGCGTGCACGTATAGCGATCAAAATCTGGTAAATAACATAGGATTTGATTATGACAGTTAATAACCGCCATTATTTATGGGAAATCTCTGGCATCTTGAGTGTTAATAGGCGTAACTTTGTCAGAATCCATGTTTATTTCCAGCTGGGAATATGTTTGCAGCAACGGCGCAATGTGGAAAAAAACAAGTCACCATTGATGTTATTAATACCATCAGCTGCTGTATGTTTACCCATCAAAATATCTGTTTTGAAACCAATCAGTTTAATCTATGAATAAACCCCCTGTCACACCTCCATGGGAACCAATCAAAAACGATAGCTTCTAAACTGGCTGCCGTTTATCTGTGAGCCACCGTCATTCATTTGTGATTGTTTTGCTGCTGTTGTCATTGTGTACTTTCTAGCTGTCAAGCCTCCAAATGGTGGTCTCATCAACTATTCATGGGATTCACTGCACCCCATGACTGAGCCAACATTTCAACCAAACCCCACAGAAATGTGTTACATTAAAATTAAAGTTTTCCTTCAAATCTGTAATCCTAGTCTCTTGTCACTGACCTTTATTAATCCATTAGTCCTAAACAGGGATGGGTACCGAAATTCGGTTCAAGTAGGAAGCGAATAAGAAATGGCGGGTACCCATAAAGATAATTTAATTTTGGTTCTGCATATCGGTTCCTAGACATGCTAATAACCGTTCAAACAAAGGCTTCAATCTTCCAAGGCATAGTTGACAATTTGTCATGACCTGTCTAACTTACGTGCAGTGGTGCTTCAGCATTCACACTGGCTGCACTGCACGCACACACGTGCACACAACGCAGCATGTTTAGATGCGAGAGAGCAGCAGGCATGCTGTGAAAATATGAACTGTGGCAAGCGCTCTAAAGTGTGGACATCACTATAAAAGAGAGCCCGATGAAATGGGAAAGATGTAGATAATTTAATTAGGCTAAGACAGGTTGCACGTCTATAAAAAATATATATATTTAAGAGAACGTTTTACAAAGGTTGTAACTCCATATAGGACGGGACCCCCATTTTGTAACTATACGTTTCAAGACGAGAACCCCTTTTTGGGTTCTTGTTGCTAGTACAGTATATAGCCTAGCATCATATGTTTTTTCTGAAAACTTAGGTAAGGATCTAGAAGACGTTTTTAGAATGACCCTCAGTCCTAAATGGGTTAAATAAACATTTGACATCTTATTTTTTTTACCATCTTGGAACCGAAATTGGGAACAGTTAGGAACCAGAAGCGATGAGCAGAACTGGAAGTGGAACTGGACTCTAAATGATCCTAACGACACCCATTCCTAGTCCAAGGTCTAAATGAGTTGTTTGTGTCACTGCATGATTTTGGCTGAACTTCTACCATCATTTCATGTCACACTGTGCAATGTGTTTGTTTTGAAGTCCTTCTGCCAATTCATTCCTCCACAGACACATTCTCTGTGTTGCCACTGCTGTTGTATCCTGACTCACCTGCCAGTGAGGAGCAGTCTTTTCTCTCCATCCTCTCTATCTCTTTTCCCCCTTAAAGGCTGTATCATAGTGCGAGGTGAAGAGCTACAACCTCAACTTTTAGGTGATAAGAAATCACCTAAAAATGTGAAAACAAGTGGAGGCCATCATAGCCACGGACTCACGGTGAGTCTGTGCCTCTGAAACCAGGGGGCACACCGATTGGTCAAGATCGACCAATCAGTGAGCGGGGTGATGGGGAGATGTCTGAAGGTAAAAGCAGAGGAGAGATGTCGGGGATCGCAGTGATGTCTCTTCACCGCAGCTAATGACATAATGTTGTAGTTTTCTGACTTTAAAAGACTACACCGCAGTGATAGCTTATCACCGCAGAGTGTGCTATGATAGGGCCATTTCTCTCTTTATCCACCTGTCTCTCTCTCTGCATCCCTGCTTTTCTCTCTCTGGGGTCTCTCTGTCTGTCTCTATTTCAAAGCCATTTCAGATGCAATACCAAAATGCCCTTTGTTGGCAACGGGGCGCTGTCTTTGGGCTAAAATTGGAACGATACAGAGAATATTAGAGAACAACGATGAGAACCATGTAGAGTCACTCGTTCCAGTTTTAGCACCACTTTACCTCATGGTTCCACCTCATATATTTAGTCTCAATAGAGTATAGCCTCCCAAAAAGTACCGCCGCTTCTCGAGGGGGCCCAATAGGAAATGAGCCCCCTGTGAAATAAGCAAGGGGCCGATTTCAAAAGAGTAGGCTACCGTTCAGACACGCCCATTCAGAAAATCACTGAAATGAAAGGCAAGGCTTAGAGTTAATGAATGGGTTTTTTGGGGGGCTGGAAGAGACACTGGGAAGACCAAAAAACAAGAAAAAAAATTATAATGTGAAATTCATGGTGGGCCCCTTTAAGAACCAGGACAGATTCAGTCTCACAGAGAGAGAGTGCCCTCTCCTTCCAGCAATCCATATGCAATGAAATTGCTGTTGTTTTCTTGTCCCCAGCCAGCCATGGTATTTAACGTTCTAACGATAACGTGTTTAAGTATTTATGTGGTTTAAGCCGTGTGTTCTCTGGTTGCATGTCTTTGAAGAAGCTGTGCTCCACATGCTGGTGCTGATGAGGGAACCCTTTGGCCATGTTGACACAGACGAAATGCAGACCATGGCACACAGCTCCTATGGTTAAAGGGGAAGACCACCCATTTTCAATATTGAACTATGTCATTAATATACCTTAGAGGAGTTGTGTGGAAATAAAAAAAAAAGTTCCCCCTCTTCTGTGTTGCCTAGAACTGGAGGATTGATTTTGGGGGTTGTGTTGTAAAGTACAACGGTGTGATCCTTGGATCCTTTTTTTTTAACCTTTATTTAACCAGATAAAAACACATTGAGACATGATCTCTTTTTCGAGTGTGACCTGGCCAAGAGGCAGAAATAAAAAAAATACACAATCCTTGCTTACATACAAGACATCACAAAATAGAACATCCATGATACACAAACAGATACCTAAGAACTCCAAAAATACAAAATGTACACTAAATAATAAACTAGTTTACAATTCACAGGTAGCAGTACACGCACAGTATGCCCAATGAATGTACCCAAAGGAAGAGATCACAGAGCAAATTAATTACAGGTCTTTAAGGTTGAGGTAATGGTTTATGCTGTAATGCTTAAGGTTAGGGCATGGGTTTGGGCTGTTGCAGTAGGGTTAACCTCTTAAAACCGTTAGTCTTAAAGGACAACTTTGTTTTTTTTTTACAATAAGGGGGGTTCATATTTCAGATTGTAATTAGAGAAAAGAAAAGATGAGTGTTAAAATGTTTTCATTTACTTCTTTCTATTGTTTTAGTGATTTTTATGATTTTGATTTGCATGCATGCCCCCAGGTTGGGGGCATGCGTACAAGTAGCTAAATATGTTTTTTTTTTTTTTTGACACAATAAGCCCATTCCCAAGATGTAACGCAATCTTTCATGGGCAGATGTGACTTATGGGGGCTGGTGTAAATAGTAACAAAGAAATTGCCGGCTTATTGTGTCAAAAAGACGCATGCCCCCACCCACTGAAATCAAAATACCAAATCTCTAAAACAATAGAAAGCAGTAAATGAAAACATTTTAACACTCATCTTTTCTTTTCTCTAATTACAATCTAAAATATGAACTCTTGTTGTAAAAAATTAAATAAAAAAATAACAATTTTTTTTCCTTCTGTCTATGCCAAAGACGTGATGCATTATGCGCTTGTAGATCTGCTATTTTTTTTACTGAATGTTACCCCCAGAATATGGATGCTGGGGTTCAAGTGGTTGCAGTGAGGAAACGGGTGGGCTGCAGGGTTAAGGTGAGAATAAATTCCCATTCAGTAGAGACTTAACTGTTCTGCTGCCCTTGACGATCCTCACCGTCATTAAAACCGGTTACTACACGACGCCATTGACAGCGCTCACCGTCAATCTTACTGTATTTACAGTAAATGTATTAATACTTACAGTATGTAGCTCCGGTCTCGGCCGCATCGGTAATGTCCGCGATTTGTTTAAAACGCACGTTGGGCGTGCACGCGAAGTGAAGCTCCTCCATGTTAAGTCAATGGAGAGGCCCATAAAGAGACTTCATTTACTCCAAATAAGACTTTTAAACCCAAAGCACAGCTCCAAACGACAATAGCAAGGCAAGCCTGGCGGCCGCCATGACACACTGTCACATGACACATGTCATGTGACTAGATGACGTAATCGTTGATGTCATTCAACAGTCCGTGTGTGTACACACATTCCAGGCAGGCCTTTCACAATAAGAGCGTGTGCTAATGGGCAGATCTGCGTGGCGTCAAAGAAAAGTTAACCCTTCATACCCTGCAGCACTAATTGTGTTAAGACCGTTTTGAGTCAACATGGTCCACATTCTATCCGAGTCAGTACGATACACCAAAGAGCTTCCTCGGCATGAGCATACGAACGCCAGCGTTAGCTGAAGAAGCGTCAAATTAAGACAAGTAGCTAATGAGAATGGGCCGCCCTGGCACTGCACTCGGCAATCTGGGAACCCATTCAGTAAAAATCTGTCTTGAGAGATTAGGGGACAGGTATTACATAGAGACTCTAGCGACTCTAACGGTGACATTTCCCATTTCTTTTCCCTTGACAAAATTCAACAACCTAATGTACCCCGGTAAGTGGAATTGGAAAATAGAGGTAGAGAAGTTGAAGGTTGAGAAGTTAGAGAAGTGAGAGTTGCATGATGGAATGAGACATAATGGTAATAGCTTTTAAAAAATAAATAAAAAAAAACGTTGTACTGCTTCTCCGCCAGGCCCGAGGAACAGGAGAATTTAGTAAGCTTTAATTTAAATATATATGTTATCGCACCTGAAGTAAAATAGGACGGAACTAATCCTCCGCAATCGGTTTCAACACGGACCTATGGGGACAGACCTTTTGTTTATTGTTTTGAAGCTGATGAAATACCGGGGAAATCGCGCTCTTTCGAACGACCATCATTTTCGACCGGAGGGTTAGCGACTCACTCCACGGAGGTTAGGGTTAGGGTGAGGGTTAGAGTCGGGTGTCAAAAAGATGACATGTAGTAACAGCGACACGCTCCCGAAATACCCGCCCGCACACGCGCGATGCATAGTGTCCGATCACGTACGATGGAAACTCTAGCGCACGCGTT
The DNA here is from genome assembly GCF_963921795.1 of Nannobrachium achirus. Lineage (NCBI taxonomy): Eukaryota > Metazoa > Chordata > Actinopteri > Myctophiformes > Myctophidae > Nannobrachium > Nannobrachium achirus. Next base: position 68,897,972 of record NC_137815.1, on the reverse strand, counting down.
AAAAGGTAAGAGAAGACAGGCAGTGAAAGACATAGCGATATTTTCGGGTTGCTCGGGTGGTCGCGGTCAATTGATTGATTGATTGATTGAAGACTTTATTAGAAGTTTGCATAGGAAAAGGTACAGTTTCATGACGGTACAGTTCACTGGTACAAGGTCTACTAAAAGGAGATCCATGAAAAGACTAAGCTTATTTCCACTGGAAACCATTGAAGTATCTCATATAACATTGAATGACAGACAAATAGAACACAGTACTATGCAGTAGATATGTAAAAAAAACAAAAAAGAAGACAGTAGGCTAAGTCTAAAACAAACAATATATACAAAGAAGGGGCAGGGGAGGGTAGGGTTGGGCTAGGTTCATTTTTTTACCAGTTGCGAACGGCTGCTGCCTGCAAGTGGTTTTTCAGGGCAATTTTAAAGGATGCTAGTGATCCACACTCCTTTATGGCCTTCGGTAAGGCTTTCCACAATGAGTTAAGACACATTATTACCCGGCTTGTTTGAATGCTTGATTCTGATTGATCCCTTCGGCCTGATAACGCCCCTCGGCTGCATGGCGCCTCGGGGAGTTATCAGGCCGCCGGTCTGTTATATATCGTCATTCACCGCGGAGCCATTCATTATCCCTTACATAAGATATTCTTAGCGTAGTTCTTTTCCACAACCCTGTTAGGTCTCTTACTGTGCTTTTGGATCCTGACCTCAATGGTTAAGACATTTTTGCTTTATAATATGGTAATATCTCTTTGAGCTTCAAAGGATAAAGCTATGCTAAAGCTTTGAGGTAATAGCTTCCTTCGCGCTTATTGTTTACTTGTTACAGCAACTAAAGGTAGGGATATTTGACATATGGCACATTGTGCAGTAATTTCAATCTGGAGACTAGAGTATTATAAGTGTTCAGTTCATTTTCAGAGGCCTGTTGCTGAATGTGAACAAGGAGGAATCACAGACAACTACATGGAAGAGCAGTGATGTTAGTGTCTCTTCCTTACAGGAGAAAAGCAGTGTAGAAGTGCTGATGTGGGATATGCAGCGTCTTACCTCTTCTCGTATTCTCTTCACCGTTTCTCCTTTCTGTGGAAAGACACGCAACACAGAGCTCACATTACTGACAAGGACACTACAGTCAATGATACGGATATACAACAATGTAGGCTCCGTTTTGCATTAACCCTGCAAGGCCCAGCGTTGCTTTTTGGCAACGTTTTTTTAAATCTTTTTTTTTTTTAAATGTTATAATTAGTTTTCCCGTTCTTTTTTCACATCAACATCACCACTAAATCCTATTGTTTAGTATTACAATGCCATTGGCCAAAATATTTGCATATAAATACCCCCCACAGAGACTGACATTCACACCTCGCAGAGAAGTTGAAATTCCAGCGTCTGGACGAACAACATCTCACTTTTTAACTGAAGCTATTCCTCACTAAAACATAAGTAAAATGCCTGTAATATTATTTTTCGTGATCATTAGAATGTCTAGAACATGTGCATATGTTAATATTGTGAAAAATATCCCCAAAATGCAAATTAGAGCATGATTAATGATTTATGATTTATGGCTATAAAACCTTACAAATTTTTTTTTTTAAATGACATTTTCCTGTGATTAGGACTCCTACAACACCATCTGATTTTTTTTAATTTTTTTGGGCCAGTAGAAATTAATTCGGGCCTTGCAGGGTTAAGTATCATTGCATTTGTGGCATTTAGCTGAAGCCCCTCCTGATATTCCACTCTGTGACAAGTGTACTTCAGCAAACCACTCAAGCACTGTCCGTTGAGACCAACAAACAAAATGCTGCAAATCCTGTGATGCATTCAAGTTAGCTAGATCATGGAGAAGGATGGCAGTCATTGTCCACATTGTATTATCAGACATTTTTGTCTATTGTCCAAGATTGTAATTGTCAAATATCGTCGTTGTCGGGTGAAAACCTTGTATATCCAAAACAGTTTGTTTCGCATTTATCATTTTAAAAATGATTTAAACTAGTGAAAACAGACAATCTACAAGCACACAACGCCTCGCACTGCGAGGCGTTGTGTGCTTGTAGATCGGCTGTTTTCACTACTTTTGTGCGACGGCCTTGTACGATGAAGCAGGGCTTTACTTTGCAAAAGAACGTACAAATTTGAAAATTGGAGATAAGAGGTTTCTACCCGACAACGACATCTTGACATTGGTTTGAGATTACAGGTGTCATTAGAAAACTGGTGATGAACAAATGACCAATGGTAGAACACAGTAACTGTGTGAAGTTGCCCACTACGGGCAACTTCGCATCAATGCGCCTTGGCTGTGATATATTGACAATATATGGCCTATCATAAGCTATTGCGATGTGAAACATTAGGCGTGCCACACATCATGCCCCATGACACAGTGTGTAAACACATTGAAATTGATTGTTTTAACATTTATTCTCTAATAACCTGTGCCACATTTAACATGTTCCAAATGATCTCATTTTAGTTTGGATCAATGGAACTAACATAGTATTTAAGTTCATATTTATCTGTATCATTTTTCAAGGTTTTAAAGGTTTTAAAGAAATCTTAAGTGTTTGGTGTTTTGCCAGTTATTTGCAGCCCACTTACAATAATTATCATCACGGCCCACTGGTTGGGAATGGCTGCTGTAGGATATATGTGAAAGTAAAGCTGATTTTACTGGGGGTTTAGTGGGAAAGGGAGGCCTCGTCAACACACTTCATGTAACTGTGAAGTGCAGAGAAGTCAAGCGAGGGATCTTCATTCTATCCCTACGGAACTGACTGGCATCCCTCTAGAGACACACATTCTAAGAGGCCAGAGATTGGATTGACATGACCTAACTAGAAATTTCACACTTTATTATTATTATTAATCCATGCAGAACGGGTACACATATTGTGTATCATTATTTTATGCTTTAACTAATGAAAAATAGCAGATCTGCTATTTTTGAAAAATCGTGAAAAATTTAAATTTGACCCGATTCTATAAGTGTCTTTTGAATCCTTCTAAGGTTTTTGGAAAAACCTATGTTTCTATGTCAGCAATCTGGCTAGCCATCGTCAAAGAAAAGGTCCTTTTCACTTAAATGGAGCTCAGTTAGTCTGTTCTTGAGAGACTACTATGGCAGTGGTTCTCAAACCTTTTCATGTGAAGGACCCCCAAACTGATATTTATTTGCCCACGGACCCGCATCTCAAAATATCTAGTTCCAGGGACCACCCAGATGCAAAATTTGAGTTACAAACGTTCGCTTTGAAAATACATATGTTCAAAGATTTGCACACATTTTCACGACTTTTTCAAAAATAGCAGATCTACAAGCTTGCAGCGCGGCACTCGGTGCCGCGCTGTGAGCTTGTAGATCTGCTATTTTTCACTGGTTAAAGCATTCAATAATTCTAGGCCTAAATGGTTTGGTTGACGCACTAACTGTGAAGTGCAGAGAAGTCAAGCGAGGGATCTTCATTCTATCCCTACGGAACTGACTGGCATCCCTCTAGAGACACACATTCTAAGTAGCCAGAGATTGGATTGACATGACCTAACTAGAAATGTCACACTTTGTTATTATTATTAATTCGTATGTCATGGTAGATTTACATTAGAGGTCGTTATACATTGGAGGATTACAGTGGGAGCTGGTTATCTCCAGAGCAGCACGCCTGTTTTAGAAAATGCTTACTTTCAAAAAAGATGGTCAAGCTTTTCTAATACATGGTTTAAACACGGTTATAGTGATTTATAACGTATATGGCTTAAACATGGGACGGGTTTTCCTGTTAATATTCAACTGTGAAATGAGAATTAAATCTGATTAAATACTGCTGCTAGTACTAGGGCTGTTATGGTTTACATGTGTAAATGTACGCATTGGAAACGTTTACTAGAACATTTATAATTGGTACCCACTTGCCTTTCCCCCATTAAATCTAGATATAAATCAGAAGCTCAGTGAAAATGTTTGTTATAGATTTTCGACTACAGTATGACCAAACCAGATCATAACACATCTCTGCATAGTGCATACTGATACGGCTGGTGACATATACAGTATATTAAATGAACAGGCTAAAACTATTTTAATACAATGACTACATTGCAGAACCAAGACTTCAGGGCATTACTTATTGGGACAGTGATACAACTTTATCAGCAGCTGTTCGAGTCCATATATTGAATTTAGTGGCTAGTGGCCATAACTGAGCGAACCACAGGCCTCTCCCCTCTGCTGTACTTACACTTCTGTACTTTCCAATGATATCAAGACAATGTAATAATAGAATAAACTATATTATTCTCTGCTTGCTTAAAACCACAGAGGAAGAAGATAGAGGCAGCAGCAGCTCACCTTGCCGATGATGCTTCCCACTTCCTGTGGAGAGAACACAAACAGGAAGTCACACTAAAGAAGATACAGTAGCCCTCACGCAAGGCAGACAGACAGACAGACAGACAGACAGACAGACAGACAGACAGACAGACAGACAGGCAGGCAGGCAGGCAGGCAGGCAGACAGACAGACAGACAGACAGACAGACAGACAGACAGACAGACAGACAGACAGACAGACAGACAGAGAGGCATATAGAACCAGTAAGACTCCCTAAATCGGGAGATAAGCGACCGTCAGGTCGCATACACAAACTTTGGAAGGCAATGGTAGCCAATCAGGAGGGAATATGGGAAATGGGATAGATCCATGTTGATGACATGACTTTAGAGACACTGTGTACCGCTTTGCGTGGTTTTAGGGCAAAATCTTTAGGAGCAGTGTCCAAAAAATGTGTCTTGCAAGAATCAACCTCACATGGCGCTAGAAGAGGGCCATGTGAGGTACTGTATTTGTACTTTACTTGATTATTTCTAATTTTCAGTACTTTTACTTCTACTCCACAACATATCTGGACTACATTACTGGACTTTTACTCCACTGCATTAATTTGAAAACCTTAGATACAGGTATAAATGATTATATTATAAAACATCCATCCACTTTAGCCATATTTTATACCTATTTTCAAACATTTTGTACTTTTACTTTTGGTGTTTTAAGTATATTTTGATGCCAATACTTGAATACCCTTTCTCAGGTACATTTTGAATTCCGGACTTTTTTGTTACAAAGTATTTCCCATTATCTTTTCTGTTTTTTTATTGTATTTAATTTGTTCCATTTTCCAAAGAATTATTCAAAATAAATGGCAAAAGTTATCAAAAAAACACCGCCTGCTTACGTATTAGGAGGGTATTATAAGTCACCAGAAAAAAATAATAATAGGTGTTTTTAATTAATCTATCATGGTTAAAATGGAGTTACAATGGGTGTGTATTGGGGGAGGCCCTGCATGGGCCTGGAGGGCCTGGTAACATTTACATAAAATATCTAAATATTGAATCAAGCAAATTAAAAACTGTCCAGAGTGTTCATATAAGCCTGATTAGATGATAAAATGACCAAAAGCTTTTTTGAAAGAGAAATATCCCTTTAAGTAAAGAATGAGTCCACTAGTTACCTTGCCGTGCATAAGGAGCCGCAGCGTCAGCGTGACTCCAACCCCGCCGTCTCCAAAGTCCTGTTCACAGCTCATGGCGGAGGCGTGGTTGGAGGCCAGGTGATGGGCGGAGGAGGGGTTGTAGGAGGCGTGGTGATGGGTGGAGGTGTGGGCGGTGGCGTGGTGGACAGAGGACTCCGCCACTGGGAGACGCATGAAGGTCCGAGGGCCCCGGGGCGTCGCGGAATGTTCCAGAACACGCCGAAAGCTACCAGGGTAGAACCCCTTGGAGGAAGATTCCCCTGCGATGGAAACCCTCCTTTCAGAGCCCCGAGAGACACCTCAGGGGATGGAGGGGAAAGTGGGGTAAGGGATAGGGGATGGGGGAACGGAGGGGTTCAGTTGGTGGAATCGGTGGAGGGTGGAGACCGGGGGCCTGCTTCAACCTTTTCCGGTGACTTCTGGGCTGGTTTTTGTCGGTTCTGTGGGGATAAACAGAAGAGGGGGAAAAGAGAAGAACAGTGTTAATGTTGGGAAGGAATTGCCTGGCGTTGCCTTCCCCTTTTGGGAAGAGAGTCTGGGATTTCAGGAAGAGTTTTCATTTCTGGGGTTTGCCCCAAACCACTTGCCCCAAGCCTACAGAAACCACGTGCCCCAAGCATACAACCCTGATTGGCCAACCCTTGAAGCTGGTTGAGGAAATAGAATCTCAATGGATCGGTGCCAGACCGTACTACAACACCACTACCGCCACGGGGTGTTGTTGTGTTCGGTCTGGTTTATTAACCAGGCAAGGGAGGGAAGGCTCACAGCACCAATGCCACAGAGACAATTTGTGTGCGCACGTCGTGTGCACGCGTGTGTGACCGTGCTATGAGCATGCTGCGCATGCACGCAAGTTGTGCGCGCTGTGCACACGCGCGCAGCTGTGTTTTGTGAAACCGTGGGACTGTGCAACTAAAGGGATTTTTACACAACGTCTGTAATTTTTTTTTTATAAAAAACCCAGAGAAAGTCATTTTTTATATATGTGACCCAGGCCAGCATAGCAGAGGGGCAGTCATTTCGGAAAGCACAGCTTTAGACCAGCCCTGAAATTACTTTTTTTTTTCTCTCTCTCTAAAATGTGATAAAGCCACAAAAGCATTTCATAAATATCAGGCTACATTTCACTTAAACGCCAGAGCTTAACTCTGCATGTAAATAAGACTTTTTAAAATTAATTTGAAGAGAAACCTCACATTTTGCAGGTTACATTTCATCTAAAAGGCTGAATTTCTCAGATCTAGTATTTCTGCATGGCATAACTCTATAAGCCATATCTACAAAACTGTTGGGTCAATCTTCACAACCAATATATCATTTTGTAGCTAATATGATTCCCAGCTTTCAAATGAAATAAAACAATGAAAATGAAAAAAAAAAAAAAAAAAAAATCAATCAATGACTAGCCCTCAGCTGTGTTCGGACACATATGTTTTATTTTGATTTGATTGACAACAAGTACTTTATACATGATGTCACACAAGCCAAAAATAAAAGGTTCAAGAGAGAGAAATGCTTGAAAGCATGTCATTCACAAAAGGGCCATTATCTCATGATTTTGTATTCAAGTGGCTGCTATTGGTAAAACACAAAATATTATAAACTAAATAGCAAAATAACAGAACATAATAGCTGAAACTCCAGGTTAACTTGTGGTGAAAGTGGGAGAGTTGCACTTCTTCTCACTAGTTTGAGATATTGGGAGACATGTGTTGTCTTTTAGACAATGCTCAGTGGAGCTAGAAAGATTGCTGAAAATAAAGCAATGCTCAATGGTGGCATGAGGCTGCAGCAGCCCAGTAAACAAAGGCAGTAAGTTTTTATCAGAGAACAATTATTTTATCTATTTGATTATTAAAAACATTTTATTTTTCGATTTTCCATTGTTTGTGGCATGCAACAATGAATGAACCAAGGGACCACGATTGAAATAAGTCTTTGGGCGTTTTGTATTTTGTAGAAAACAAAGAATTGCCTTTTGAATAATAATGAAGACACAGGCCACACATGGATGGCATCAAGCCTTTTTCCTTTTTCATTATCAGCAATAACTATTCCTCAAATCACTGGACAACTACAGTAGCTGTGTCAATTATGAAGTGAAACACAGAACTCGGTCCGTCTAGACCAGGGGTCAGCAACCTTTTTGATGTTTTTATTTTCGAGATAGTCAGTGTGCCATATCGACATATATTTTAACCCATTTAGAACGGGTACATATTATAGTGTATTATTATTTTATGCTTTAACTGTTGAAAAACAGCAGATATACCGGTACAAGCTCACACTGTGAGCTCACACTGTGAGCTTGTAGATCTGCTATTTTTGAAAAATCGTAAAAAATTTGAATTTTGACCCAATTCTATAAGTGTCTTTTGAATCCTTCTAAGGTTTTTTGAAAAACCTATGTTTCTGTCAGCAATCTGGCTTAGCCATCGTCAAAGAAAAGGTCCTTTTCACTTAACTGGAGCTCAGTTAGTCTGTTGTTGAGAGACTACTATGTCAGTGGTTCTCAAACCTTTTCAAGTGAAGGACCCCCAAAATGATGTATTTGGCCATGAACCCGAATCTCAAAATATCTAGTTCCAGGGACCACCAAGAAGCAAAATGTGAGTTACAAACGTTCGCTTTGAAAATACATATATTCAAAGATTTGCACACATTTTTCAGCAGATATACAAGCAGATATACAAGCTCACAGCGCGGCACTCAGTGCCGCGCTGTGAGCTTGTATATCTGCTATTTTTCCACTGGTTAAAGCATTCAATAATTTTAGACCTAAATACCCCATCAAAATTCAGACATATTTTGATTGTCAGGACATCGTTATAACGATCATTAGAGTTTAGTTTAGACGAGTTTCAACAGCACTGCTCTGACGGCAGCATCAGGCAGGGTGTTAAAAAAAAAGACGAGGTGTGGAAATTAACATAATTTCTCAAGTGTCAGACGCTAGTCAACAAGTCAGCGCGGTAATTTAAAAAAAATAATTGGAAAGTCTGCTTAACAGGCTTAGGGGTCTGAATTAAAATTCAGTCAGCAAGTGGCAGTCAGGCGTGATCACAGTGAAGCATTTACTTCAAATTCAGGACAAACGGGAGAGCAGACTTCAGCTGTCCAAGCAGGCTAAAGAGAGGTTTTTGGTGTGTGTGCGTGTGTGAGTGCGTGTGTGCGTGTGCTTGTGTGTGTGTGTGTGTGTGTGTGTGTGTGTGTGTGTGTGTGTGTGTGTGTGTGTGTGTGTGTGTGTGTGTGTGTGTGTGTGTGTGTGTGTGTGTGTGTGTGTGTGTGTGTGTGTGTGTGTGTGTGTGTGCGCGTGTGCGTGTGCGTGCAGTGGTGTAAAGTAAGTACATTTACTTAAGTACTGTACTTAAGTACAATTTTGAGGTATTTGTACTTTACTTGAAGGGGGCCTGTCACCTAAAGGGTTACTGTCACTTTAAGAATCATCTTAAAAAACAAGTTAATATTTTTATGATGTCATTGTGGGGATGCGCAATTATAAGCCAATCAAATTAATTGTCTGTATAGCCTGACTGTATGACTACTTACTGTACTGGTCAGCTGTTGTTGGGCAGATTACACTGAGACAGTTTCAGTTTCATTAACCTCTTTAGCCCTATTTTATACCTACTGTACGCTATTTGAAAATTTTTCTAGATTGCAGTATTGTTTTAGTCGAAGTGTGTGTGTGTGTGTGTGTGTGTGTGTGTGTGTGTGTGTGTGTGTGTGTGTGTGTGTGTGTGTGTGTGTGTGTGTGTGTGTGTGTGTGTATGTGTGTGTGTGTGTGTGTGTGTGTTTGTGCATACATGCGTGTGTTAAAGAGTTGTAACCTAATACCTAAAAGCTTTATTTTTGTTGTGTGGTACAGTAGGTCAACTACAGTGCTGTTAAGCGTCAATGCTAGTCCCTGTTTTGTGTGTTTTCGTGAAGCGTGTGTATGTGGGTGTGCACACGTGTGCTTGTGTGTGTGTGTGTGTGGTGGGGGCTGTGTGCATGTACGTGCGTGTGTGTGTGTGGACAGCAGCTGCACAGTCATCTCTATGCCAACCAGTCTCCTTAGCGAAAAAGGAACGCCGTGGAGACCTGATGCCATGTCTGAGCAAACAGTCATTTACTACAAAACACACATTCTGGAGTGTGTGTGTGTGTGTGTGTGTGTGTGTGTGTGTGTGTGTGTGTGTGTGTGTGTGTGTGTGTGTGTGTGTGTGTGTGCGTGTGCGTGCGTGCATGTGTGGTATGCATGTACAGTACGTGTGTGTCTTGTGGAAGACTGTGAGGATGCGTGTAGCTATTTACATTTGCATGAAGCTCTCTCTCTGTCTGTGTGTCTATGCGTGCGCGCGTGTCTGTGTGTAGAAACTCTGCCCCGGTCTCATATGATATCTACAGTGTAAAGTAGGTCACAAATCAGTCAGGCACGCAAGATGAAGCCCTCGCATGAGCGCACGCGCGCACACACACACACACACACACACACACACACACACACACACACACACACACACACACACACACACACACACACACACACACACACACACACACACACACACACACACACACACACACACACACACACACACACACACACACACGGGCATCAGGCACGTGCACACATAGACATCAAAGGGGGCTTGAGCCCCTGCCCTTTTATCCGTCTGGTCTCCAGACCATGAATGTAGTTTTCACTACGGTGAAAGAAATGCAAATGCCCTCCTTTCCATGCCATACCTGAAGGCAGCATTCAAGAGAATTGCATTGTCCAAACTCTCCTGAACATGAATGCAGCACCTTATGTTGAAAGAATTGCCCTCTCTGTGTAGAAACTGACTTGAATTGTCTTAGTTCAGTGTGGTATCAAGCACCGAAAATAGCCGACCTCCAAGCTCACAACGCGTCACAGCGCGACGTGTTGTGAGCTTGGAGGTCTCTCTAACATTCTTTGCACGTCCCTGATGGGCATTATATTCAAACATATAGTGGCAAATCTGCTGACCAACTGATAGAGAACAAGATGCAAAGTTATAAATCATGCTTAAAACTATAAATCTATCATCTGAAGGGGACTCACTGAGAGAAGAACACTGGACCAATAAAGTAGTGGAGCAAACATCTCTCCATCTTCTCTATCTCCCTGTTCCATCTCATTTATCTTCCCCTTCCACACTGAGTTTGTCTGCCTGTGCCTGGCAGCTTCTTTAGTTCCTCTCCGTCTCAGTTTCTGTGAAGTGTAAATTCTCTTTTCCGCGCTATTATTATGGTGAACTTCGCATCTTTGTCACTTGCCTTTCCATGGAGTATGGTATCAATAAATGAGTATAGGAGATAATATGTACTGTAGGCAAAGACATGCATATAGACTTCCAATCTACTGTAATACTCATACCTGTACATACAATTCTACCGATCTTAAGCATTGCTGTTAATGAAATGCCCATGCTAAACAGTTTCAGTGGGCCGCGTTTCTCACTCACTCACTCACATGCACGCACGCACACACAGTGGTGTAAAATAACTAAGTACATTTACTTAAGTACAGTACTTAAGTACAACTCATCTAGGATCCATATTTTACTTTTGAACGACTACATTTATTTCAAAACTTTAGTTACTTTGTTGCTTTGTAGATTTGGATTATTATTACAAAAACATACATTAACCACCTCAACCCTGTACTGTACATTTCAGCCATTTGAAAACAGCAGATTTACCGGTACATCATGATGCGACTTACTGTGAGCTTGTGCATCTGCTATTTTCAAAAATACTTGTATAAGTGTGTGTATGAAGTGGTGGAAAAACTAAGTCCTGTGTTTTTACTGTGGATGAGACCACTTTCATTCCAGTCCATAGTCCTCTATGGGCAGGGCTGGGACCACGCCTGTCAACAGGGGGTGTTCAATTCCCAATACTTTTACTTCTACTCCACTACATCTCGGATCCAAATATTGTACTTTTACTCCACTACAATTATTTGAAAACGTACTTTGCAGATATAGATTATAATATAAAACATACATTAACTACTTTAACCCTATTTTACACAGTGGCTATTTGAAAATAGCAGATCTACAAGCTCACAACGCGTCACATCGTGACACGTTGTGAGCTTGTAGATTATATTTTCAAACATTTCGTAGCCCAAACCTTTCGTACTTTAAGTAGGGGAGAGCCGCCTCAATTGTAAAGCAATCTTTTTACCTTCATATGCAATATTTTCAAGCAAAGGACCTACACGTGTCTGCTATCATAAACCACTTCAGGTTTTTCAATTGATAAAACAGGTCGTGAGTTATTAAACCAAAAGCGGACGCTGTTCCGATGTTACATTTTAATTAACCGATTTAGTGCCATTCCCGAGATATCTCGCGAAATGTACTCGAGTATCTGTAGTGCCATTCCCGAGATATCTCGCGAAAAGTAATATATTACTGTAACGGCGGGTACATTACCGAGAAGAATGGCCGGAGGTCCGGAGACGAAATCCGTCGCTGATTTCGCATCATCACGGCCCCACGAGCACAAAATAGTCCCATCCATAACATTGAGGTGGACGGGGGATCTCATCTTTAATGTCCATTATCTCAAAACTACAGTTTAGAAGCTAGGATGGAGGCAGATGCTC
>NC_137815.1:68875798-68880798 GCF_963921795.1 Nannobrachium achirus | reverse complement strand
GTCAATACAGCAATAGTTCCGTCAGTCTAGGTTAGGAAGGAAGTCCTTTTCAATCGAGAGAGAGAGAGAGAGAGAGAGAGGAGAGAGAGAGAGAGAGAGACGAAGAAGGGACAAAGAGAGGTAAGATTGAATAAAGCTGTGAGAGGGTCATAGATAGATAGACATAGATATATCAAGATAATAATATATCAAGAACAGTCAAAGCTATAGGCGGTCACGTCATGCCACTGTAACGGAGCTGATCCGAACCTCCCCACCCGGCTTTGTACCCGGGTCTCCCACGCGAGAGTCCAATATCTTAACCACTAGACCAAAGAGGTCCGGGGGAGATACTACACTTTTGAGGCTTCAAGGCTGGGCTGCGACTCTCTCCGTCACACTCACCCCCCTTTGACCTCCTCCTACAGGGAAGCACGGATCCGGGTCACGGCACCATGTAACGGAGCTGATCCGAACCTCCCCACCCGGCTTCATACCCGGGGTCTCCCACGCGAGAGTCCAACATCTTAACCACTAGACCAAAGAGACATGTCTTTGGTCTGGGGGAGATACTACACTTTTGAGGCTTCAAGGCTGGGGCTGCGACTCTCTCTGTCACACCACAAATAGTAATACTTATAGTACAACTTATCGATGCAGTGCAAACTAAAGGTGTCATGACAGTCAATGCTAGTCAGTGCTACAGTATGTGTCTGTTATGTGTCTGTGTGTAGTTTCCTTTGAGTATAGTGTGTGTTTTTGGGGCATGTAGGCCTATGTGTATAGGTGTTTGCACACAGACATCAAAGGGGGCTTGAACCCCTGCCCTTTTATCCGTAAAAAGTGTCCTCTCCAGACCCATGAAAGCAGCCTCTGCGATGTGTTGTGATCTTGGAGGTCTGCTATTTTTGATATTTTCACCAAAAAGCCCTTTTAGAAATGTCAGCCCCTGCCTCTTTAACATTCTCTGCATGTCCCTGCACGTGTGTGTGTGTGTGTGTGTGTGTGTGTGTGTGTGTGTGTGTGTGGTGTGTGTGTGTGTGTGTGTGTGTGTGTGTGTGTGTGTGTGTGTGTGTTACAGTACAGTATGTATTTACCCCCCCCTAGCAGCAGGGCTCTTACTCTAGGGATGATGCCCGTCACATGTGGGTCAGTCTGTCAGTCTGTCAGTCTGTTCAGCATAATACACTAGAGGATGAACTCCAACCATCTGACTGACCTCGCGCATGGCTTCTCCTCTAGCGCCACCCTCAGGGCAAAATGTCAAAGACATCTCATCATCTGATACTGCAGGATGAAGCATGCTGACAATGATGACCCGTTGGTACCCGTGCACGTGTGTTTGTATTACTGTCTACACTTTATTTATTTTATTGCCATTTTATGAAAGTCCCTTATGTGGTTTGTGTCCCTTGCCAGTATAGTAATACAAAGTGTGTGTGTGTGTGTGTGTGGTGTGTGCGCGTGTGCGTGTGGTGTGTGGCGTGTGTGTGTGTGTGTGTGTGTGTGTGTGTGTGTGTGTGTGTGTGTGTGTGTGTGTGTGCACATGTGCGTGTACGTGTTGCGTGTTTCATAATATGAAACCTTAAAATATAGGCTTTTGTCACACTCTCTCATATTATGAGTGGAGTGTGACAAAAGCCTATATTTTAAGGCAATAGTTAAGTAGAAGTAAAGATTGGAATACAAATACTATAGAAAAAAACTGTTAGAAAGACAGGTAGTAGACAGAGAGAGAGAGAGAGCAAACTAGAGCAAACTAGAATGCTATTTGGCCCTAAACAGAGAATTCACCGTGGCAGAATACATGAGCAAGGTGACCGACCCCAAAACAAAGAAAAATCCCCATTACCAAGACATCAGAGGACACATACTTCCCACAGATCATAACCACCAAACCAAAGGAGAGTTTGAAAACATGACCAAGGATAAAAAAAACTCCCATACCTGCTGGGTGAAGTACAACAATGTGCAAACACAGCAGCAAGATTCGTGAGCTGCTGTGATAGGAGAAGGATATCAAATGGAATCCAACCACCTTAGAAACAAAACATTGTATATATATCCCTGCTCTGCCTGTACATATTTTGTTCCGATTGTATTGTATTGTATTGTAGTATTGTATTGTATTGTATTGTATTGTATTGGCCTGGACTACAATAACATACCCATGGACCTGACTACTTCCAAAACGTCAAGGATGTCCACAAAACGCCAGAGGCAGCTCCACAGATCATGTTCAACCCAGATTCGGCTCAAACAAAGGGGTCAAATAAGTTCAGCCGACGCTAAGTAACTAACCTGCCTTACGCTAAGTAACTAACCTGGCCTTACGCTAAGTAACTAACCTGCCGACGCTAAGTAACTAACCTGCCGACCATGTCGGAACAGCGGATAGTCGGGATAGTGAGCGGACCCCCTTACAGACAGCCTAAATCCCTAACTTCCTTTAAAACTGCTCTGCAAATCCACTTACAGGCAGCTGCTATACTCGAAAAATGGTAACAGTAAATTTAACCGAACCTCATGACCTTTTTATAGTAAATACCATTTATATGTATTTATTTATTTTCTTATTTTCTTCTGCATACTGTGTTCTATTTGTCTGTCATTCAATATTATATGAGTTACTGTAAAAAAATTATCTCAATGTAAATAAGCCATGTGCTTTCCTGAGCGTATCCTTTTAGTTGACCTTGTACCAGTGAACTGTACTGTCATGCAACTGTACCTTTTCCTATGCAAACTTCTAATAAAGTCTTCAATCAATCAAAACACACAAAAAGAGCATGACAGAGAGAGAGAGAGAAGAGGAGAGAGAGAGAGAGAGGAGAGAGAGAGAGGAGAGAGAGAGAGAGAGAGAGAGGAGAGAGAGAGAGAGAGAGGTTCTCTGCCCCATCACTAAACACTGTAATTTGGTGGACAGGCTAATGCTAGGCTGCTCCCACTAACACCGTAATAGAAGGCAGGGGGCTGGAAGGCTGGATGCTAAGGCTAAAGGGGCTCGCACCGTGCAGCAAGAGAGCAGCATGGCAACACGGAGACCTAAAATAGACGCTAATGCCATGCATGGTATGTGGCATAGAGAGAGAGAGAGAGAGAGAGAGAGTGAGAGAGAGAGGAGAGAGAGAGAGAGAGAGAGAGAGAGAGACACAGAGAGAGAGAGTCCCTCCATAATGCAACACAATGTTTTTGTATGTGACTCATATGCAGTGAAACATGTGACATTAATATGGCTAAGCAGCACCAGCCAACGCTACCGAGCTCACCTCATTATGATTAGTGGGGTTGAGGGACAGGGAGCTCACTTAGCCAGTGGTTCTCAGACATCGCTTCATGTCAAGGGCTTAAACATTGATACGTATTTGGCCACGAACCCCCACTTCCAAAGATATTGTGCCAGGGGCCTCCACAAGAGAAGATTTGTCAAGATTCTTTTTTTTTTTTTTCACATTCATTTACCACATTCAGTTTGCACATGTGTTTGTGCATGTTGTTTTCATGCGCCCTCCTCACCACCCTTGTCTGTATCCTCAGACACAGGACACAGGATTTACTTCTGTTTGACGAGAGCTGTGTTTTCAGCACACAAACAGTAAGTCCATTCTTACAATACAACATGGGAAGAAGATGTAACCAGGGGGTGTCACATCACATCCTGGGCCCTGGGTACAAGGATTCACTGCGGGCCCCCCATGAATTCGCTTCATAGGGGGAGGGGGTTTAACCCATTTAGACTGGGAACGCATTATTATGCGTTATTTTGTGCTTTAACTATTGAAAAATAGCAGATATACAAGCTCAGAGCTGGTAGATCTGCTATTTTTGAAAAATCGTGAAAAGTCTTTGAATATTTCAAATCCTTCTAAGGTTTTTTTACCAAAATATTGGTAGTTCCAGGGACCACCCAGAAGCAAAATTTGAGTTATAAATATTCACTTAAAAAATACATACATTAGCTTTCCACACATTTTCACAACTTTTAAAAAAATATCAGATCTACAAGCTCGCAGCGCGGCACTCGGTGCCGCACTGTGAGCTTGTATATCTGATATTTTTCTGATAATAGCTAAATAATTAAGGCTGCATGCATTTTCAGAGCAAGATTAATTTAATGATCAATCAATCAATCAATCAATTCAGTGTGTTCTGGCTTGGATCAATGGAATTAACATAGTATACTTTACATTCCCATTTGTCAGTATCACAATGAAGGTTTTTTTCAAGGTTCAAAGAAAAATATGTGTTGAACAATTTAGAAATATATATATTAATGTTATGTTATCATTTAAATCTGGCGGCCCATGTGCAATATTCTCACGGCCCACCAAGTGGTCCCCCGCCCCCAGGTTGTGAGGGCGCTACTGTAAAAGCTGTCTCCATTATTTCCATATACCGTTTTATAGATTTTTTTTCATAAATGAATGCCCTACGAGAGTGTCACACAAAAGCTCACAGCGCGTCGCACCGTGTGTGTGATCTTGAGAATCTGCTGTTTTCACTGTTTTAATTGTCAGTGGTTCTCAACCTGTGGGCCAAATTATTTTGGGGGGTCCCCAGATGATTGACTCAATGTGAAACAGATTTTTCTCACTCAACAGTAAACAAACCAACATAACGTTTAGGTTTTATAGAGGGGTATCTGCACATTTCATGTGACAATTGAAGGAATTTTTAAAACCTCTAAAATGACAAGTTAGACATTGGGCAAATTGTCAAATATTTGAGGCAGAACATGTGAAAATAGGCGATCTACAAGCTTGTAGAGCTGGGAGCTGGTAGATCACCTATTTTCACAATAGAACCGTGTTATACAAAATGTAATGCCTCAACTCTTAGTGCTCGTCAGGATGGGGGGGGGGGGGGGGGGGGGGGGGTCCCCAGTTAAAATATGATTATTTTGCAGCCTGAAAAGGTTGAGAACAACTGTTATAATAAAAGCAGCGGTTTTGGACGTATGAGGTTTTCACCCGACAGCAACGATGCAATGGGAGCTGGCCTTTCTGCAAGCCTCTCTGAAT
>NC_137815.1:68868746-68873098 GCF_963921795.1 Nannobrachium achirus | reverse complement strand
GAGAGAGAGAGAGAGAGAGAGAGAGAGAGAGAGAGAGAGAGAGGAAGTGAGAGCCGACGTGCAGAGAATGTTAGAGAGGCAGGTGCTGAAATGTCTAAAAGGGCTTTTTGGTGGAAATATCCAAAATAGCAGACCTCCAAGCTCAGAACACGGTTTGGCTTGGAGGTCGGCTATTTTCGGTGCTTGAAACCACATTAAACTAAGTATAATCAAGTGAATACTGGAGATGTGGCGTACGGGCATGGATTTCTACACAATGAAAGCAATTATTTCAACATAAGATGCTGCATTCAAGTTCAGGAGAGTTTGGACAAGGCTGTTCTCTTGAATGCTGCCTTCAGGTATGACATGGAAAGAGGGCATTTGCATTTCTTTCACCATAGCGAAAACTGCATTCATGGTCTGGAGAGGGCACTTTTTACAGAGGGCTCAAGCCCCCCTTTGATGTGTGCGCGTGCCTGATGGTGGGGCTTTACAGCGGAGTGATGGAGACGGAGGGTGGAGAGAAAGAGGATAGAGAGTGACAGAATAGATGAAAGTGCTGGAGACACAGAGATGCTGTGTGTGTGCCAGGAAAAGGAAAAAAATAAAGAGCCGGCTCCATACAGAGACACAAAGCCGGTTATAGGGACTGTTAGAGAGATGAGGTTGGCACAACAAACGAGGAGAGAGGAGAGGAGAGTATAGAGAGGAGAATACGATATAGTCAGGGGCGTCACAAGGGGGGGAAAGTGGGACTGAGTTACAAGGGCCCAAGGCGGAGGGGCCTTATACTTTAGCTATTGAAAAATAGCAGATCTACAAGCTCATAGAACTGCTATCTTTTTAAGTCGTGAAAATGTGTGCAAATCTTTGAATATAGTACCAGTTCAAGATTACTTTTAAAAATGAGTTACCAGGGCCCAAGGTGGAGGGGCCTTAATTATTTTATATTTTGGCCATTGAAAAATAGCATGATATACAAGCTCACAGCCAGATCTGCTATTTTTTTAAAAGTCGTGAAAATGTGTGCAAATCTTTGAATATCCTATATGTAATTTTTAAGCGAACATTTGTAACTCAAATCTTGCTTCTGGGTGGGGGGTCCCTGGAACTAAATATTTTGAGATGGGGGTCCATGGCCAAATGCACATTTTTGGGGGTCCTTCACGTGAAAACGTTTGAGCACCACTGACATAGAAACATATATATATTTTTTTTTTAATTGAAATATCCAAAGACTATTTTCCAAAGACTATTTTCGCGTTTTTTTTTTTTTTTTTTCAAAAATAGCAGATCTACAAGCTCGCAGCGCGGCACTCGGTGACGCGCTGTGAGCTTGTAGATCCGCTATTTTTTCAATAGTTACCCGGGGCCCAGAATTTGGTGCGACACCCCTGGAAGAAGGGGGAAGGAGGGAGGGAGAGAGAGAGAGAGAGAGAGAGAGAGAGAGAGAGAGAGAGAGAGAGAGAGAGAAGGAAAGAGCTACAGGCTATCAGGCAGGATGTAATGGAGTGCTTATTGAATTAGATGCTCAGGCCAGCAGAGCCGGAGCACTCATTATTCCCCCAGTCAGCTGGGTCACCATGCAACCACCACTTTATAAGATCATCTCACTCTATTGGCCCAGGCACCCATCAATCACACCACAACCTTTACTAAACGGGTGGGGCTTCCTGGCTGCGTGTGTGTGTGCGCGCACGCACACGCGCGTGTGTGCGTGTATCTGCACCTGTCCTGTGTGCGTAGTGGTGGAAAAAGCACTCATATTTCTTACCATTTAGGCCTGACCTCGCCCTTTAGGGCGAGGTCGCATGTCACCCTGAGGTCGCATTCCACCCTCAGGTGTCTTACTAGTAGTTTGTCATCGTCCTACACCATCTAACAACACATCTCTTTGCGGTTTGAGCTTGCAGATCTTCTATTTCCGGCTAATGATTATGACGATTATGCAAAAATAATTTCGATTATCTCAGATAATAAGGCGATTATGTAATAATTGTACCGGGCCTAAAGCTCAGTCCATGCAGTGAGAGCCAGGTCCCAGGCTGGCTCCGTCGACAGGAAATGATCCAATATTGCCGCTTCGTTTCCTCACTTGAACCTGTGACACTTCATTTCCTCACGCCTGGAGTTGGGCCTCTTATTGCACCGGACGACCGTCTTTCAATTCATTGGAAATGGACCAGAATCTCATCTCTGGAGAGTGAGACGTGCAATAACAGAACGCTCATTTAGAATGCAAACCATGGTTTTGTGGAAAGCTACCCTGACGCTGCTCTTGCACGTTTGAAATGCTAATCCCTTCCGCCCTTGCTCCCGCCCTCAATACAGCCGTTATACTGTAGAGCCTCAAAGTGTAAAGACTAAAAATGTGTCTTTAGTTCTAGGACCGGGGTTTTCAACCATTTTTATATCAAGGTCCATTATTTATTCTGCATTTGAGCCACGGACCACCGTTTGATGAGATGTATAGCCTTCCAGTGCCAAAACACATTTGTTGTCGAGAGGATTGTGCCCACAATGTCATGCTGTATTGATGTGGTACCATGGGAGAAACAAAACTGGTAAGACGCCTCAGGGCGACATGCGACCTCACCCCACCAATTCTTGGCCATCTGGCCAGTGATGTATATCGGACCAGTTACCCAATACCCATATATGGAGATCCATGTACTGTATATAGTACATCTCTTTTATGCTGACGGGCAGAAAGCTTTTTATGTTTTTCGTAAATCAATGCCCTACGTTGTCACACAAGAGAACAGTTGTGAAAATAGACGATCTACAAGCTCACAACGCCTAAATGTTTTTTGAAATAATAATCATAAAGGAACATTTGGACTCACAAGGTTTCCACCCGACAGCCACGCTTTGCTTGTTTGATTTCTTATCATTCTACCTACGGAGGGCTCGATATACTGCTCATCAAAAGCCATGAGAATGTTAGAAGGATCACAGAATGCCACTAGGTTTGCATATTATAGAGCGATGAGAAAGTGATGGGAGGTGGAGGTTAGACGTACGCCAAAAACTTTGAAGTTAAAGTATTAAAACAGAAACAGAGCAGAAGAAACAGAATCAGAAGTAGCATACACGGGAGGAAAATAAAACAAGTTGTGTAAGCTCAGCAAGCTTCAGGCTTTGAGTGGAGGATGACCCAAATACATCTGATTTCAGCGTGATGTGATTTTTGCTCTTTTCTCTCTCCCTCTCCATGCATTTATTTGAAGACGGTCATGATCCTTCTGAGACTCCACATTTTACCAAGCTAATTGGCAGCTAAACAGAGAGACACAACAGACAGTAGACAGACAGACAGACAGACAGACAGACAGACAGACAGACAGACAGACAGACAGACAGACAGACAGACAGACAGACATCAGACAGACATCAGACAGTCGACAGACAGAGACACACTCACACACACAGGGTGAGAAGAACTGCGTCAGAGAACAGAACAAGAAACAGAATATAGACGGGAAGAGAAGATGAGGGTGGAGAGAATGAAGTGTCAAAGGAGACGGAGGAAAGAGGGAGAAAAGTACGTGACAAAGAAGAGAGCGGGCGAGAGAGGCAAGAGAAAGAATATAGGGAGAGAGAGAGCAGGGGCGTCAATTGGGTATGGCAGGGGTATGCAGCTGCCATACCTGGGTCCAGGGGGGGGAAATACAAGAAGTTACTTTTAAATATAAATCCATGAATGTCTCTTTGTCTATCTGTGCTGGTTATTATGTTGTTAAATTACAGTAAAATAACTACAAATGCAAAATTTAACAAAATGGTCACTTTAACAAGGTATTATAATTATATTCTCCACACTTGTATTCTCCCCATCTTGACAGAATGGTATATTCCCACGTTCCGCAAGTGAGCTGCACAGGTGCAATGCATTATTGTTAATTGGGGCACGTTTACTAACATGCCAAGTTTAGCTGCACTTGAATAACCGTTCCAGGCGGCCATATCAGCCCAAGAAACCATAGAAATGGGGAAAAAATAAGATGTACTTCTTAAAATAAATGATACATCATGCCTGTTGCTAACAGTTTACAGTTTACAGTTTAGGCATTTAGCAGACGCTTTTAATCCAAAGCGACTTACAATAAGCAGATCAAATATCACAATAATAAACAAATGTCAGTACATCAACAGCAATATAACAAATGCAAATGAATATCTATCTAGAAAAACAGTATAATCTGTAAAGAAAAATAAAATAATAAAAAAGGTTTCTAAAAACCTAAAAACAAATGCTAACTAGCTTCATGTATGGACATTGATTTCCAGTAGTGCTAAGGGTGCTAAGGTATGGCAACATGACTGGACTGGTGTCTTGCACGCACGCCTTCGTGCGCGTGCAAGACACA